>NW_028247715.1:0-323845 GCF_964263255.1 Lissotriton vulgaris | reverse complement strand
ACCTTTCCAGGCAATGGCTTTCCACATTCCCTGCTACTGATGGGTATTGACCTGTATATATATATATATATATATATATATATATATATATATATATATATATATATATATATATATATATATATATATATATATATATATATATATATATATATATTCTTCACCAAACTAGAAAATAGTGTCTGCACTCGTCCAATTGCACAAAATAGGATTTTATTCAAGAGACTCAAGGAGCCCCATTCACCTACGCGTTTCGACCGCAGGTCTTGATCACAGTGTCTTGAGTCTCTTGAATAAAACCCTATTTTGTGCAGGCAACACTGTGATCAAGACCTGCGGTCGAAACGCGTAGGTGAATGGGGCTCCTTGAGTCTCTTGAGTAAAACCCCATTTTGTGCAATTGGACGAGTGCAGACACTATTTTCTAGTTTGGTGAAGGATCTATTGTGGGGACACGTTCATCCCTGCTGTCTGGCACCGACCGTTTAAAGTGTGCACCTTCTTAGGAACGAATTGGTGGTAAATATATATATATATTACCTACTGGCGGTCGCCAGTAGGTATATTTAGTTAGGATTTTTTTGAATAGGGATTTCTGAAAATTCTATGTTGAATAACTTTGGCGTTGATGGACGGAATTGGCTGAAATTGTCAGAAAAATGGCACATTTTGTTTCTGAGCGTCCCCTGAAAGTTTGGGGGGGGGGGGGGTTCGTCAAGCGGGGGCCGAGAAAAAAGGGGGTCCCAAAACGTGTTTTTAACATTGAGTTTTCCATAAGGCGGTTGGACTCACTTTTAGCTCGAACGGCTGAATGGATTTCCACAAAACCTGGCAAAATTGTAGGGACTGGTAGCCCGATGTGCCTTTGCTATGTCTCAAGATATATGCTCCAGTGGTTTTCACGAAAATTAACTTTGAAAAAGATATATTGGGCTACATTGGGCTATATATATATGTTAGAGCCCAAATGTAGCCCAATGTAGCCCAATGTAGCCCAAAGATGGCCACCAGAGACAAAAAAAAACAAATGTAGCCCAAATATCAGCCAGATGTAGCCCAACTATAGCCCAGTGACAGAATGTCCCAGAGTGTTCTAAAGAACAACTAGAGCGCTAACAGTCTTACTTATGACAAAAGTATGGCACACCTGAAGTCATCTTGATTGGAATTAAGTGTTAACACTTAAAACATTTAATTTGCAAAGGAACAAAATGAGGGGGTTCATTTTGCCATAGAAATTATGATTAGTGCTAAAGAAAGAAAAATGAGGGCACATTTTGAGTGACTTCTCAAATCCTCTTATATTTCATTAAAAAAATTCTGATATGCAGTCTCCCAAGATGGCAACCAGAGACAAAAGAGCCCAAATGTAGCCCAAATATCAGCCAGATGTAGCCCAACTATAGCCCAATGACAGAATGTCCCAGAGTGTTCTAAAGAACAACTAGAACGCTAACAGTCTTACTTATGACAAAAGTATGGCACACCTGAAGTCATCTTGATTGGAATAAAGTGGTAACACTTAATACATTTAATTTGAAAAGGAACAAAATGATGGGTTTCATTTTGCCATAGAAAAGTTTTATATATATATATATATATATATATATATATATATATTCACTGAAAAAACCATAGGTTATAGACCATATATAGTTAGGAATTAGCATTTACAAAACCTTGAAAATTCACTGAAAAAACCATAGGTTATAGACCATATATAGTTAGGAATTAGCATTTACAAAACCTTATTTTACTCACACAAAACCATTGAAATTCGCATATATAGTTAGTTGCACTAACTATATATCGCGCACCCGCAATCCACTGCTGATCATGTCACATATTACATCATTCATGACATGGTCAGTGACATCACTGATGACATCACTGATGACATCTCAAATGACAACACTGATGACATCACTGATGACAACATCCAGTGACTGTATGTTTCTGTAAAGTTAAAATATGTCTTACATATTGAAGAATGAGTGGATGTATAAGTGTCTGGATGAAGGATTTAGTAGGTGCATGACTGACTATATGAGTGAGTGATTAAATGTGTCTCACTGAGTGCATGGGTTAGTGACTAAACTGTCTTAATTTGTGCATTATTATGTCTGTGCCTATGGTTTTTTCAGTGAATATATATACATTACCTACTGGCGGTCGCCAGTAGGTATATATAGTTAGGATTTTTTCTCTATGGGACTTTTGAAAATTCTATGTCTAATAACTTTGGCGTTTGTGCATGGAATTGGCTGAAATTTTCAGGAAAATGGCACATTTTGTTTCTGAGCAGCCCCTGAAAATTTGGGGGGTTTCGTCAAGGGGGGGCCGAGAAAAAAGGGGGGTCCCAAAACGCATTTTTAACATTGAGTTTTCCATAGGGCGGTTGGCCTCACTTTTAGCTCGAACGGCTGAATGGATTTGCACGAAACTTGGCAAAATTGTAGGGAATGTTAGCCCGATGTGCCTTTGCTAGGTCTCAATATATGTGCTCCAGTGGATTTTGAGAAATTAACGTTTTAAAAAACAGATATATCTGTGACAGCGCTCCGGGTAGCGCTCCGGTTCGCGTTCTTGACGCGTAACGGAACTTCGCAAAGCGAAGCTGATTGGCTCTCCGGTGTCTGTTAACATTCTAAGCAGTCCGGAGCGGCCGCCATCTTGTCTCTCGGTAGGATCGAGAGACAAGAGGAGGAGAAAAACGAAGGGGGAATTTAATGAAAGGGGGCAAGGTAGACCCCTCTTGACCCCCTAGGAATGATGTTGGAGTTATTAAAGGGTCCCGTGGGGCAAATAAAAAAAATTGATTTTTCGCGGTAGAAGCGCTTCCCGGTTCGCGAACCGGGTCGCGATCCGGTAGCGAAACGGGAATTCGCCATTTTGTGTTTCGTTTTAATTAAATTACAAGATGGAGGAAAAACAATGTGGGAAATGGGTATAAGGGGGTACGGGAGACGTATCCTGACCCCCAATGTTTTCTGAGGGTGGCTGAGGATGCTTATATATGTTGATACATGTCTTTCAGCGACTGCGCGTGAGCGGATTTTTTTTTTTTTTGCTGCGTGACGTCTGTTAACGTTCGATTCGAAGGAAAGCAGAAGTGTTAACCGCCATTTTGGTCACTGCGAGTAAATATATTGTTCATTTCAAAGCGTTGGAACATGGAAAAGGGAGAAGGTAGAGATTGTCTTGCTGCGTAGTTTTTCTCAGGGTGTGCAGTAAAGCCCCGGTTGTGCTTATACTCACGGTGGGGTCTTTGAACACTTTAGCAAATGATGATCCAAGCTGAGGCAAAGGAGGGTGTCAGTCGGGGGGGGGGAGCAATGGTGCAGTTTTAACTTTCATGTCTAAGTGTTAAAATCTGGTTTGCGATGTCAACATAATCGGCGCCACCTTGTCCCCACTCAGGCACGTATGCTGTAGCAAGCAGCAGCCATTTAGAAAGCGCTATGGCCCCTCTGCCCCTCGCCGGTCCCCAGCGAGTCTCCCTGGCGCTACGAACACCCCCCCTCTCTGACCTTCCCCGTTCTCTCTGTGGAAAATTAATCCGTATTGATAAACATTGTCTGCGCCATCTTGCCTTTTTTCCAATGCCACACTTTTGTGGTGCACAGCAGCCATTTAAGATGCCTTGACCAGACCCACTCTCTGCACGCCGCTGATCCTCAGCACGGCTCCCCACCCTCGCAAGCATCTCCCCCACGCACTGGTCACCCCCGCTCTCTCTCTCATGCATGGGCCATAAACCTCCCCCCATCTGCGCTGCTCTTCCCTGAGAATCACACCCTGTGCCCGCCCGACACCTCCCTTTCACCCTATTCACTACCGCACCCTCTGACACTCCTCTTCATCTGTGTCCGATTGTCCAGGCCGGTCCCAGGCTATCACCTAGCCCTGCGGATGTAGTTTATGGCCCCAACTGTAAAGAATCACTCCTCTTCAAAGGAGTTACAGTAGATCAAGGCACCCACCCCATGAGATCCGTCACACCACACGCGTTCCTACTATCTGATAACGATCCTGTATTGTGATTGGGGAGGGGATTCTCACTGTAAGGGTGTGTGGGACCGAGCCTGAAGCGGAAGATTCCAGGGATGCCTTTTTGTACATCAAAGTCTTCACAATAATGTGTCACATTAAAAATATATAGCACTCCAACAAAGTATAGTAGGATAATAACACTTTAATAACTTATAAATATATACAACGCTCCAACAAAGTAAACACGTTAAAAAAAAACATTTTAAACAACTATTTACATGGCAGCCTGCTGCAACATCCATCTCAAAGCATTCACCGTCCGCTTGACACTGTCCTTGCCCCTCCTTCCTCGGAGTAGCAACAATGGGCTGCTTTGGCCTGTCTTTTAGTCTGCTTTGGGTTATAAAAAGCCTACAAAATTCGTCGGCCGGTAAGGAGGGGTCAGTAGCGGACCGTTGTGCGAATAGGCCGAAGGCAGCACAACGCGCCGAGATCCGGACGGCACCCAGGTGGTGTCCAGCAAGTTGCCTCTCTGGTCTGGCCATCCTACAATGCTGCGCCGAAAAATGGCATGGGGCGCCCGGGGGGGGGGAGGCGGCGCGAACGGGCCTCCCCCGCCTCCCCAGGTGGAGGCTCCTCAGCTGCAGTGGGGCGCCCCTTGGCGTCTCAGTCGCCATCCAGCTGAATTGCGCCCGCTCTTGCGGCACAGTGCCTCATCCGCCATTCAGCTGAGTTGCGCCCGCTCTTGCGGCTACAGCGTCTCGCCCACCATCCAGTTGAATTGCGCCCACTCTTGCGGTGCAGCGATAGGCGGCTGCCACAGGACTCTCAAAATGGCGGCCGGCTCTTCGGATTTGGGCCTGGTCCACTAAAATGGCCCTGGGACACATTTGAACTCGGACGTTTGCCTGCTAGGGTATGGGCCCCATTCCCGAAAGCGTCCCCTCAGCCTTGAAGATTCTACAAAAGTCATCGGGACCCCTGACTCCCGCAGGCTTCTGGTGGGGAGCGGCTGCCATGATTGCTTGTGGAATGGCCACGATGGAGCCACGAGATGGTGGTGCTCTCATGCTCACGCCAGCTTCAGTCTGAAACATCCAGAAACACTGTAGACTACCAATTCGATGACTTCCGGTGGAGCCCCAACGTGACCCGGTAGGGAAGAACTTGCCCTCCCCTCTTTTGACTGATGGTTCTTGTTGCCTGTCCCCTCTGTTGTCATCTAACGGAACCTTTTTTTTTGGACTGCCGAGTGAGAAAAAAAAGGTGGGGCTTTCATCATTTGGGAAAAAAAATGTTCTAAACCAATGAAAAGTTTTATTTTTAGGTCATATGACCAAGCCTTCCATCATTAGGAAACCAAAAGTAAAATGAACCAATGAAAAGTTTTATAAACAAGTCACATGACCTGTTATGCGGCTTTGGGCTATAAAAAGCCTACAAAATCCGTTGGCCTGTGAGGCGAAGTCAGTAGCGGACCGATGTGCGAATAGGCCGAAGGCAGCACAACGCGCCGAGATCCGGATGGCACCGAGGTGGTGTCCAGCAAGTTGCCGCACTGGTGTGGCCATCCTACAATGCTGCGCCGAAAGACGGCATGGGGTGCCCGGGGGGGGGGGGGGGAGGCGGCACGAACGGGCCTCTCCAGCCTCCCCAGGTGGAGGCTCCTCAGCTGCAGTGGGGCACCCCTTGGCGTTTCACTCACTATCCAGCTGAGTTGCGCCCGCACTTGCGGCTACAGTGCCTCACCCGCCATCCAGCTGAGTACCGCCCGATCTTGCGGCACAGTGCCTCACCCGCCATCCAGCTGAGTTCTGCCCGCTCTTGCAGCACAGTGCCTCACCCTCCATCCAGCTGAGTTCCGCCCGCTCTTGCGGCACAGTGCCTCACCCACCATCCAGATGAATTGCGCCCGCTCTTGCGGCACAGTGCCTCATCCGCCATCCAGCTGAGTTGCGCCCGCTCTTGCGGCTACAGCATCTCGCCCACCATCCAGCTGAATTGGCCCACTCTTGCGGTGCAGCGATAGGCGGCTGCAACAGGACTCTCAAAATGGCGGCCGGTTCTTTGGATTTGGGCCTGGTCCACTAAAATGGCCCTGGGACACCTTGGAACTCGGGCGCTTGCCTGCTAGGGCATGGGCCCCATTCCCGAAAGCGTCCCCTCTTTTGACTGATGGTTCTTGTTGCCTATCTCGTCTGTTGTCATTTAACTGAACCTTTTTTTGACTGCCGAAAGGGGTTCTGGTCCGACCGCTGGTTGGTGGAGACATTTTGACTATATCCTGGACCTGCCCGGCCTCGCCCAAAATGGCGGCGGTATAAATGGGACTCGTAACTACTTGTTGTGTACTGGTTGCCCAGCCTTGATATCACGAGATACGTATGCAGTTTTGAAGCACATGGCGGGCGGGGACGAGTACTAATTGAACATTTGGACATACCTATTGATATTAAGTTCTGATGTGTTATTGATTACTGTACTATTGAAAGTTCGAATTAACGTCACCCATGGTACTTGCCCGCAAATGTATATCTAGATAATTTTATTGTAACTGGCCCTGTCGTACTTTAATTATAAAATGTACGTCCACCGATTCCGCAACTGTTAGACACCTTAGTTCTTGCAACCTAATGGCCCGCCCGTTACGTTCTTCTACAGTGTAAATGTCCCCTCATCATATACGATTACAGTTTGCTCCGTGGCCGGCCCACGTGGTTATAGGCCCGTATTTGTATACTGACATTTTCACAATAAAGGATTTTAAAACAAAACATGGTAGTAGTACCTAGATTGGTAAAGTTTTGAATAATAGCCACTGTTTTCGAATCAGTAAAAGGCAAGTGAAATAAAGCAGCCCGATTACATGACGGTTAAAAGGTATAATACGCAGGAAAGCAGTAAAGATAAATGGTCAAGGGCTGTTGTGTTTTCCACTCCTGCAACATAAAGTCATCGATAAGAATCCGATATTCATGCCTATCAGCGACTAAGACAGCAGGTCGAGCCTCTTTTGTTCAACGGCTCCCTCATGGGACGAAGAAACGCCCTTTTTCTCAAAATAGGAATATTTTACTTGCAGGACAGTTGTAAATTTCCCTGGAAAATACATTAGCCTGGAACATTGTTAGTGATAAACTGTAAATGCATCTCGGTCCTTTGCTTTACAAGTCAGAGTGAGAAAAAAAAAGGTGGGGCTTTCATCATTTGGGAAAAAAAAATGTTCTAAACGAATGAAAAGTGTTATTTTTAGGTCATATGACCAAGCCTTCCATCATTAGAAAAACAAAAGTAAAATGAACCAATGAAAAGTTTTATTAACAAGTCACATGACCTGTTATGCTTACGTTACGCGCTGCGCGCCGCGCCCCGGATCGCTTCCGGGAAGCTGCGCCTCGCGCACCGGAGCACTTCCGGGTGCGCTAACGCGGCGCGTCATATGACGCATTACGCGACAACGCAGGTCCAGAATATAGTCAAAATGTCTCCACCAACCAGCGGTCGGAACAGAACCCCTTTCAGAAGTCCAAAAAGTTCTGTTAAATGACAACAGAAGGGACAGGCAACAAGAACCTTCAGTCAAAGAGGGGAGGGCAAGTTCTTCTCTATCGGGTCACGTTGGGGCTCCACCGGAACTGATCGAATTGGTAGTCTACAGTGTTTCTGGATGTTTCAGATTGAAGCTGGCGTCAGCATGAGAGCACCCTGTGGCTACGTCGTGGCCATTCCGCGAGCAATCAAGGCAGTCGCTCCCCACCGGAAGTCTGCGGGAGTCGGGGGTCCAGGTGACTGTTGTAGAATCTTCAAGGCGCAAGTCAGCTGGTCGAGTGAAGCGCTGGGGTGTAGCTGAGAAACCTCCACCTGGGGAGGTGGGGGAGGCTCGTTCGCGCCGCCTCTCCCTTCTAGTGCACCCCACGCCGTCTCCTGGCGCAGGTATATGTGATGGTCGGACCAGGGCACCGCAGGACGTGTCTTCAGGTCAAACGGATTGTGGGACAAGGTGTGGAGCAGGCGCAATTTAGCTGGCCGAGGGAGGCACTGTTCCAGAAGAGCGGGCGCAAGTCAGCTGGTTGCGTTAAGCGCTGGGGTGTAGCTGAGAAACCTCCACCTGGGGAGGTGGGGGAGGCTCGTTCGCGCCGCCTCTCCCTTTAAGTGCACCCCACGCCGTCTCATGGCGCAGGAATATGTGATGGTCGGACTAGGGCACCGCAGGACGTGTCTTCAGGTCAAACGGATTGTGGGACAAGGTCCAGAATGGAAGAGTCACTAAAAGGCAAAAAGTTCCGCCTGACCCCGGGAGCCGGCCGCCTATGTCGGGGGCGATCTTAGGCCACATCAGGGCAACAAGACTTGAGGAGGGGGCAGGAGAAATCCCGGGAATGGATTTGATTTTGAGCCCCAAATACAAAGGCTTGTTTGGATCGATGTTGCAGCAGGCTGCCATGTAAATAGTTATTTAATAAAACGTTTTACCCTGTTACTTGTTGATTTTGAGCCCCAAATACAAAGGCTTGTTTGGATCGATGTTGCAGCAGGCTGTCTTGTAAATAGTTATTTAATAAAACGTTTTACCCTGTTACTTTGCTGGTGTGTTGTATATATTTATAATATTTGCATAGGGTTTGTCGTTATTTTGGGCTGGGTGGGCGGCGGAGCCGAGCTGTCTTGCAGCCATTATGGTGTCGAGCTCAGTTCCTCTCACTAGTTTTGTATTTCTTATGAGGGGTGTTCCTAATGTTTCTATTTTAGCGAGGTCAAAAAGAGATCCCATTAGTGGCCTACTGATTTTGCTTGATTCCTTTTGTTTTTTTAACGATTTTTCACTATCTGCAAAGACTAAACAGAGTACTGCGACTCTGTGCTTGTTTGTAAATAGAGAATGAACCAAAGAGAACCAATTCCAAAACAGTAAATGCTTGGATAACAATCAATCAAATGGAGAGAGAAGCAGGCACGACGGATTACAACGGGGGCAAAGGCCTGTGTTACCTACCCTTCACTATCTGCAAAGAGAGAATACTCCTAAAAGAAAAAAAGGGGTTGGGCAGCGTTCAAAGCACATCAGCGTGCATAAACACGAAAATGTTTTTACCTATCACGTACTTGACATTTTAAAGCTTTTGATATTTGCTATTAAAAAACCATTGAAATTCACTGAAAAAACCATAGGTTATAGACCATATATAGTTAGGAATTAGCATTTACAAAACCTTGAAAATTCACTGAAAAAACCATAGGTTATAGACCATATATAGTTAGGAATTAGCATTTACAAAACCTTATTTTACTCACACAAAACCATTGAAATTTCATATATAGTTAGTTGCACTAACTATATATCGCGCACCCGCAATCCACTGCTGATGATGTCACATATTACATCATTCATGACATGGTCAGTGACATCACTGATGACAACATCCAGTGACTGTATGTTTCTGTAAAGTTAAAATATGTCTTACATATTAAAGAATGAGTGGATGTATAAGTGTCTGGATGAAGGATTTAGTAGGTGCATGACTGACTGTATGAGAGAGTGTTTAACCTATTTCAGTGAATATATATATATAAAGGTTGCAGCGTGATCAAGGGCTTCCCGCCCGAAACGCGTCGCTGGTTCTGTTTTAATCTGTAAATAAAAAATACCATCTTTGCTGAATTGCTGGTCCGGTCCTCTTCCTTGTTGGCGTGGAGGCGGTGTCTGCAAGCGCAGAGCAGGCTGGGGAGGAATCTTTCTTCATATATATATATATATATATATATATATATATATATATATATATATATATATATATATAACCCGTTGAGTGCAGGTGAATTCTACAAACATTAGGCATCTGAAGAAGGCACGCTATGCCGAAATGCATCATGCCGTTTGTTTCCTGTCAATAAAGGAGGTCCGTTTTTCTTACCTGTGTGGGCTGACGTCTTCTTGCTGGAGAGGTTCGTTTGTTTGGATGTTTAGTGCGCTGCCACTCGCACTTGAAGCCCTCGCCATGAAGTGCTCGGCACACTGTCGTAACTCTTGGAAAGTCTCAATGCACTTGGGAAGACGCCGAGCCACCGCAGCTGACAGCGCATTGACAGGCCATTAACATTGGGAGATGACTGCATCGCGTCACCGCTGCCTACTAAGGGAAGTGACACTGGTGCGCTGTTAGTATTGTTGGTAGGGTGTAGGTAAAGACAAATGACCCCCTCACACTACAATGACCACAATCCTGGATGAGCTGCGGACACCGCCCACTGGGGCAAGGACTTCCGCTAGTGTGTCTGCAGCCAATCAACTCGTAGCTGCGGGTTGAAATTCATCTTTCTCTCAGTGGAACCCGTTGTGTGCAGGTGAATTCTACAAACATTAGGCATCTGAAGAAGGCACGCTATGCCGAAATGCATCATGCCGTTTGTTTCCTGTCAATAAAGGAGGTCCGTTTTAACTTACCTGTGTGGGCTGACGTCTTCTTGCTGGAGAGTTTCGTTTGTTTGGATGTTTAGTGCGCTGCCGCTCGCACTTGAAGCCCCCGCCCTGAAGTGCTCGGCGCACTGTGGTAACTCTTGGAAAGTCTCAATGCACTTGGGAAGACGCCGAGCCACCGCAGATGACAGCGCATCGACAGGCCATTAACATTGGGAGATGACTGCATCGCGTCACCGCTGCCTACTAAGGGAAGTGACACTGGTGCGCTGTTAGTATTGTTGGTAGGGTGTAGGTAAAGACAAATGACCCCCTCACACTACAATGACCACAATCCTGGGCGAGCTGCGAACACCGCCCACTGGGGCAAGGACTTCCGCTAGTGTGTCTGCAGCCAATCAACTCGTAGCTGCGGGTTGAAATTCATCTTCCCCTCTGTGGAACCCGATGTGTGCAGGTGAATTCTACAAACATTAGGCATCTGAAGAAGGCACGCTATGCCGAAATGCATCATGCCGTTTGTTTCCTGTCAATAAAGGAGGTCCGTTTTAACTTACCTGTGTGGGCTGACGTCTTCTTGCTGGAGAGGTTCGTTTGTTTGGAGGTTTAGTGCGCTGCCACTCGCACTTGAAGCCCCCGCCCTGAAGTGCTCGGCGCACTGTGGTAACTCTTGGAAAGTCTCAATGCACTTGGGTAGACGCCGAGCCACCGCAGCTGTCAGCGCATCGACAGGCCATTAACATTGGGAGATGACTGCACGCGTCACCGCTGATTACTAAGGGAAGTGACACTGGTGCGCTGTTAGTATTGTTGGTAGGGTGTAGGTAAAGACAAATGACCCCCTCACACTACAATGACCACAATCCTGGGCGAGCTGCGGACACCGCCCACTGGGGCAAGGACTTCCGCTAGTGTGTCTGCAGCCAATCAACTCATAGCTGCGGGGTGAAATTCATCTTCCCCTCAGTGGAACCCGTTGTGTGCAGTGAATTCTACAAACATTAGGCATCTGAAGAAGGCACGCTATGCCGAAATACATCATGCCGTTTGTTTCCTGTCAATAAAGGAGGTCCGTTTTAACTTACCTGTGTGGGCTGACTTCTTCTTGCTGGAGAGGTTAGTTTGTTTGGATGTTTAGTGCGCTGCCACGCGCACTTGAAGCCCCCTCCCTGAAGTGCTCGGCGCACTGTGGTAACTCTTGGAAAGTCTCAATGCACTTGGGAAGACGCCGAGCCACCGCACCTGACAGCGCATCGACAGGCCATTAACATTGGGAGATGACTGCATCGCGTCACCGCTGCCTACTAAGGGAAGTGACACTGGTGCGCTGTTAGTATTGTTGGTAGGGTGTAGGTAAAGACAAATGACCCCCTCACACTACAATGACCACAATCCTGGGCGAGCTGCGGACACCGCCCACTGGGGCAAGGACTTCCGCTAATGTGTCTGCAGCCAATCAACTCGTAGCTGCGGGTTGAAATTCATCTTCCCCTCAGTTGAACCCGTTGTGTGCAGGTGAATTCTACAAACATTAGGCATCTGAAGAAGGCACGCTATGCTGAAATGCATCATGCCGTTTGTTTCTTGTCAATAAAGGAGGTCCGTTTTAACTTACCTGTGTGGGCTGACGTCTTCTTGCTGGAGAGGTTCGTTTGTTTGGATGTTTAGTGCGCTGCCACTCGCACTTGAAGCCCCCGCCCTGAAGTGCTCGGCGCACTGTGGTAACTCTTGGAAAGTCTCAATGCACTTGGGAAGACGCCGAGCCACCGCAGCTGACAGCGCATCGACAGGCCATTAACATTGGGAGATGACTGCATCGCGTCACCGCTGCCTACTAAGGGAAGTGACACTGGTGCGCTGTTAGTATTGTTGGTAGGGTGTAGGTAAAGACAAATGACCCCCTCACACTACAATGACCACAATCCTGGGCGAGCTGCGGACACCGCCCACTGGGGCAAGGACTTCCGCTAGTGTGTCTGCAGCCAATCAACTCGTAGCTGCGAGTTGAAATTCATCTTCCCCTCAGTGGAACCCGTTGTGTGCAGGTTAGAGGTGAGCGAATTTTGCGGATCTCGCGTTCGCGAATTTTGCGGATTTGCGGATTCGCAATCCGCAAAATCCACGAATTCCCGCGAATTTGCGGATTTTTTTTTTTTTGTGTTCGCCCGTGTTTCTGCCAGTTCGCGAGGGTTTTGTACACTTTCGCAAATTGCGAACTTACCTGTCGGGTCGCAAGTTTCGCGAACTTGTTGTTTCTACGTGTCCAGCCTGTTTGGGACACTCTTCTTCATCACTGCCACTCTCTGTCACCACTGCCACTCTCTGACTACTCATGCCACCCTCTGGCCCACCCATGCCACCCTCTGTTTCATCACCACACCCTCTGGTTGTCCAGTGTACATTATTTTCGGCAAAGCAAAGCACACCTTCCCTGCCTCAAGTGACCTGAATTAATTTGGGGCTGATTCATGTGTCACAGAATATTTTTTTAGCTGGCACCTGCTTCCTTAGTGCGCCCTGATTAGTGATCTTTTGCACTTGCTAAGTGCTTTCATTGTTGCAAAATTAGTTACAACACCTGCCCTGCCCCAACTGACAATAATGAATTAGGGGCTGATTAATGGATTTTAACTTCCAGCCTGGCTCCTGCTTGTCTCCCTTAGCTGTAATTCAGGACCTTTGTGGCATATGTGTAACTATTCTGAGGTTCAGAGCAGGGTCACATAATAGTTTCAACTGGCAACTGAACTCTGGAGGGGCCCCTCAGGAAGCACTACAGGAAATGGCTACTAATGATGAGCCTGAACTTTTGAACCTGGTAAGTAGTTACTTTCATTTTTGCTAAAATCGTATTTCTGCAATTTTGCACTTATTCGCGGGGCGCGAACTCACGCGAACAGTGCGAGCAGTGCGAGCAAAATCCGCTGCTCGCGGATTTGCGGATTTTGCGGGAAATTCGCAAATCTCGCGGATTGCGGATTTCCCGAAAATCCGCAAAATCCGCGAGCGGAACGGATTTTCCGCCCACGCCTAGTGCAGGTGAATTCTACAAACATTAGGCATCTGAAGAAGGCACGCTATGCCGAAATGCATCATGCCGTTTGTTTCCTCTCAATAAAGGAGGTCCGTTTTAACTTACCTGTGTGGGCTGACGTCTTCTTGCTGGAGAGGTTCGTTTGTTTGGATGTTTAGTGCGCTGCCACTCGCACTTGAAGCCCCCGCCCTGAAGTGCTCGGCGCACTGTGGTAACTCTTGGAAAGTCTCAATGCACTTGGGAAGACGCCGAGCCACCACAGCTGACAGCGCATCGACAGGCCATTAACATTGGGAGATGACTGCATCGCGTCACCGCTGCCTACTAAGGGAAGTGACACTGGTGCGCTGTTAGTATTGTTGGTAGGGTGTAGGTAAAGACAAATGACCCCCTCACACTACAATGACCACAATCCTGGGCGAGCTGCGGACACCGCCCACTGGGGCAAGGACTTCCGCTAGTGTGTCTGCAGCCAATCAACTTGTAGCTGCGGGTTGAAATTCATCTTCCCCTCAGTGGAACCCGTTGTGTGCAGGTGAATTCTACAAACATTAGGCATCTGAAGAAGGCACGCTATGCCGAAATGCATCATGCCGTTTGTTTCCTCTCAATAAAGGAGGTCCGTTTTAACTTACCTGTGTGGGCTGACGTCTTCTTGCTAGAGAGGTTCGTTTGTTTGGATGTTTAGTGCTCTGCCACTCGCACTTGAAGCCCCCGCCCTGAAGTGCTCGGCGCACTGTGGTAACTCTTGGAAAGTCTCAATGCACTTGGGAAGACGCCGAGCCACCGCAGCTGACAGCGCATCGACAGGCCATTAACATTGGGAGATGACTGCATCGCGTCACCGCTGCCTACTAAGGGAAGTGACACTGGTGCGCTGTTAGTATTGTTGGTAGGGTGTAGGTAAAGACAAATGACCCCCTCACACTACAATGACCACAATCCTGGGCGAGCTGCGGACACCGCCCACTGGGGCAAGGACTTCCGCTAGTGTGTCTGCAGCCAATCAACTCGTAGCTGCTGGTTGAAATTCATCTTCCCCTCAGCGGAACCCGTTGTGTGCAGGTGAATTCTACAAACATTAGGCATCCGAAGAAGGCACGCTATGCCGAAATGCATCATGCCGTTTGTTTCCTGTCAATAAAGGAGGTCCGTTTTAACTTACCTGTGTGGGCTGACGTCTTCTTGCTGGAGAGGTTCGTTTGTTTGGATATATATATATATATATATATATATATATATATATATATATATATATATATATATATATATATATATATATATATATATATATATATATATAAGGCACTTTATTTCCTGAAGTCTAAGGTCCGGCGTTCTTCTTTCCTCGGAATTGAAGTTATGACTGGATGTAACAATGGGGAGGTCTGCCCCATGCGCTGGGCCGCCCTGGTGAGGTCGAGGCTCCTGGCGGACAAAGAGAGTTGGAGTTAATGCGAAAGGAGTGGGACCCGCCCGAATTATTTCCAAACAAAAAGGCACGGAGAGGTCCAGCCAGTCAACTTGGTATATATTTCGGGCAAGGGAAGAAGTTACAACACTGTCCTGTCTTCAAGGACTTCACGAAACACAGGTACTGCAATATAATGAAACTGACATTTTAAACGGCACTGCTAAGAAATCGAGCATTAATGTGAACACTTCGAATGGACTCTAATACTTATTATTCAAGCCTGCAAAACTACACGTTTACTAATGAAAAGCAAATTTAAGGAAGGAAATGCAGGGCTTTAAAAGAAAGAAAACGGAGACAAAAATTCGAGGTGCTTTATGGGAGTTGTATGAAGTCAAGACTACATGAACACTTAATGAGTCTGACGTGGCGCATAAATGACGTAGTTACGCCGCAAACCCAGATGCAATTTGCTCACCTGTGATCAAGGCTACGACGATAGCTGAAAAGCGTAAGGAAACAAGCAAGCTGTATATTGCTCAATAAAGTGCCTTTTCCTGAAGTCTAAGGTCCGGCGTTCTTCTTTCCTCGGAATTGAAGTTATGACTGGATGTAACAATGGGGAGGTCTGTCCCCATGCGCTGGGCCGCCCTGGTGAGGTCGAGGCTCCTGGCGGACAAAGAGAGTTGGAATATATATATATATATATATATATATATATATATATATATATATATATATATATATATATATATATATATATATATATTGTCTCTTTGTCTTCGTATTTTATAGATTCAAGCAACTATGGTCGATATATTGCTCAGATAATGCATGTCTGCTTTATTGTATACCCATGCGTCCTGTTTCTTTAGGCGCTTGGGCTTTTAATTACCATTTAATTCACCGCCTACTCCTGACGCGTCATGTGACCAAGCTCCGTTCGCGGAGCGAAACGCGTCAGGGAGGGCACTCGCTCTTTCACTTTGCCTAAATAAATTTGCACTGCTGGCACCTTACTTGGAGTGATGGCTTGTTGATCTAACAACAGTTATTCAGCTTGTGGAGTGGAGGTCTGCGCCCATTTGAACCGCTACCAGAAGCGGTTGGGATCCTGCTTGTTCATATAGCCAGAAAGCAGAACCGGGAGAATACCCAGAACCAAGGGCTCACGCAAATTCGGGAGCAACTCTTCCAGTCCGGTTTCCCCCTCGCCGCCGCAAGCACAACAGCGGCCGGAACGCGAGGGGTGGAAACCACAATCCCCAGACGCCCCAGCAGCGCTTCTTGCCACACACGGGACCAGCGCGCCAGGCGGCGCCTGAAAAGGACAGCAGCCCCCGCGTCGCGGGAACGCGCGCGGGTGGGCGCCCGGGGCTAAGCCCGGGCAAAGGGCGGGCCCTCTGTGGCCCTCCGTGGACCGAAGAGGACAGGACAGGCCTCCCCCCTTGTCTTTTCTGCTAAATGAGGTATAGTGTACACACACTTATTTGACTTTTCTGTAACACTACTATCTCTACTCTGATCATGCCCTGTAAGGGGGAAACAAGCCCAGCTGCGCAGGGGTGCCCAGGTCAAGTGGTGCAAATGCACCAAACGATTAGCACAAGCTCACTGCCTACTGTACATGTGATAGACATAAACTGTCCTTGTTACTCTCCATCTAGTACGCTATCTCCTCCATTAATCTCCCCAAGAGTGCATAACCTGTCCCTGTGGGATGAACTAAACAGTCTATGCAAAACAAAGTATGTCTGTGTGGAATCACCCTCTCTCGCCAAAGGCACCTGTACTACAAGTACTAAAGGCAGTACACAGGAATCCCCTTTTTATTGAACAAAGTCAACACACAAGCCTCAGTACTTTCATGGCAATTACCCGTCAAAAGAAAGCACCATGAGGACAATGCCGTAGGAAATCAATCCAAATTCCATAAACCATCTGTAAGCCCTGCACTGTCTGTTCATAATCTCCCTATCACCATGGAGACTGATGCCAAACTGGATGAACCAATATCTTATTCCCAGATTCCTCTACTGACTCAGATTGAACTACTTGTTAAAACCATCATTTCCCCACTAACAGAAAAAATCAACGCTATAGGGGAAAGGCTCTCGGGTCTAGAGAATAAAATCACGGCTATCCTGAAACCCATTAATAATTCAGTAACATCGAACCGACCCCAGCCATCTACTACTTTCCCAACAGCTAAGCCAACTCCCAACCACAAAAGCGCTCAAGTCACGCTACAATCCCCTAAAATCCCAGATTCGACCACTTCCAAAACTCCCTTCAAATCTGTTATTTCAAAGCCCTTAGAGGTTAAAACAGTACGCAAAGTACCACACATACACCTCCCGCCAGAAGCCGCGCCATATGTGTCCGTTCTCTCAGGAGTACCAGCACTTGCGATGGGAAAAGCTGAAAGACAGCAGGACCTATTGAACAAAGTTATATTCTGGATGGGAAGAAATAGACCCCTACCACCGGACAAAGATGGCGGAATCTTGAGTGTGAGAAGGGTGGGCTGGTTGGGCCCACTACCAAAAAACATTTCAGGGGACTTGGTACTGGTTAGATTCAGGAACCGGGACATCGCTCCATACTTAAGATCTTGTCCGCCCCATGAAGGGGGCGGCCCAATACACATTTGGGATCTACTTGACTTTTATCCCTGTATGCCAAATATCCCCCGGTTAGGACCAACAATAGCCTACCACCACCCGTTGGGTGGGGGAGTCCAGGTACCCAGTGGTATTAGTTTCTCTGTTTCCAACAGATTTGATCCATTGTACAACTGCCGCAACTCTTGAATCTACTCACCTTAAAGGACAAACCCGTGTATCTTTACTCCTGATAGGGATAAACCCCTTGAATAACATGTCACACCACTGAACTTTGAGGTTGGAGATATGTCTTTTTTTTACTTGAAGTTACGTTGTTCTTGAATGTACATATTTATTTTTAATGACTGTCTTTTTCTTTGTACGCTTTTATGATTTTAAAAACAAAATCGAATAAAGCATTTTCGTAGTCGTAGTCATATATATATACGTGATCAAGGGCTTACGGGCTTGAAACGCGTTGTGTTGGGTCACTGAATAAAATACTGCCCACTTGAAAAACTCCGGAGGTCTGCGTCTCTTTCCTCGCCTGACTGCCGCTGGGAGAACTCAGGAAGTGGTTTGAGGGTTTCCATATATATATATATATATATATATATATATATATATATATATATATATATATATATATATATATATATAATACCTACTGGCGGTCGCCAGTAGGTAGTTATAGTTAGGATCTACTTTCCATAGGAAATCCGCAACATTCTATTGGGAATAGCTTTGGCGCCTGCGGACGAATCTTCGCGAATTTCTCAAAGAAGGTGGCCCGCTCCGCTCCTTCCCTGAAAATGTGGGGGGGATTCATCAAGTGGGGGCCGAGATAAAAGGGGGTCCCAAAACGTGTTTTCTCCATGTTAATTTCCATAGGGCGGTTGAACTCACTTTTAGCCCGAACGGCTGAAAGGATTTCCACAAAACTTGGCAAAATTGTAGGGACTGGTAGCCCGATGTGCCTTTGCTATGTCTCAAGATATATGCTCCAGTGGTTTTTGAGTAATTTAGGTTAAAAAAAATATATATATCTATAGGCGCGCCCCGGTACTTGCGCGCGGAAAGCTGATTGGCTCTCGGGTGTCTGTAAACATTCGAAACAGTCCGGAGAGGCCACCATCTTGTGTCTCGGTAAGATCGAGACACAAGAGGTGGCAAAAACAAAGGGAGAAATGACCATAAGGGGGCAGAGTAGACTCCCCCTGACCCTCTAGGTTTGATGTGGGGGCTATAAAAGGGCCCCGCGGGTACGCGCACTCGGGAGCGGACCGGGGAGCGTAGCATGAGGAAAACCGAGTTGATTCACTGCGTCATCTCTACGACCCTTTCTTGCGTCAATACGCCCCTTTTGCATACATTACACCTGACGTAGGTATAATGTGGCGCTGGGGTTTACAAAGTGACGCATCTACCTAGATGCGTCACTTTGTAAATATAACTCAATAAGGTGCATGTTTTACGCTGCTGATGCGTCACAAAAAGTGACGTACCAGTGGCGTAAAAGTGACGCATGGCCTTATAAATGAGGCCTTCAGCCTTCTACTCATGCATCATATTAAATATATGACGTATTATGTCACAAGTACTTACAGATACGTCAGTATTTCAGGCGTATCTGTAAGCGCAAAAGTGATGCATTGCTGGAGTGTGTCACAGAAAATGATGCAACTCCAGCAATGCCTCCTTTCACATGGGAAACAAATTTTAACAGGAGGGGGGAGAGAGAGAGTCAGTGGATTCAGTCTCCCAAGTCATATACATAAACAAAGTGGAATCCACTCAAGTGATAGTGATCCCTAGAGTGATGGGGAACACACAGTGTTGTTTAAATGCCCCTCACACACCAACAGGCCCCTTGGTGTCATGCTTCATCATCGGGGCCTTCGCACGCCTCTACGGGATGCGGCGTGCTGCGACTCGCGAATACGCAGGAGCACTTGAAGTGAACTATGTGTGGGGGTGTGTGTTATATACCAAGATGTGAGTGAGGTGAGGTGAAAAAATGTGAATTAAAAAATACCTGGCACATGGGAAGAAAAAAACTTTATTAAATCCCCGGCTGGTATTATTAAAATTAAAGTGCAGGGCGTGGTTTCAAAAGATACGTGTTAGGGTATCAAACCACTGTGTTAAAAGTCAACATGTTTCGGAGGTCAAAGCCCCCTTCTTCAGGACAAGGGTGAAATGCACTTATCCTCGCCTTACTCACATGTAAGATGTAAAAGTGAAAATTAAAAATTACCACAATGTGTAATGTTCCTCACAATGTTTTATATGTAAGTGAGTGTAGTTGCGCCCAATTGGCGTAAGAACTTTAAGTTCCCAAATACAGGACTTCATGAGCCTTTTAACGTTTATTGGGGAATCCTTCCTTTCTAATCAGAAACGGTTACAGCAACAGCTAATCGCCTGCCTTCCCTCAACGCGGCTTCATCGGAGCCGCGTTGAGGGAAGGCAGGCGATTAGCTGTTGCTGTAACCGTTTCTGATTAGAAAGGAAGGATTCCCCAATAAACGTTAAAAGGCTCATGAAGTCCTGTATTTGGGAACTTAAAGTTCTTACGCCAATTGGGCGCAACTACACTCACTTACATATAAAACATTGTGAGGAACATTACACATTGTGGTAATTTTTAATTTTCACTTTTACATCTTACATGTGAGTAAGGCGAGGATAAGTGCATTTCACCCTTGTCCTGAAGAAGGGGGCTTTGACCTCCGAAACATGTTGACTTTTAACACAGTGGTTTGATACCCTAACACGTATCTTTTGAAACCACGCCCTGCACTTTAATTTTAATAATACCAGCCGGGGATTTAATAAAGTTTTTTTCTTCCCATGTGCCAGGTATTTTTTAATTCACATTTTTTCACCTCACCTCACTCACATCTTGGTATATAACACACACCCCCACACATAGTTCACTTCAAGTGCTCCTGCGTATTCGCGAGTCGCAGCACGCCGCATCCCGTAGAGGGGTGCGAAGGCCCCGATGATGAAGCATGACACCAAGGGGCCTGTTGGTGTGTGAGGGGCATTTAAACAACACTGTGTGTTCCCCATCACTCTAGGGATCACTATCACTTGAGTGGATTCCTTTCACATGGGGCCAGGCCTCATTGTGAAAGGGCCTGCATCAGTCTTACGCCTGCTGTGAAACAGGCGTAAGATTTGGACGCAACAGCGTCATAAAAGTGACGCAGTGATATCTCATAGATTTCACTGCGTCACCTCTACGACCCTTTCTTGCGTCAATACGTCCCTTTTGCATGCATTACACCTGACGTTGGAGTGCCGGGTTTTTGTGGACCCGGCGGTGCCAGGGAGAACACCTGAAAAATCCGAGTCCTTCCTGTATCGGACAACAGAAACACTGAGTCTTCTAGGTGAAGTAAAAGATCGTATTTATTGGCTGCAGCCAGTAACAGGTGTCCTAGAAGTACAGCACTCTGTATATTCTCAGGAGACTGCTCAAACTTACAAAGCCGGTCTTCGTCTTTTATACAAAATAATAAGCTTCAGGCATAAATTCCTTATTTTACAGTTAGACCATACACATATTTTCACTACAAAGGAAAAGCAGAGTCATGATGACAAGTTCACATTTCAGTTCACCCAACCCGTAATTGATTACACGGCGAGGTCCAGTATTCTCATCAGATATCGACGGACCCCCAATAAAATTGGGCACCTCCTCCTCGTAAAGCAAGTCATAAAGCAAGAAACAGGGACAGGTGTGTGTAAGATTAGGCATGGTTTGTGTGCGATGAAAGGTTTATGATATGTTGTGCCTTGATACGGATCTAGCTCGGCCACTGGGGAGGGACGCGCCGAACAGGTTTGGCTTCGGGCAGTGGAGTCAGCTTGCCCAGGTCACAGAGGAGTCAGTTAAGGCGTACGTGTCCTTTGGACCAGGTTTTGGCTTTCGGTCATTTGGCTATGTGGGGGCAATCACAAAATGGATGCCGTTCACAAAATGGAACCCAAGGGTTCGGAACGGAAATGCTAATTTCAGGGTGATTCCGTCGCTCGATCGTAACGGAAATGCTTGTATATGTTGCTTGCATCATTACCGGTTTGCTGATACCAAAATCGTCATGGTGCGATGATGTTTTATGACACGGGTCCAGAATTTTCAGTACCACAGACCCTCCTTTTGCCCTTACATAGGCAAAACAACCAATACTCATGCTAATCTGAGTCTAGGTCTATGTTCACAAAGTCATTGAGATGTTGCTGTAGCATCATCATATTACTTAGCTCGTTTCTTGATACACGTTTCCTTACACATGATGCAGCACAGAGACCACATATTGCAGGAGCGCACTGCACACATAGGAGGAACAGGTAAAGAATGGCTAAGGCCATCCCAATGACTATCAGAATTTTCCATCCCCAGGCCGATATCAGTTCCCAGAACCACCCCATCAGTGACCAGTCTCCTTTATCCATATGGATCGATTCAGAGATTTTATGCAGTTTAGAGATGGCCTGGTATACTGTCGGAGTGTTATCTGGGATAAAAATGCAGCAACTTGATTGGATCATTTTACATACCCCACCTCGGTCTGCAAGTATGACGTCTTAGGCGACCCTGTTCTGAAGAGTCATAAGGCGGTCCGACTGGAGCTCCGCAGTCAAGTTACTAAGGGCACCGGTAGTTTCAACTATCGTAGATTCAACTACCCTCGTCAATTGGCGAATGTTCCTGCTGTTCACCATAGGCCCCCAAAACGGCAGAAAACCTTTCACGAAGTCACCAAACTCTTGACCCGTAGTGTCGTCTTTACTCACGACACCTCTAACTGTCCTTGTCCTATGGTAATCTGCCGCGGCCGTGTAGGTGGGAGGCAACAGGAACGAAATGAAACATGTGCCCGAGAAGTCAGGGGGCAGCCATGTATATGCTCTATCGTGGCAGATGAAATAGGTACCCTTAGTTGCTAAGAACGGAGGAGAGGTCTGGGACGAAAAGACATAAGTTTCAGTACAGACACTCTTCCCTAACTGAGCTCTGGGGTTCTTGCCATTTCCCTGCAGACATAGGTGACCCTGATGGGGTACGGTCCAGATCGGGGAGGATCTCTTTGCTAGCATGTTTTCACTCAAGGCAACTCCATACCCCGTTGTGTTCCATCTACTGTAAGCCTTCAACTCATGTCGTGGAATCGTTCTATACATGTCGATATCTCAACTCATGTTTGTGATTCCCACCACTAATGCCTTGTTGCTTGAGTTACTTCTCGTGGAACTTGGGGGATATGGTTCAATGGCAAATAGGAACATCGTTTGAAATGCCCATAAAGAACCATAGTAGCTAAATGGCAAGACATACCTTTATCCATAGTATGTGGCACAAGTCCACACACCCAACAATTAGTCGTGTTCATTACTAACTGGTGTTGGTGTAGAAGCTGAATGAATGAATTATTTACAAACTCCAATCTTCTGGCAGACTCGTGTTCAGGCAGAGGGTGAAAAGAATGCGGGGAAACAAGAGAAGGAGGTGTGGGCTGCGTAGTGTGTGCAAATGTCACTCAAAAAAGTGAAGAATGCATATCAAAAACGTCATTACACTACACAACATGAAAATGCATATTATCAAAAATCGTGTTCTTGCCATCACTGTGCATATTCTAGTTTCAAAGTTCATTGATTTGGCAGGTCTCTCCGTCTTTAAAAACTCCATCCTCTAGAATTGCTGTCCGCGGCGGTAGGGTGTTCTATGCTAAGGAAGGCTTCTGTCAGTCCAGGGCAACTCCCTTAGACCAACCAGAACCGTCGACCTAACATCTTCGGCTGCACCTCAAAGACTTGGACGACCGCGACCCTAGCAGCAGAACCCGGATGGCGGTTCGAAAAACAAAAATAAGCAAGTTTCTCAGAGGAGAGAGAGCTGCACTTTCAAAAACAGTAAAAACAATTATTTTAGTAGTCCATAGTCATAGTTCTCGGCCTCAAATTGTAACGTGTTCTTCCAGGTGTTGTCTGGTCCTGGAACAAAAGTTCAGGCTCTGCAGTGTCCAATCGCATTGACGGTGGCACAGATCCTTGCAGAATGTAATCACTTTTGCGTACAGAGTTTGTTCCTTTTACCTGTGCATCACTAAAGAGCAGGAAGCGAGGCAAAGTTTTGGTCACAGAGTCAGCAATCCCCTCCTGGACCCACCGGTCGTGAGGCAGGGGTAGACGGGCCCTCTTGCAATGGGTCCCGTGGATCCAGTGTTTCTTCCTCCTGATCTTGTGGAGAGAAGTACTAGGTGGGGACCAGTCCAGCGGGGCTCATCATTCTTTGTCCGCTGGAAATTCTTTACGAGTACGTAGGTTCCAGGATCGATAGGGTGTCCTGGAGCTTCAGTAGCTTGAGGTAGAGTGTCATGTACCTGTTGGTGTAAAACACGCAATTTAGCCGTCAAATCATACAGATAATCAAGTAGTACAGGGTGCTCTAACTCGCTGAATTTCGTGGGCCTTGGCACTCCCCAGATGTTGGCCGGACGGCCGAACACTATTTCATAGGGGCTAAGCCCCGCTCTGGAGTGTACAGTCACTCTTGTTGATAGGAGTGCCAAGGGTAGAGCGTCGGGCCATTTAAGACCAGTGCTCGCTTGGATTTTGGCCAGTTTCAGTTTAAGGGTGCCGTTATAGCATTCTACTAATCCAGCTGATTGGGGGTGATTTGCAGCGTGGAACTTTTGATCAATGCCTAGCCCTTCACATACTCTCTTCATCACTCGTCCCACAAATTCACACCCATTATCACTCCAGACCATTCTCTGCATTCCAAATCTGGGGAAGAATTCTTTGACAAGGGCTTTAGCTGTCGATAAGGCGCTATTGTCTTTCAGGGGGAATGCTTCTATCCATCTTTAAAAGGCACAAACAACAACAAGTACGTATTTCAGATTGTTGCACCTCTCCATGTGGATGAAATCTAGCTGCAAAACCTCGAACGGGTACGTAGGAGGAGCAAAATGACCAGCTGGAGTTGGGGTTCCCGTACCAGGATTGTACTTCAGACACACCATACAGTTCTTGACTATGTTCTCTGCATACTTAGGGATTCTAGTGTTCTGCCATACTGGAGCCAGTAGCTTGCAAATCCCTTTCACACTGATGTGTGCCATTCCATGTGCCATTGTAACCACTGCAGGCACGTACGCATCGGGTAACAACCATCGCTGATGCTCTGACAATTCGACCCAACAACCATTCGCATCCAATTTACCCGCGCTTTCTCTCCACACCTTTAGTTCTTTCTCTGTCGCTTCAGCTTGAATGGATTTCACACTTTCAATCGAATCTTCAAACATTTCTCTATCCGGAACCCATCTCGCTGGATCCGCAACATACATTCGACTCATCATATTCCTTGCAGTTTCTTTCGCGACTTCATCCGCGAACGGATTTCCACGACCAACATCATCTGTCACCTTTTTGTGTGCACTGCATTTCACGATCGCAACTTGTAACGGCAAGGTCAGTGACTCAAGAAGCTCATTCACCAACTGACCATGCTGGATCTTAGCACCATGTGAAGTCAGAAAACCAAGTTCACGCCACAAACGTCCAAAACTATGGGCAACACCAAAGGCATACTGACTGTCAATGTACACATTCACTCGTTTTCCTTTTGCCAACACACACGCTCTTGTCAATGCAATCAACTCTGCGGCTTGTGCCGAGTTATGTGGGATACGTGCAGTTTCAACAATCGTATGCAAAGTCGTAACGGCATATGCTGCAGTCGTGTCACCATTCGGGAGTTTGAAACACGAACCATCAAACCACAAAGTACCATTGCACTCAGAAAGAGGAGTGCCCCTAAGGTCTACTCTCCCTTTCGTTTCTTCTTCTGTCCTAAAGAAACAGTTGTGCTGCTTTTCAGCATCTACTGTATCAACTGGAATTGGCAACAACGTGGCTGGGTTTAATGCACTGCATCTTTTAATGTGGACATGACTTGCTAACAAGGTTAACTCATAACCTGACAATCGAGCACTAGTTAAATGCTGTGTCCTGGTTCTGTTTAACAAAATGTCTACCGCATGCGGGACCATTACGACCAACATGTTATTCATCACTAACCCAGCAGACTGTCGAATAGAAACAGCTGCTGCTGCTGTGGCTCTTAAACAACTTGGCAATGCCCTGGCTACCGCATCCAAAGTCGATGAGAAATACGCGCATGGACGTTGCTTGTCCCCAAAAGACTGTGTCAATACTGATAATGCACAACCTTCCTTCTCATGGACATATAGTGTAAAGGGCTTACTGTAGTCGGGGGTACCCAACACAGGAGCCGAACACAATGCGTCACGCAATTCGGAAAAACTTTTCTGACAATCTTCAGACCACGGAATTGGATTTGGTGTATCTTTACAAGTTAATGCCACCAAGGTTTGGCCAACAATGATACATTCGGAATCCATTGCCTACAATATGATGTAATGCCCAAGAAAGCACGCACTTCTCTCTGTGTCCTTGGCACACTCAATTTTGCAATTGCCTGAATTCTTTCTGGAGTCAGTTTCCTTTCCTCCTTCGATAAGAGGTGACCTAAGTAGGTCACTTCTTGTCGGCAATATTGTAACTTAGAGAGAGACACTTTGTGATGAAAATCAGACAAATGACGCAACACAGACAACGTAGTCTCTTTACAAATCTCCTCAGTATCTGCAGCTACAAGCAAATCGTCGACGTACTGAACAAGGGTAGCGCCATCAGGTAAAACAATCGTGTCAAGCTGTGTTTTCAAAGCCTGACTATATATTGATGGACTTTCACAGTAGCCTTGAGGAGCGCGCTTGAAGTGGAAGCTTCGGCCTCCTAAACTGAAGCCAAAAATATCTCTGCTGTCCTCTGCAATTGGAATGCTGAAGAAAGCGTTCTTTAAGTCAATCACCGAGAACCAAGTGGCTGAAGCTGGAATCATTGTCAATAGGGTAGTGATGCCAGGGACAACTGGAAACTGTGGCACAACGATCTTATTCACTTCCCTAAGGTCGATCACGAACCTATAGACAGCTGGCTGAGAAGGATCAGTACGCTTCAAAACAGGCAGAACAGGACCATTACAAATGTTGCCTCTTGTCTCTTCGATTACATCTTTCTCAATCAAATCATAAATAATTGCCAACAACGCCTGTTCACCTTCGCTAGAGATCTTGTATTGGGGAATGCACAGCAATTTAACATTGGCTTTCAATGTCACAACATACGGTGATATTTCCAAAAGACCTACATCATTTGGACCAGTAGCCCAAAGAGTATCCGGAAGAGAAGATAATTCTGTCGGGAATTTATCCTTAGGTAGATACATTGGAGAAACCACTCCTTTACCTAGTGTGAGTTGTACTCCCGAAGGAGAACAGTACAAAGTCGCATATAATCTTTTCAATAGATCCAATCCCAACAAATTTTCACCACAACCTGTTGTAAGAATAAGGGGTGCTTCGAATTCACAAGGCCCAACAGAAAGAGACATAGGACTAGAAATCGGGTTCCTAACCGGGGCGCCAGAAAAACCTACAGATACATTCATTTCGCCAGACAAAGGTGCGCCAGGGAGTTTCGAGTGCATAATAGAACTCTTTGTAGCACCAGTATCCAACAGAAAAGGCTCTGACACACCTAATGTAATCACCTCAACATAAGGTCCACTCTGATCTACTGGAACTGAAACAACTCCCTCTCTTTGTCCATGGCTGTCCTAGCAATCATTGCCTACCATATTTTCATCCTCTGTATAGTAGTCATCAGCATAGAACTGAGTCGTCCTACCAGACGCGTTATTCTGTTGGTCAAAACTGTTCATTGAATTCTGTGGTGGAAATGGACGTGCGTTTTGTGGGAACGCACCGCATCCCCTACCTCTAGGCATTTGTTGAACACCCCGGCCTCGCACACTGGTAGCACCATTCGTACGTTGTAACAAAACCGGGCAACTATTCTTAAAATGGCCTTCCTCTTTACAATACGCACACTGATTGGGACCATACAGTAAACGCTGTTGAGAAGACTTGTTTCTGTGCGAGTTTCTCGAATATTACTGAGGCTGCTGATAATCGCGCTGATTATTAGTGCGGGGTGGATACGCTTGCTGCAGCAGAATTTTAGTTTTTAATTCTTTAGTCTTTTTATCCACTTTCTCTAACTCATCTTTGCGCCTATTTTCATAGTACTGGGCTGTAGCTAAAATCAGCGCTGACGTTGAGACAGCCCAAGCACTCTCGGAATCCTTCAACTTATTACACAACTCCGGAAGTAAATTATGCACAAATTTGTCGACGAACAGCCTCTGGCCACCTTCAGTAGCCATATCCTGACCGCTATGATCTACAAAAGTTTCTTCAAACCGTGTGAAGAAATCGGACACCGCTTCGTCTTTCTTCTGCTTGCATGCAGACAATTTATCCCAATTGACACGCAAATCAGGCATTAGAGTCTTCATGTAAGTTATTATTCTACCAGGGAGTTCCGCAATTAAAGGCTCAGGTTTAGCACCACCAACTTGTCTGTTATCTACAGCAGCAATATTAGCCCATGTATCACCTAACTCCTGATCGTGATCGGTGTGGCGAATCTTTCCCCATAAAGGCTGTGGAACCACGTTCCCAAACAACATGTCTATATCGGCTAAGTTCATAATGCACAAGCTTACAGTCTGTGACAATTCCTTATAATACCCTGCAGGATTTTTACGAGGATCAGGTAATGTCTGTTTGAGAGCCAAAACTTCAGATCTCTTCCAAGGAACATGTACCCATACACGCTGAAAATGCGGCGGAATGGCTGGATTAGCGTTTGCGTCCCCTTCCCTCCAAACCGGTGGAACCTCTCTCATGGGGTACTGTCGCGCCTTTTTCCTACCGGGTGCATCACGTTCAGATAGTGATCGAGAAGTGCCCTCTTTACTCCGATATGACAACAATGTCGCAACCGCTCTTTCAACATCGGTGCCTACAATCATACCCTCCGAGAACTGAAACCGCACACGGCACAATTCAGACAGGTCGTGTTCTAGATCATTTCCCTCCAGATCTTCATGGAGAAGTACACACATTTGTTCGAAAACATATCTCTGCTTCGATGCTTCCCATTGACGGAAGACTTCAATGATAGACTCTTCGTCATATCTTGCAGTATCGACAATCCATTTACGCGCTAACCTATTCAGTAACTCTCTCTCTTGATAGTCAGGCAGCTGACTTCGCAACTGTCTTCGTTCTGTGCTAGGGGTCGTATTAGGCGACCCAAAGAAAGGTGAGAAAAGACCAGTAACAGTGTTGGCCATTCTCTGTCGAACAGAAGGAGAAACTGACGGAAGGACAGGAGGAAAGACAGGGTGAGGTAGTGCAGAAGCGGAGACAGACACAGAAGGAGTATCAGGATAAACAGTCGGAGCAGTAGGCGAAGTCGTAGGGAACATAGATGGAGTAGGTAGCAAAAGCGGCGGCCCTTGAGTGGGCTGCGCCGGAGGAGTCGGAACCAGCTGAAGAGGAGCTGGTGGTTGTGGTAGAACCTGTGGTCCAACAATGGGCTGTTGCACAACCAAAGGTTGCTGAGGTGCTGTAGCACTCTGCGCATAAGGAGGTGGTGAACTCAGTAGATGAGACATTAAAGGATCTTGATCAAGTTTCTCCTTTGACTCTTGTCCTTTACGTGGCAAAACTGGGTAGCACTTATCTACCGCTAACTTCCTACTTCTAAGTATTTGTTCACTCTCTCGCTCTTCTTCATTATTCCTGAACGCAACGGCAGCTTGTACCATTGACATACCTCGTTTATTTTTCTTTGCTAATTTCATTTCTTTCTGTTTGGCTTCTTTGCGCCATATGTGAAAAGAGTCAAACATTGCCGGCCGGGCTTTCTTCTTAAAAAGTTTAACCTCTAGATTATCTAAAATCTCTGTGTCGAAACTACCATATTGAGGCCATTTTAAAACACCATCCTTTCTGGTGTATCGGATCCATACTTCGTTATATGTGATGGGGCCTACGCCGTGTTTCACATAGAGTTCATATGTCGGAGTTCCAATCGGAGGAACCAGACACGAGTCCTCCAATCGGGAGTCCTTATTACAACCAAGACAAAACAAATTTCCGAGTCTGCTAAGACCAGGCATCTTCGCTCTCTAGTCTAGCTTCAAACTTCGAAGGATTATCGAATACAGTCTCGTGAATACACGAGTCCTTCGGTTTTGGCACTTGCAAGTTCCAACACAAAATAATCCCGAAGGATACCAAGAACTAAGAATCAAACTAAGGACTGGGAGCCGCTCCACTTATACTTAACTGAGGTATCCATGACGTCACCAGAAGACTTGTCTATCGTTTCGCTCTACCAATCATCAAGGGTCCAATACAGGGCGATTGTCAGGGCAGCAGTCCTTCGTAGCCGTCGGGAAGCGGGGAACCTCGCAGCAAAGACCTTCGGACCACGTCGACATACAGGGGTCCCTGAAGTGGCTGGCCATCCTCCGGAATTTTCACACGAAGCTCCTCGCGAACCTCTGGCTTGGACCGGTACTGCTGATACCGCCCTACGTTGGGCGCCAACTGGAGTACCGGGTTTTTGTGGACCCGGCGGTGCCAGGGAGAACACCTGAAAACTCCGAGTCCTTCCTGTATCGGACCACAGAAACACAGAGTCTTCTAGGTGAAGTCAAAGATCGTATTTATTGGCTGCAGCCAGTAACAGGTGTCCTAGAAGTACAGCACTCTGTGTATTCTCAGGAGACTGCTCAAACTTACAAAGCCAGTCTTCGTCTTTTATACAAAAAAATAGGCTTCGGGCATAAATTCCTTATTTTACAGTTAGACCATACACATATTTTCACTACAAAGGAAAAGCAGAGTCATGATGACAAGTTCACATTTCAGTTCACCCAACCCGTAATTGATTACCCGGCGAGGTCCAGTATTCTCATCAGATATCGACGGACCCCCAATAAAATCGGGCACTTCCTCCTCGTAAAGCAAGTCATAAAGCAAGAAACAGGGACAGGTGTGTGTAAGATTAGGCATGGTTTGTGTGCGATGAAAGGTTTATGATATGTTGTGCCTTGATACGGATCTAGCTCAGCCACTGGGGAGGGACGTGGCCGAACAGATTTGGCTTCGGGCAGTGGAGTCAGCTTGCCCAGGTCACAGAGGAGTCAGTTAAGGCGTACGTGTCCTTCGGACCAGGTTTTGGCTTTCGGTCATTTGGCTATGTGGGGGCAATCACAAAATGGATGCCGTTCACAAAATGGAACCCAAGGGTTCGGAACGGAAATGCTGATTTCAGGGTGATTCCGTCACTCGATCGTGACGGAAATGCTTGTATATGTTGCTTGCATCATTACCGGTTTGCTGATACCAAAATCGTCATGGTGCGATGATGTTTTATGACACGGGTCCAGAATTTTCAGTACCACAACGTAGGTATAAGGTGGCGCAGGGGCTTACAAAGTGACGCATCTACCTAGATGCGTCACTTTGTAAATATGACTGAATAAGGTGCATTTTTTACAGCACTGGTGCGCCACAAAAAGTGACGCACCAGTGGCGTTAAAGTGACGCATGGCCTCATAAATGAGGCCTTCAGTCTTCTAGTCATGCGTCATATTAAATATATGACGTATTATGTCGGAAGTACTTACAGATACGTCAGTATTTCAGACGTATCTGTAAGCGCAAAAGTGATGCATTGCTGGAGTGTGTCACAAAAATGATGCAACTCCAGCAATGCATCCTTTCACATGGGGCCAGGCCCCATGTGAAAGGGCCTGCATCAGTCTTACGCCTGCTGTGATACAGGCGCATGATTTGGACGCAACAGCGTCATAAACGTGACGCAGTGATATCTCATAGATTTCACTGCATCCCCTCTACTACCCTTTCTTGCGTCAATACGTCCCTTTTGCATTCATTACACCTGACGTAGGTATAATGTGGCGCAGGGGCTTACAAAGTGACGCATCTACCTAGATGCGTCACTTTGTAAATATGACTGAATAAGGTGCATTTTTTACAGCACTGGTGCGTCACAAAAAGTGACGCATGGGTGGCGTTAAAGTGACGCATGGCCTCATAAATGAGGCCTTCAGTCTTCTAGTCATGCGTCATATTGAATATATGACGTATTATGTCGGAAGTACTTACAGATACGTCAGTATTTCAGACGTATCTGTAAGCGCAAAAGTGATTCATTGCTGGAGTGTGTCACAAAAATTATGCAACTCCAGCAATATATCCTTTCACATGGGGCCAGGCCCCATGTGAAAGGGTCTGCAACAGTCTTACGCCTGCGGTGATACAGGCGCAAGATTTGGACGCAACAGCGTCATAAAAGTGACGCAGTGATATCTCATAGATTTCACTGCGTCACCTCTACGACCCTTTCTTGCGTCAATACATCCCTTTTGCATACATTACACTTGACGTAGGTGTAATGTGGCGCAGGGGCTTACAAAGTGACGCATCTACCTAGATGCGTCACTTTGTAAATATGACTGAATAAGGTGCATTTTTTACAGCACTGGTGCGTCACAAAAAGTGACGCACCGGTGGCGTTAAAGTGACGCATGGCCTCATAAATGAGGCCTTCAGTCTTCTAGTCATGCGTCATATTAAATATATGACGTATTATGTCGGAAGTACTAACAGTTACGTCAGTATTTCAGACGTATCTGTAAGCGCAAAAGTGATGCATTGCTGGAGTGTGTCACAAAAATGATGCAACTCCAGCAATGCATCCTTTCACATGGGGCCAGGCCCCATGTGAAAGGGCCTGCATCCGTCTTACGCCTGCTGTGATACAGGCGCAAGATTTGGACGCAACAGCGTCATAAAAGTGACGCAGTGATATCTCATGGATTTCACTGCGTCACCTCTACGACCCTTTCTTGCGTCAATAGGTCCCTTTTGCATACATTACACCTGACGTAGGTATAATGTGGTGCAGGGGCTTACAAAGTGACGCATCTACCTAGATGCGTCACTTTGTAAATATGACTGAATAAGGTGCACTTTTTACAGCACTGGTGCGTCACAAAAAGTGACGCACCGGTGGCGTTAAAGTGACGCCTGGCCTCATAAATGAGGCCTTCAGTCTTCTAGTCATGCGTCATATTAAATATATGACATATTATGTCGGAAGTACTTACAGATACGTCAGTATTTCAGACGTATCTGTAAGCGCAAAAGTGATTCATTGCTGGAGTGTGTCACAAAAATGATGCAACTCCAGCAATATATCCTTTCACATGGGGCCAGGCCCCATGTGAAAGGGTCTGCATCAGTCTTACGCTTGCGGTGATACAGGCGCAAGATTTGGACGCAACAGCGTCATAAAAGTGACGCAGTGATATCTCATAGATTTCACTGCGTCACCTCTACGACCCTTTCTTGTGTCAATACGTCCCTTTTGCATACATTACACCTGACATAGGTATAATGTGGCGCAGGGGCTTACAAAGTGATGCATCTACCTAGATGCGTCACTTTGTAAATATGACTGAATAAGGTGCATTTTTTACAGCACTGGTGCGTCACAAAAAGTGACGCACCAGTGGCTTTAAAGTGACGCATGGCCTCATAAATGAGGCTTTCGGTCTTCTAGTCATGCGTCATATTAAATATATGACGTATTATGTCGGAAGTACTTACAGATACGTCAGTATTTCAGACGCATCTGTAAGCGCAAAAGTGATTCATTGCTGGAGTGTGTCACAAAAATGATGCAACTCCAGCAATATATCCTTTCACATGGGGCCAGGCCCCATGTGAAAGGGTCTGCAACAGTCTTACGCCTGCGGTGATACAGGCGCAAGATTTGGACGCAACAGCGTCATAAAAGTGACGCAGTGATATCTCATAGATTTCACTGCGTCACCTCTACGACCCTTTTTTTGCGTCAATACGTCCCTTTTGCATACATTACACCTGACGTAGGTATAATGTGGCGCAGGGGCTTACAAAGTGACGCATCTACCTAAATGCGTCACTTTGTAAATATGACTGAATAAGGTGCATTTTTTACAGCACTGGTGCGTCACAAAAAGTGACGCACCGTTGGCGTTAAAGTGACGCATGGCCTCATAAATAAGGCCTTCAGTCTTCTAGTCATGCGTCATATTAAATATATGACGTATTATGTCGGAAGTACTTACAGATACCTCAGTATTTCAGACGTATCTGTAAGCGCAAAAGTGATGCATTGCTGGAGTGTGTCACAAAAATTATGCAACTCCAGCAATGCATCTTTTCTTACCCTTCCACACCCCGTTCCTTTTCAACATTTTCTTTGAATATCCACACTCCCCATGTTCACTCTCCTTCTCCTTACTTTCTTTCCCAACACTCACCTTCTTTCAGTCCCCCTACTTCACTTTCTTTCTCCTCTAATACCTTTCTGTTCTTTCTTACTCATTTTCCTTTCCATTATCAATGCCCTCCACTTCACTTACTCTTTTTCATTTTTTTAAGAATATAGCTCTTTGATGAGAATTGGAGGTAGTTCTGAAAAGAACTTTTTTTTTCTTCTTTCTTCTTTTTTTAGAACAAAAACAAAAACAGGGAATGTACACTGCTCAACAGGAGCAAAAAAAACAAAAACAATTAGGGCTGGGAACGGCAGTGATGGTTCTCCAATGCTCGAACAATGATCAGAACACTTTGCTCCCCAAAGGTAAGTAGCTGGTCACAGTATCTGCATTTCAGGACGCCTTTGTTGAATGCAGGCTGAATGTTTGGAACCAGCTCTTGCGATCGCCCCCTCACTGAAGTAGTTGCTCCTCCAGTTGATGTAGAGGCCTCATCACTGGGAACCTCTTGTGCCAGAGCCCTGACACTTTCCCGGGCAAAATTCTGGGGGTGCTTCCTCTCCACTTGGCGAAGCATTGTGGAGTTCCCAAAAGAATATTTCTTAGTGGGATCACCCCATGACAGGACTGTTTGACAGATCCTGCACTCCACTTTTGGAGTATTGTCCTTCTTCTGGTCATCAGGTATGGAAAAAAAATTCCAGATGAAATGCTCTTTGACCTTCGGCTGAGGAGGCTCTTCATCAATGAATTCAGGTTCATCTTCACTGCTGGATGGTCTAGCAGTCATGATTATCCAAGAAAGATGCAAGAGCAAAAAGGCAGGTCTTTCAGTCACAAAAGTGAAAGAAGAAGTGAAGGAAATGGGTGGGGATTTCCTTCTTTGTAAAATAAAATGTTAGCAACCAATAAAAAGTTTTATTTTAAGGTCACATGACTTGACGTGTTGACGCTGCGTGCACCGGAGCGCTTCTGGGGGCGCATACGCGGCGCGAACGTAGGCGCTTCCGGGGGCGCATACGCGGCGCGAACGTAGGCGCTTCGGGGGGCGCTTACGCCGGGCGCCTAAGTGACGTTTTGATAGTTTCACGGAAATGCTAAATTATTTTCATTTCCTTATTCAAAAAAACTGCTTTTATATGTATGGTACTAAATCTCTTGCGTTATTATTTACTTTTCATTCATATTTTTTTACACGAAAGTAAGTAGCACTCTGGGTGCGCTTTCCGGAGAGCTTACCGGTGCGTGGACCCAGAGCGCCCCAAGAAAAAATGATAAAATTTTTTTTAAAAAAATATATTATTATAAAAAAAAATAATACTAATTAATACTCACACAAAACAGCAAATAAAAAAAATCGTAGGTTACAAACTCAATATAGAAAGGAATTAGCATTTAAAAAACCTATGAAATTCACTGAAAAAACCATAGGTTTCACACCAGTTATAGTTAGGAATTAGCATTTAAAAAATTTATTAAATTCACTGAAAAAACCATAGGTTTCACACCAGTTATAGTTACCTGGAAAGTTTACCGACGTAAAACCATTGAAATTCCCACGTTATAGTTAGTTGGACTCACTATACCTTGCGCGCCTGCAATGCACTGCTGATGACGTCACATATTACATCACTCATGACATGGTCAGTGACATCACTCATGACATCACTAATGACACCATCCTTGTGACAGAGTGACAGACCTCCTTTCAGTGTAATGTAACCCTTGAAACACATATTCAAAAATAGAAACTAACATTTTCAAAAACATGGAGATACCCATACCAGTTACAACAACCAATTCAGTAATTCCGCCATCTATATACACATCCACTCATTCACCAACAGTTCTATATAGTCACTCATACATATACTCACTCATCATATGTAGTAATACACCTATACATCCTGTTACACACCGTTAGTCATCCAAAAGTTACTCACACACATACTCATACATGCAAATAAACTATTAAACATCCATTTATTTGCATATACAGCTATACACACACTACCACCTTACTTCTAAGGAAACTTACACATACTTACTCTCTTAAACAATCACTTATAGAAACACATGCGTATTTAAACAGGAACTCTTACAATCTCACATTTACTCACTTATATACATCAATACTCACATATACTAGATTAAAACATATGTAGTTACTGATAAAGACACTAGTGAGACAGTCATTCACTCACTAACACACACATATACACACTCATCCACCCATACAGTCCTGCACATAAGCTGTCTTCAAAACACATACAAACAGTGAGTCAGTCATTGATGCATCTATGTGCTAAGTAATACCCCGACCAAACCATACAGACACTCATACTGATACTAAAAAAACATCTAATAACCCATATACACACACATGTAGCTACTCACCAACCCATGCAGCCTCTTATACACAAAGTGAAACACTGATACAAACATTTAAATATTTAAACATTACTCGCTAATATATGTATTCACTAAGATACACTTAATAAGCCAGTTAACCAATCAAGTTTTTTTTTACAAAAAACATCCATTTAGACACTTATTTAAACATGTATTCTTCCATCCACCTTTACAAATACATATATAAAACATATTTATTTTTCAGAAAGACACAAATTCACTGGATGGTGTCATCAGTGATGTCATGAGTGATGTCACTGACCATGTCATGAGTGATGTAATATGTGACGTCATCAGCAGTGCATTGCAGGCGCGCAAGTTATAGTGAGTCCAACTAACTATAACGTGGGAATTTCAATGGTTTTATGTCAGTAAAATTTCCAGGTAACTATAACTGGTGTGAAACCTATGGTTTTTTCAGTGAATTTAATAGGTTTTTTAAATGCTAATTCCTAACTATAACTGGTGTGAAACCTATGGTTTTTTCAGTGAATATATATACATATATGTATATCTTTTTCCAATGACTCTTGCAGCAGAGGATCACTCAACAGCAGTAAGGTAAAAGCCCTTTATTGTCATTTTGCAAAGGTGATAAAAACATGCGTCATTTTGCATGCTTGCCGTTTTCCGCGGTGTTATGAGGCCTCTTCTGTTCTCCTATCCACAGCCTCAGGTGTGTGCATTTAGTAATGAGTGACGCCTCGTAGTGAGTTATGGGATCTGTGGGCCCGATTCACAGAACTAACTTAAGACAAAATCCTAAACTTACTACTTTCGGTATTCACAGAAGTTAGGATTTTGTCTTAAGACAGACTTAAGACAGACTTAAGACAGACTTAAGTTAGGATTCTGTCTTAAGTCTGTCTTAAGTCTGTCTTAAGACAAAATCCTAACTTCTGTGAATACCAAAAGTAGTAAGTTTAGGATTTTGTCTTAAGTTAGTTCTGTGAATCAGCCCCAGTGTTTCTGCCTCTAAATACCCACAGTGGGTTCCGTAGGTGCCATCAAATTATGCAAGTTTCCAGTGGCTCTTTTAAAATCCGCTGTGATTTTAGGCACTTCAGTGTGCCCCGGAGGTATTATCACCTTCGCTAGTTGTAGACACTGCTGCGCCGTTCAGCAGAGAGATTACCCTGCCCCATGGCCCTTTTCACCAGTGGCTCCTTCCTCTTTCTCAAGGTGGTGCTCCTTCCACGACAAAGCTGTCGTGAATAATTTCTTTTTCCAATGGCTCTTGCAGCAGAGGATCACTCGACAGCAGTAAGGTAAAAGTCCTTTATTGTCATTTTGCAAAGGTTATAAAAACATCCATCATTTTGCATGTAAATGTGGGATACTTGTAAAGCGCACAGTTACTCTACCCGAGTGTCCCGGCGCTGTAGACCGCTGGGGAACCCGTCCTGGTTTTCCCTGTGAGATGGTCCCTTTTCTGGGTATCTCCAGGGTGAAACCAGGCATCCCTGGCGTCTGTGGGGGGCCGTTGTAGAGATGAGGCAAGCTAATGCCCAGAGTTGCCGAGTGAGCTCCCCGGTCGGAGTAGGCACCGATGCGAGAATTATCAGTCCGCTGACCCTGGTCCAAGACCCTGCCGCGTCGGGAATCGAACCCTGGTCCCGGGCCGTTCTCTGCACTCGGGTCTGCCGCCTCTAACCAGTGAGCATGCTTGCCATTTTCCGCCTACACATTTCAGTGCCATCCGCACCTTCTTCTTGGGCTCTTGGCAATTGCGGTGTTATGAGGCCTCTTCTGTTCCACAGCTTCAGGTGTGTGCATTTAGTAATTCGTGACTCCTCACAGTGAGTTATGGGATCTGTGGTTCTGCCTCATAACACCGCAATTGCCAAGAGCCCAAGAAGAATATATATATATATATATATATATTACCTACTGGCGGTCGCCAGTAGGTAGTTATAGCTAGGACCTAGTTTCCATAGGAATTCCTCAACATTCTATTTGGATAAACTTTGGCCCTGGTGGATGAATCTTTGCAAATTTCTCAAAGAAGATGGCTCGGTCCGCTGCGCTCCTACCCTGAAAGTTTGGGGGGGATTGGTCAAGTGGGGGCTGAGATAAAAGGGGGGTCCCAAAACATGTTTTCTCCATGTTAATTTCCATAGGACGTTTAGACACGGCTACAGCTCGAACGGCTGAATGGATTTATACGAAATTTGGCAAAAAGGTAGAGTCCGGCCCGCAGATTACGCTTTTGTTTGAATGGTGTAAATCCGTTCAGTAGTTGTTGAGAAAATTAAAGTTAAAGTCAATTATATATCTATAAGCGCGCTCGGGTGCGCGCACTAATGTGGCTGAGCGCAAGCGGAATTTTTTTTGTTGCTGTGTGACGTTTGTGAACGTTCGATTCGAAGGAAATCAGGAAGTGTTGACTGCCATTTTGTTAGTGCGAGTGAATATATTGTAGATTTCAAAGCGTTGGAACATAGAAAGGGGACAAGGTAGAGATTGTCTGGCCACGTAGGTTTTCTCAGGGGGTGCAGTAAGGCCCTTCTACGCGAAAAGATGTTTTTTTTTTAAGTTGCGGGGTGCGCGCACTCCTATTTACAAGAGTGTGAAAACGGAGATAAATCATAATTTTGAGTGTTTAGATATAAGGTGGCTCTGGAAAGAGCCCTTGTGTTAATTGAGTTTTTTCTGCATTTATAAGTAAGTTCCGATGCAGAGTCTCATGTTACAGAGGAAGATTATGTTTCCCTCATCCGTGAAATGAACACCATCTCTCCAATAGACGTCTTGCATGTTGTAACGCAAGTTGTTGTGGTAAATAGAACCCATGCTATAATCTCTGAGGAAAGCAGAAACAGATTTATTTACATGTTTCCTTGCTTTCTCAATTTGTGCACAATGTTGATTGGACCAATTCCATTTCTGTCTTTGGCATGTATTGGAATATACCAAGGGAGTTCGAGGAAAAAGTGTCATCAATTGTCGAAAGTTGTCTTTTAGAAGCATTTCCAGACCTACCCCAGTCAATGTGCCTAGATCGTTCCCACCACAGTGCACAATTATAAGGTCAGGTTCTGAGAGATGCATAAAAGTTTTCACCAATGGTATCAATTGGTGACATCTCAATCCTCTCTGGCCAATCCACGTTATCTGCACATTTGGTAAATCAAGGTTGGAAATTCGTCTGTTTGCTGCATATGTTCCACTCCAGTGAATATAGCTGTGTCCTAAAAGCCAAACCTTCATTTTCAAGGCAGATGCACTCGTACTCCGATGGGTTCTTGAAGTGGAATGGTAGTTAGAAGCTGAAAGTCAGGATAAAAAAATGGATGAGGCTTGGTGTGGTTGAAAAAATAAAAATGATTGGTTGATTCTAATACCTCAAGATTGAAGACTACGTTGCATGTTAATGTTTATGTTAAACGAAAACTACTATTGGGTGTTAAAAAAATGACATGTAACAGAGCTGTGGATAGGCAGGTGTTTTTGGAGGGAAATCAGCATTCTTGGTTTGATGTAGAACGTTGAGATATGAACTTTTGACCTGTGCCTTCAGCCAGGTGCAGACTGAGGTGTTACCATGGAAACAGCCAGAGAAGGCAGTGGGTGATGGGTGACCTTTATGTGACAATGAAAATATTGTAAGGGACAACCAACTGAAATGTAAATTTGATTTAAAAATGTTGAGGGAAGAAATATGATTGGTTGAAGACACATATAGGAGTCTGTAATGACAGGATATATGTGCCATTGAATTTTGGTTGCAGTGATAGAAGCATTATTCAGAGTTCCTCAAACGAATATCTGTTTTGTGACTGTCACTGTTCTACATCCTACAAAGCATTGGTAAAGGTAAGTCTGTAACTGTTTGTTTTGTCATGTACTGTAATATGTGGTTTGGTCACTAAAATTGGTTCATTTCCCTCACAGTAACTGAGTAACCTCCTTTTTGACTGTGATAATGTCTTGTATTTTTAAAACTGTTTTTCCATTTCGTTTCATCACTCTTTAACGACGTTATTTGTTTGCAATTATTAGTTTAAAAATTTTGAATAATACATTTCAATAAGGTAAATGGTCTTCAGTCATGTTCTTATGTAATCTTTTACTGTTAGTTTTTTAAATTCACTGTCAGTCAGAGACGAAAGTGGAACGAAATTTTGGGGGGGAAAATGAAAAAAATGTTATTAGGCGTACATGAATGTTTAATTAGTTGGCAGAGTAAAGGTGCAGGGGCTTTTAGGAGGGGTAAAATAACTGCAAGGCCTACTTAACATTTAAATGGATGTTTATAGAGATGTGAAACGTTCAGGTGCGCCGGTGTGTGTACCTAGAATATATATGTTACCTTAGGCTGCTACACCAGACGGGAGGGGGGTGGGGGCCTGAAGTCCTGTGAATTTAATGGGAGTTGCGAGCCTTTTTTTCATATTCTTTCCAATGTAAATTATAGTTTTGTATATAATTTTGGTGAACAGCTAAAAATGGAATATAAAATATGTTTAATATAGACAGTAATTATTTGTGTGATTTTGAAGCGTTTACATATAATGAGAAGTTGATTTTGAAATGAAAAAATGGTATTAGCAGAGACACAGATAATGCAGATAGAGAGAGAAATGGTACATTACATGTGATACCGTCGTCAAAAAGTGCTAATGCTTAATGTATTCCTAAACTTTCTGTCAGACGACAAAATTACAGTGTGGTTTGTGGCCGCGGCCTGCACTGGTGGGGGTGGGGTGAGAGGGGGAGGTGGTCGAGTAAAATAAAATGAAAAGTTGTGACCATGAGGTTGTACACAGGTTCGTGCAGTACATGCCTTCATACATTGAGGTACCAGACCGAGTATACAAATATCTCTCTCCCTCCTGCCGTTTGACTCCATCTTAATCTCATTCCTGCTTTCCGTCTCCGTTGCCCTGTGTTATCTTACTGTGTGTGTGTCTGTCTGTGTCTGCCTTCAGTCCGGGCTGAGGAAGTTTGCTGTGCAGGCACACACAGATAGTCGCATCAAAGTACTTGGCAGGTTTTCAAAAAACTATTTATATAATTGAGATGCTTTTTTGAAGTGCTAGTGAATGTCTACTTTCACAATTACTGCTCGGTTGGCTCCACAGAGCAGAGGGTATGTCGTATTTGACTTTAGTGCTTTTGCATCTGCACTGTGTTCTCTGGTGGCTGGCGGAGAAGTGTTTGTTATTGTGGAGATGAAAGGGTGATAAGGAGTGAAATACGACATAGCGTCTGGTCTGTAGAAGCGGGGAAGCAGTGATTAACACTGAGTCAAGCGGAACTGCGGCGGTGCTTGGTAACAGTAATACATTATTTTCTTACAGAGGTACAACTGTTTGCATGGTCCGCGACCCACTAAGAAAGGGTTGACGGGCCGTCATAGGCCTGCGGGTTCTAGTATGAGTAAGTCAGGTCGACAAAAGAAAACATGAAGTTAGTACAGCTGAGGTTACGTGGAACACATGAATATTCTTTTAGTATACAATTATTTCAGTTGAGATTCTGGATTAAAAGAGAGAACGTGTATATTTGAAATGTTTATTCAGAAATGCACTGTTTTCAAGGCAAGTGTCTTATCTAATACGAGTACAGACATTGCAAGAAACAAAGTAATCGGTATAGTCACTAGTACATAGAATACAAACGGTATAGTTGATGTAAAATGAATATGGTTTAGCAAAATTAATTGTACACTGTTATGAGGAAGTACATTATATTTTATTAAATCTAAGAAGGTGTCTTGCCTTTCAGTTTAGGAACGATACATGAAAATGCTAGTGGTTAGACATCAGCTCATTAACAATCAGCTCTCTGCATGCGAAGCACCATCAAGTTTGTGTTATGCTGTTGTGTAAGGAAAAAAAAAGGCGCCAAAAGCGAGAAGTTGGCTGGAGGTGCATGTATGTAATCTGTTGGAACGTTCGCAAATTAGTGTTGAGAAGAACTACTGTATTGACATATCTTTTGAAGGTTTCAGTACTCCATCTGAAATACAGCACGAAAAGTAATGGAAATATTAGTGAAAGAACATATTTTTCTCGTATGCATTAAAAATATTTCAGTACATGAAAAACTAAAGCAGCAGAGGTGTGTGAGGCGCAAATAGGCAGTTCAAAGGAGAAATGGCGTTTACACTTATAAAAAACTCATGCTATCTTTACACATTAATCAGGGCACATGTAGCATATATTACCCAGTTTTGCTCCGAGTACGTTTGAAATAAGATAAGATAAGATATGCAACTGAATTGTTGACATTAGAGTTTAATAAAAAGTTAAGTTCGAAATCGAGTAGCTGAGGAAAAAAAATTTAGTCCACATAAAACACAAAAATCTGACCAGCAGGAAATTATAATGTCCACTGTTAGTAAAGCCAATAGGTCTGTTGATGTAAAAAAAAAATCCAAGAAAACGTGAAAAAGATAGGGAGGCAAAACAAAATGTGGACGTCAATGGCTTGCATAAGAGTTATCCTACAATTGTGTAGGCGAAATAAGCAGCTACCGCTTCTAAAAGGAAGTCACTGTTATCATCCGAAAACATGTCAGCCATCCAATTGAAAAGAGGAAAAGAACATACATGGTCTTTAATTACCGGAGCCTCTAGTACCATCAGAGGGCAACTCGGTGTGTTTTCTATGTAGCTGTGTGCCACGAATTCTTGCGCCGCTGTGAATATATTCCAATGACCCAGAACTCCTTGTATCGCTGCAAAGGCCATAATCCCTCCGTTGGAACAAAGCTGTTCATGATCAATTAACGGATTCATGAGATGATTGTAATTCACTTCAGGAGGTACCAAGTTGCAGAGACATAAGTCCAGGGCCCACATGAAATCACAGCTCAGGCAATGAAATGCAGGCTGCACACAGGTGAAATAGGAAAATCGAAATGATAATCCATATGATGCACTCAAAGTCGAGAGTGGTAGGATGCCGTAGTAGTCTAGCATCCTCTGGCGAAATAGTTCTAAGTGCTCCGGCTCGTTTGCGAAGACAGGAGGGACATCCATTTTGTAATAAACAAAATAGGAACACAAAAGTCGCAGCACTGGTAGTAGAACAGGAAGTCCTGAAAAATAGGTCGCTGACTATGGAGTGAAGAGTAGCAGAATGACTTCAAATAATTTCTGGCAGACAAGTCACTAAACAATTGCTTAGTAGTTATAAAAAAAGTGGAGGATGCGTTAAAAAATTAAGGGAGTCACCTCAGCAAATTGTAAAGGAAGGTCACTATTTTATAAGGAATGCACTTCTCTGTGAATATTAGCTAAGTGAAAGAGATATGTTTGTAAACAGATGGTAGGGTAACTTGTTTTTGTGACAATAAGGCTGTTGTTCATGTCTTGTGATTCAAGGCCGGAATTCGCGGCCAGATGGAAACATCAAGGTTCCCATGCGGGGGTAGATAAACTACATTCTTACAGGGAAGCATATGCAGAGTGATTATTACCGCGTAAGCTTTGCCGTTTAAAAAGTCATAGTAATTTTCATTACATGAAAAAAAAAATAACCACTGTTGAAGAATAAAGAAAAAGTCGGCATTATAGCAGGCACTGGTGTATCTTTGAAAAGACATGCAACATTACAGCGCTTCTAGTTATATAAGTCATGTGATTGAATGTGCCTGCATGTGAACGACTAATTACATGTTTGAGTACAGTCATTTCTATAAAGATTTAGGGGCAGATTAACATGCTCCGTGCGGCAGTTTTGCTTCACTTGTCACATGTTAAAAGTGATGCTAAAGTGGCGTAAGGGGATTGTAAATCTGCCCGACATTTTTTTGCTGTCTCAAAGGCATTTGCAAGTGAAAGGGAGCGACTTAGTTTTATGACTGTAGGAGGTACTGAGCCACTGGTATCTATTTATGTGAAGAAATTTATAGAATTTAAAGACTGAAAAAACGGGAAAGGTAGACTAATTAATTCGTGCATTAGCCATGTTGCAGTTGTGGCTTTGGATACTAAAAAGGGAAAAGTGTTTAGGCGTTGAATGTGGAACATTGAAAAAAAACGTGTGTTATGGAAAGCAAACGTGGTTTGAAAATGAAATGTAAAGGTTTAAAGCAGGGGTCTCCAAAGCGGTCCTGGAGGGCCAGATCCATGCCAGATTAAAAAAATTACTACATGTATTTCAATGGGGATATCCAAAAAATATGGCATGGATCCGGCCCTTCAGGACCGGTTTGGAGACTCCTGGTTTAAAGAGAGAGGAGAAAATTAAGATAGTTTCAGGGCTTTAAGTTGGCCGGGTCTGTTCGAGTTTCAGCACAGGCAGTTTCCTAAAGGTAGGCTTGCTGTCTATTGGGCTGCACTTTTGATGCCTGGCGTAGGCAGACTTTTTAGATAAGTTGTGCAGCTATTAATCTGTGTCAAAAGTATTAGTACTTAGTTGCTGTAGGTATGATGTTACGTGTTGTACCATACCTATATGTAAAAATTTAGAGGGCAAAATTTACAGTGTGGTTTGTGGCCGAGAGCTGCAATGGTGGGTGAGAGTTCAGAGGAGAAAGTGTTGGGGCTAAAGGGAAAAAAAGAGTTGTGAGTTAAGATTATGCAGAAGTTCTTGTAACAGATACGTTCTTGCACTAAGTTAGTGGAGTCAGTATACATATATCTGTGTTGCTGTTTTCGTTTTCTCAACATACTGTTTTTGTGCTGTTCACTTTATATATTTTAGTGTGTCTGGCTCGCCCTCTGTATCTCTGTCTACTGTGCAGTCTTTCTCCATGTTGCCTATCCTTTGATTTTTACCATTGCTGTCTCTCATACATTTTCTCTCTATGCAGTTGTTGTTCTCCCTAACATGGGCCTTTAATTATGAAGGCCTTGCGCCACCGGTGCATCACTTTTAACATGGGAAAAAGTGACGTATCTGTGGCGCAAGGCTTTCATAAATGAGACGCTTTGTATCCTATTCTTTTTGTTTCTCTTGGCCTCTTTGTGTTGGTTGTGCTTTTCAGTATATTTATTCATTTCTGTGATTGTTTTATTTTTGGCCTGAAAGCACTCTTACCTTCACTGTCCCTTATGATATCTCTCTTCTTCTAGTGCTCTTTTTGTATGCTTCTCTGTGTCCTGTTCTCAGTCTTCCTCCTAGATTGTCTGTATGGTGGTGTATATCTCTTTTCCTCTTATTCACTCTTCTTCTCTCCATCTTTCTCTCTCTTCTGCTTTGTTTGTCCATCTCTGTGTTCCTTCTGCTCTCTCTCACCCTATTGTAGTGTTTGCCTGCTGTCCTCTCTGTCTCTGTACCTCCTGTCTTTTGTCTTCTTTGTTCTCTGTCTGTTATTTCTACTTTGTGACTCCGTCTGTATGGTCATCTTTTTCTTTATTGTACCTTCCCTTTCTTTCTTGACTTTTCAGTGGTGGTGTTATTTTTCTGCCTATCTGTTTGTGCTTTGAATGCTAGTCTGTCTCTTTATGTTCCTCTTCCTGCTACTGTCTCTCTCTTTCCTGTAGTCTGTATCTCTCCTGTCCTGTATACTCTATATTTGATATTTTATTTTATATTTAGTTATGTCATGTGTTGAATAAACAATTATTGAACTTAGTTAGGCATTAGGATATCTAATGGTAGAGAATCTTAGGGAATGTATCTGTTATGCTTGTTCTTTGCTACAATGGCTCTATGTTGTGTAATAAATATGTCTGTAATATGTTAATTAAATTTCATTATTTCTCGTTTGTATAGTGTTTGGTGCTGAACAGCATAACCTGCCTTCCACTTCGCTGAATTTCAGAAATGATATTCTTTTTTTCAGGTGAGTTGGTATTTTTGAAAGGCAATTTTTTTGGGTGCACATTAAAATAATAAAGAAGATTTTTTAAAATATTTAAAATATTTGTAAAGTTTCGGTTTGGACCATGATTTTATCTTCTATTTTTGCCATGTCTGTATCTGCTTGTACTAGATATGTATTTTGAGATATTTTTCCACTGACAGTTGAAATTATCTTTTTATGGGCCTGGTGCATGTGTTCTTTTTGATGGAGTTCTGGTTTACGTATCATTTGAGTATAATTCTTTCCGGTTTCCATGGAATAATTCTTGCGAAGTGTTCATTATTTTTGAAATCATGCTGTATTATCTTTAGCAGTCTTTTTTCTTCATTTACAGAGGGGTATTATGATATGACTCTTGGTGTGATGGGCATCTTTCCTGCATATCTCTGACTGTACTATCTATAGGCACTGTTTTACATATATTTGCAGAGCTTTATTATGATGTGGTTCTTCATGGTTAGCATGAAATTTTGTATATGCTATGAAATTCACATGCTGAGTATGCTGTTCAAACATAAAAGCAACTGTCTCTGTGGGAAGTAGTAATCTGTTAAGTGAATGTTATGGTTTGTACAATGTGAGCCTTTCCTTCAGAGTGTATATAGTTTGAATAGCACTTTGTAGTGGTGAACTCAGAAAATGGATCCCTAAAAATTAATTATAAAGTTTATCAATATTTCTGATATCTAGAAAATCTAAAAACAAATTTTACAGTAAAATGTCTTTTTACAGCAGTAATTATTTAATGCAAAAAAAAGGAACAGTGTTAATGTTTAGGGTTATACTGCCAATTTGTTTTCAAAACAAGAGGAAGGTGCTATCTTAATATATGTAGTAAATAAGTTAGAAATTATAAAAATATATGTAGTTTAAAAATTAGTAAAGGTACTTTTAAGTTATATATTTATGAAAAAGATATAATTTAGTCTTTATATTTTTTTAAAAGGATACAGAAGATCGAAAAGTAAATAGAGATGGAGAATTGTTCTCAACAAAAAGAAATTCATTTTGAAAGTATTAATGAACTGATGGAGGAGTTATTAGAAGCAGTGTTTCAGGAGGAAACAATAAATGAAAATGATGACTTTATGGACATTTCATTGGACTCTGCCTACTTAGAGATGGTGCAAGGGGATGAGTTGTGTTTTGAAGATGAGGACTATGAATTACAAGAAGTACCCGATGACGATATGCTTGAAGCTCTTTTAAATTATGAACTTTTAAATGAATAAAATTATTTTTGATAGTAAAGCATTCTTGAAGACAGTTTTCTTGCCCTATTCGTCGTTCATCTGCTTTATGAGAGTGACAAGACATGTTCTCATGAAGTGTATAAGAGATTATAGTAAAAAAGATTAAAGCACTAGGATGACCGATAGTTCTTGAAAAAAGTGTACTGTTTGTATGCTTTAAAAAATAGAATTAGAAAATACGTCTATAATGTTAACATAGCTATGGACTGTCATAAATTTAGAACCAACATTCATTACAGGATTTCCTACTCTGTTCAGAGACTGTTTCTTTGTCTTTATTCTACTTAGAAAATTAATCTGTGGTTTTAATTTGTATGTTATATGTTAGTAGCCAACTATAATATTTGTTATGTTTGTGTTTTACAGATTGTCATTTTAATCAGAAACGTAAATTAGTATGCCGACCAGAAGTGAAAAAAGAAAGCTCTATAAACGGACATACAATTTGAAGAAGAAAGAAATTCAAGAATTATCAAAACAACAAAGGACAGATAAAAAGAAGAGTGCTCCTGGTAAGAAAACCAAAGCTTTTTTAAGAAGATTATGTCAAAGGAAAAGTGTTATCGATAACGTTCAAAAGGAAAAAGAGTTATCAGTATCTAGAAGGAGAAATGGAACAAAACATAAAAATGTTTCTGGAATCAGCAGAGAGGAAAATGTTTATAGTAAAACTCGGATGAATCAGTTTACGGAAATCAGGAAGCGTATGTTTTATAACAGAGTAGTTTCGAATTTATTAAAAAAGGAGAAAGTTTGTAAAAGAAGATCTGCTTTTTATAAGAAGAAAGAACATATAGAGGGTGTTGTTCAGCATGCGTTTGAGACAAAAAGAAAATTATTTATTTTAGTACTAATAGAATTAATACACTAAATAAGGCAATCCGAGTATTAAAAGCTAAAAGTAAATGGAAGAGACACATAAATAGAAGTAATTTTTGTAAAGTGTTTTCTGGCAAGTGGATGCATACTTCAACTTCTGAGCCATTTTTTAATGAAGAGAGTTACTTTCAAAGTAACGATTTGTTGCATGCAGTTGACACCAGTGGTCAAGCATATGAGGTAAAGGATGGTTGTGTAATTGAGAAAGAGAAAATTGTGGTTAGAAATGGAGAAGAGGTGATGGCTGGTGAAGTTTTGGCGGGACGTCCTAATGTTCCTGTTTACAGTTGGAATTGTAGTAGCATTTGTAGTGTACGACAGGATTCAATTGATTTCTTTCGCAATTTCTTACGTAAGTATACTAAGGAAAGTCTTCAAAAAAATTGTAATGTTGCAAGAATTAGATCATTGCAGAGTGCGAGAAAAAATAGGTCTGCAAGGCCATTCTCTGGCTTGTCTTTCTAAAAAAATATGCCAGAGTCTCTTCCATCACTTCAGGATGTTAGCGGGATGCCTGGCTTTCACCTTGGGGATGCCCGTTAGGGGCTATCTCACAGGGAAAAGCCAGGACGGGTCCCCAAGGCAAGCACCGAGTTGCCTCCGGGTGATTCGAGCGCTATATAAGAACATACAAAAAAAAAAAAAAATCATACGAAAATGAGAAAATTAGTGATAAAGTTGTATTATGCAAAAAGTCCAGCACTTAAACTTAAACAGTTAAATAGTGCTCTTTTGCATGGATGTGAATTAGATGTTAAGAAGATTTGTGGAGAAATTGAGGTAAGTTATTTTGGTCCAGAGGAAGATAATGCAGAAACTGATATAATTATAGAAGGAAATGTGTTAGAAAATGTTGGAAATTTTAATATTGAACATTTTGAACAGGAAATAACAAAGTTTATGGTCATTGCAGGTGAGAAACCAAATTTTTATTGTGTGTGTTGTCGACGCATTCATTACAAAAGTCAAACTAGGTTAGTTGATTTATATTTAAAAAGTGAAGATGAAAGTAATAGTCAATGGAAAGATTTTGCAACTCATCTGTTGGTAGAAAACTATTTTGATTTGGGTTTTGAGCAACGTATTTGTAAGTATTGTTATAATAAATTAAATGAAAATAGAATGCCTGCTAGAGCTGTCCATAATAATCTTGAGTTGATAAATATTCCATCGGAACTGATGGATTTAAATACTTATGAGACTATTCTGATTCAATGTGTACATCCTTTTCGGGCTATTGTTCATATGGAGCCTAAGACTGGCAAATTAAATCCTTCAGATTTACAAAGAGGATTAAAGGGTAGAGTTGTATATTTGCCACTTGATTTAAAAAAAAATATGGAAACAATTGGTGTTGAAAATGTAGAAGAGGAACCTCTAGTTATTCTAGTTAATGGTGTACCTACAAAGAGTACGAAAATCTCGCAAGATTTAGTGGATGTTAGAAAAGTCAAAAAGGCAACGTTGTATTTAGTAAAAAACAATAAGTACTATAAAGATGTATACGTAGAAGAAGAAGAAGTAAGTGAAGAAGAGGATAATGATTTGTCTATTGGACAAATTGAAAAAGTTGACTTATCCAGAAGTGAAGAAATTTATGAGCATTACAGTGTTCATCCACTGCATTCCAAAGAAGCAATAGGAAATGCTATTGAATTATTTCAGATGAAAAAAGCAAAAGGAAATCCTATTAGTGTATGGGAAGAAAGTTTGGAAGGCCGTTGTTTCCCACAGTTATTCCCTACAGGTGAAGGTACATGATATGATGATCGACCTATGCAGATTCCTGCATCTGGGTATCGGACAACAAGATTATATGCAGAAGATCCGAGGTTTCTCCAATGCATTCCATATTTGTTTCATCTTCTGTTTGAGAGTGACTTATCTGGTCTTTCTTATGCAGTAAACCATATCTTAAAAAGTGGAGTGCATCTGCAAAATGTTTCAGCAAAGGAATTTATGGATAAAGTGCAACAGAAAGATAGTGTTTTGGATTCACACTTAATTAATTTAATGGCTTGTCAGCGTGGTACTAATGAGTATTGGTACCGTCGTCATGGAGATTTGAAGTGCATGCTTAGAAACTTAGGAGCACCTACATGGTTTTTAACTCTAAGCTGTGCAGAGTATGCTTGGGAAGATTTACTTGAATTTCTTCGGGAGGCGAATGCAAACATAGAAAACATAAACTACAAGACACCTGGAGAACTGTGTTCATTAGATCCGGATAATGTTTGCAGATATTTTAATTATAGATTTGAAGCTATGATGTCTTTTATTACAAACAAGAAAAATCCGCCTCTTGGTGAAGTACTGGATTTCTTTTGGAGAAAAGAATATCAAGCAAGAGGTGCTCCTCATATTCATATGCTGTTATGGATCAAGGATGCTCCTAAATGTGGAACAGACTCGGATGAGACTGTACTGTCTTTTATTGAACAGTATGCCACTTGTGACATACCTAATACTACAACTGATAAGGACTTAAGAGGAAAAGTGTTACGCTTTCAAAGTCATCGTTGTGGAAAATATTGTCGGCGAAAATTCAAAACAAAGAGTAAATTCTACACCAAATGTCGTTTTGGATTTGCACGACCGGTACTTTCAAAAGGAAGAGTCAACAATTTGATGTCATCTTTGTGACATAACATCACAAGAAGGTCACCTAAAAATACGTACAATTTAAGAAGAGGTGAAGAATCCAAATATATAAATGACTATAACTCAGTCATTTTGCCCATGTGGAATGCTAACATGGACATACAATATGTTGCAGACAACTCTATTGCTGTGGCTCGATATGTAACGTCTTACATCACAAAATCTGAAAAGACGGAACTGAAGGAGATGTGGGAAGACATTTCTCATGAAAAGAGCCTAGGCAAGAATTTGTATACGTACAGTTTGAAGATGTTGTCTCATCGAGAAAATGGAGCATATGAATGTTGTGATCGGTTATCATCAGCAAGTCTTTCTGCAAAATCAAGGACTATCCTCTGGGTGAGTTTGGGTCTTGCAGAAACACGAAACCGTGTTCTGAAACCTGTGCAAGAAATTGAATATTTAGCACAGAAAGAACCAAACAGTACAGACATTCTGAAAACAAATATGTTGGATACATACTATTCAAATAGAAGTACTCTGCTTGAAAATATTTGTCTGTATGAAATACTTCAAAACTACACTTTTAAAAGGAATATTACAGAGAATATTGATAAAGGTGTACACGCTGTAATTGGACATGAAGGATGTCTGGTGAAACAAAGAAAAGGACACTTGATTAATCACTGAAAACTGAGTTGCGATACACCTGACAAAAGAGAATTTTACTATTTAGCTCTTTTGCAACGCTTTAAACCATGGCGTACAGAAGAGGAACTACTTGGTGACTTTGATAGTTATGAAGATTCCTTCAACGCATCGAAAAGTAGTATCGAGTGTCCTGTTTTTAGTAATTATCTCCAAATGTTGAATGATGAAATAGAGCAAGAAGCAACAATTGCAGCAGAGATTGCTAGAGACAGTTCACAAGGTAGTCAAAGTTCGGCTTCATTAGGTCAAGATCCAATGGGACAACCAATTATCCAAAATGAAGCAGCCACTGCCATGGATGAGGTGGAAAGAGCAATGCAGCAAGGTCAAGAGGAAGAATTAAAGAAGCAATTTAATCTTGAGCAAAGACAGATATATGATGAAGTGACAGAGCACATTGAGCATGGCTTTCGTCATGAGAAAAAAGATTGCTCATGTATGTCATTTGAACCTATTCGACTATATGTAAGTGGAGAAGCTGGAACTGGTAAAAGTTTCCTAATTAAAGGAATTACTACATATCTACAGCAAAGAACTCAGTCAACACTGTCTTGTGTTGTTACTGCTCCAACTGGATTGGCAGCACATAATATTAAAGGGATTACTTTACATCGTTTACTGATGCTGCCAGTTGAACATGAAAATAAATTACAATATCACAAGCTATCTGGAGAAGCTTGTTTTGAAGTTTCTAGAGTCCTTAAAAAAAGGAAACGTTTTATTATTGATGAGGTAAATATGGTATCCAATTTAATGCTTGCTTTTGTGCAGTTAAGAATGCAACAGATACTTAAGACAGAGTATGATGTGATATTTGGAGGTAAACATGTCATAGTTTTTGGAGATCTACTGCAGCTAACTCCTGTGAAAGGACAACCTGTATTTGAAACTGTTACGCATGAAGAGACCAGAAAGTGCCTGGGCAGTATTGGAAATGTTAATATATGGTCACATTTCAAATATACTGAACTGATTCAAAATATGCGACAGGCAAAGGATACTAAATATGGAAATATTCTTCAAGATATAAGGATTGGAAAACTAACTGAAGATGCGAAAGACACTCTACGAACATGATTAGTTTCCAAGCTGTTTCCTAATGAAGATAATATACCTGAGAAAATATATAGTAAAGAGGTAGTAGATAAGTCAGTCATTTGCTTGATGCCAACTCTCAAAGAATGTTCGGTTTTCAATGAAAAAATGTTGAAGTTAGAAAATCAAGAAATTATGAAACTGGAAGCTAAAGATAGAATAGAGCATGAAGGTAGTACTATTGTTTTGTCTGAAAAGTTGAAGTTAAAATTAGATTCTCTTCAGAAATCTATATCTAAAACTGCTGGCTTAGAGAAAAATCTGTATGTATGTTTAAACTGTCGGATAATTCTACGGAGAAATTTACATGTAGAAAGAGGATTGGTAAATGGAGCAATGGGTAATGTTGTTGGTTTTGTCAATTACTCAAATAGAGATGAGATTGAATTTTTAAGAATAAAATTTGATGGAATTGAGGAAATTCAACAAATTAGTCGCTGTTCAACTCGTTTTTTGCTTGTGAAAGACTTATATGTCCGTTGGAAGCAATTTCCAATTTGTTTGGCATATGCAGTGACTATTCACAAATCTCGAGGTTTAAGTGTAGATTGTGCTTTGGTAAATATTGGAAGCACTGTATTCAAAGAGGGTATGGCATATGTTGCTTTATCTCAAGTTAGAACTTTATGTGGACTTTATCTAATTGATTTAGATGAGACAAAGATTAGTGCAGATTTAAATTGTGTGAAAGAGTATAATAGGTTAAGAAGAGAATATGCTCCAAGTTTACCTCAATATCCTTTAATTGAAAGGTGTATGGTTGGTCAGAAAAGGAGAAATGAGGAAAAATGTACCGAAGTAGTCGAGAAACGAAGAAGAAAAGATGTATGTGTCATTGGTAGGAGTAAGAGAAAGGTTAGTATTGAAGAGATTGTTGGATTTAAGTTTGAAAACAGGTCTGGTGTCAACTGCTATGCAAATGTAGTAGTTAATGTTTTTTTTCTAAAAAATGTTAAGGAACAGATTGTACAAAATCGGGAGCAAACATTTTGTTGTTCGTTAAATTCTGTATTTGAAAAATGTAGCAGTGGTGATAGTGAAGTAGCAAGTGTTTCAGAACTAAGGAATGTTTTAGACATATTTGCAGGACTAAATCAATTTTCTCAGAATATTCAGCAAGATTGTCAGGAATTTATTATGTATATGTTTACAGTTTTGGAGTATAAAGGTGTAGATATTGATAGTCTTTTTGGCCTTTCTTATAAATGGGAACATATGTGTGATAATTGTTCATTTTCAAGTACTACTGATATACACAGTGAAAGATTTATATATTTAACATTACCAGACTGTAAAGAAGTGTCTTTTATTAAACTAGTTAAAGATGCGCATCAGAACATGGTCTGTTCTCAATGTAAGTCTGAAATGTTATCAACTTTATTTATCCACAGAAATTGAGAATATGTCATTTTAATGCTTCAACGATGCAGAGCTGATGGGAGTAAATTGTAAACTGTAATTAAAAATTTTGTGGCTTCTCAACTATCTATTTCTAGAAGAACATTTGTAACTGTAGCCATTATTTTTCATGAAGGGCCTTCAACTTCATCAGGACATTACACAGCTTATTTGAAGTGTCCAACAGGCTGGTCGCTTTGCAATGAAAGTCTATTGACTTTTAAGAAACGTTTGCCTTTTGACTTAACTAACTCTTATCTGCTATTTTTGCAACCCAAATTTCAGTAAATGTACTTAGTGTAGGAAGATTAATACTGTAAAGATATGAAACACTGTTGTTTAGAAATATTATGTGACTGAGGGTGTGCAAATGTAGAAATAAAATTTGTATTTGGCATAGTGATAGCATCAGGTACAAGTCTACTTAATGTTTGATGGTACAGAACACGTTACAATTTTTAACTGAAAAGGTTCAGAGAAGAATGGATAAGACTAAGATTAAGAAATTTAGAAAATAACTACTTAACTCATACTATTTGGCCACGCGGAAAAATATGAGACAAGAAAATGAGTACTTTAGATAATTATTTTACAACATATATGAACAGAAGTTTTTTGAGAGGTATTTAAAAGATAACGAGTTAACTTATATCATTTGGCCACGCGGAAAGGTATGAGAGAAGAAAATGTGTACTTAAGATAGATTTTTAAACAACATACTTGCACAGGGCTTTGTTGAGACGTATTTAAAAATAAGTGGTATAGGTTAATTAGTTTGTAACTGTGGAAGACGTACTGTGCTTACTGAAGAAATTGCGAATTAGAGAAAAACATTTAAGACATGTTTTTTTCAGGTATTTATATTATGTATGGAGATCTTGTATGGGTTTTTTAAACACAATCATTTAGATTGTGTTTTTTTTCCCCGCTGTTACATGATGATTACTATTGAAATCACTGTTTATGGTGAAAGTCAATATATTCTGAGGACAGCAAAAATAAACCATGTAATATGTTGTTTTGTTATTTTGTTACATTGGTTTTAGAAATATGTATTATAACAGATTTTTTTACTGTCTTCCACAGATATTATATTTATAAGGTAAGTACAACCAATAACATCCAAGAGTTTTGTTTGCCTCTCTCTTATTCTTATTGTTTTCATCCCCTTCCTTTTTCAGTACTGTTCAGTCACGCTTATCTGTTTAACTCATTCACATTTTGCGTTGTTTAATTTTTTCTCCTGTTTCTCTAACATCTTTTCTGTCATTATCTTATTCAGTCTATCTATCTCTTCAGTTTGTTTCTACTGTTGTCTCATGGTGACTCACCTTTATTGACCTTGCATCACTTTTGTTCGTATCGTAAACCACATTGCGTTGCGGAAAGGGCCATTTATCGCTTCATTACTGTGTAGTGGCATAAAACATCATATAAAGGATAGTGAAGGTTCAATTTTTGTAATTATGACGAAGGCAAACAAACAACAGTAACAGACACATGGTAAAAGCAATGTCAAGTTCGTGGGTGGGGAGGAAAGGCGGGAAGTCAATAGATAAGAATGGAAGCAATCCTGCTAGGGGAGGGAGACAATGAAAGGAGTGTTTAGAATGGACACTGACTAAGGGAACGCCAATTATGGGGATGAGGGAATGGTTTCAGTGCAATCAAGTGGCGGGGTACAGATTTCACCACGGTACTCGTTCCATTGCGCCCAGATTCTACCCCATTGCCTAGGACGACCCCGAGCCTCATAAACTGTCTTCTCCCGAAACATGCACCAATCCATGTTATCTTTCCAGGCACTAAGTCCAGGTGGTCTGTGGGAGCCCCAAAGCTGTGCTATGTCCCTCTTGGCAACCATGTTGCCCAGGGTGATCCAAAAGGTCTGAGCGGCCGTACAGTCTGTAGGCTCCCATACATTAAGCAGGCAGCGCCTCGCCTCAGGAAGGAGGGGGACCCCAGTGACACGCCCCATCACATCATGCACCCTAGACCAGAAGGCAGAACTAACCGGGCATTCCCAAAGAATATGAAGAAAGGTGCCATTCACACCACAGCCACGCCTACACAATCCATCCGTCGTGAGCCCCATTCGTACCAGACGCATACCAGTCACATAGACTCGGTGGAGGATCTTCAATAGCACAAAACGGAGCCGAGCCGGAATAGCCACCTCCCTAGGGGAGGAAATCGCCATTTGCCAGTCTTCGTCATCCAGTTCGAGACCATCTGCTACCCAGGAGGTCCGAAGTTTCACCAGAAGGTCAGCTCTAGTGTTAATGAGTTTTTTGTAAATTAAGGAAATCGTACTATCTGGGACATGGCCGTCAAGAATACGATCTTCCAACGGGGACGACTGGGGGATCTCCGTCCCGGGGGGAAAGGAAAAGAGCAAGGCGTGCCGCACCTGGAGGTAACAAAAATATTCCTTGTCATCCAGTTGGTACTCTACCTTCAGGGCCTCAAAGGATTTTACTGTGCCTCTGGCCCAAAGATCCTCCACCTTGCTAATACCGATCATATCCCATCTGTCAAACCCTTTCGTCCGCCACAGGTTGCCCAACCGTTCCGAATCATACAGCGGGGTCATACGCATCAATCTATCATTCCAACCTGTAGCCACATTAGCATCCTTCCAGGCACGCACGGCACACTTCGTAGGTCCAGTCAGGAGCCGGAGTGGTGACTTCGAATACAGGGCTCTATTAAAGTTGCCGCCCGGCAACAGGAGTTTATCCATAGCGAAAGCGGGGGTGGGTCCTGGAGAATACGTCACATGGTTGATCGCACTTAATTGCGAGGCCCAAAAATAACGTCTGACGTCAGGCAAAGCAATACCGCCATCATACCATGGGAGCGTGAGTTTTGAGAGGGCGATACGGGCACGTCCGTCCCAAATTAACTGCCTCTGAAGGCCTTCAACCTCGCAGAAATAACGGGAGGGGACAGGATCGAAAAAGTTCTGTAAGGCATATAAAAACCTGGGGAGGGACATCATTTTAAACAGTGCAGCTCGTCCCAATGGAGACAAAGGCAAATCATGCCACCGTCGTACATCCTGCTTGAGGCGACGAAGAGGAGCATAAAGATTACGATCATAGTGCACTGAGGAGTCCATGGATATGAAAATTCCCAAATATTTAAAGCCATCCTCTGCCACCTGGGTCGGGAATCTACGGGGCAGCGGAGGCAACACCCCCGCTATCATATACACATAAGTTTTGGGCCAGTTAATTACAAGCCCGGAGTTCTTACCAAAGGAGGGGAGAACATCGAAGAGCACGTTTAGAGACTTCTGAGGTGAGGTGAAATAAAGAAGGATATCGTCAGCGTAGAGTGAGACGCGATCCTCCAGATCTGGTGTCCACCGGATACCTTTAATCGAGGGCTCCCAGCGAAGCCACGCTGCAAGGGGTTCCAATGCCAATGCAAAGAGAAGTGGAGAAAGCGGGCACCCCTGACGGGTGCCACGTCCCAATGGAAATGAATCAGAGCCTCTACCGTTCACCACTACTTGGGCTAACGGTTGTTCATAGAGGAGCCGCACCCATGCAATGAAGCTAGGACCAAAACCAAACTTGGAGAGGGCCGCCCACAAATATGGCCACTCAATGGTATCGAAGGCCAATGTGGCATCCAGGGAGGCCACTACTGCAGGCTCAGTGAGAGTCTCAGTTCTCGCGAGAACGCTATGGAGTCTACGGAGATTAAGAGTTGTGTTTCGATGGGGAATAAAACCGGACTGATCCAGATGGATCAAGTCGCAGATTACAGACAATAAACGATTAGCCAGAACTTTGGCCAGAATTTTAGGCTCGGCGTTGAGCAACGAGATGGGGCGGTAAGAGGTGCATCGGTCACAAGGCTTGCCATCCTCGTAGATGACCACTATGGTAGCCAAGCGCTGTTCGAAAGGAAGAACGCCCGCCTCGAATGCATCAAGAAACATAGTGCGCAAGTGGGCAGCCATTTTGTCAGATCGCAGTTTGTAAAGCTCGATAGGCAAACCATTAGGCCCCATCGCCTTGCCCGATCGCAAGGACCTAATGGCAATAGCGATCTTGTCCACCTTGATAGGAGCCTCCAGGGCTAATCTATCCACCTCCGAAACGCAAGGTAGTGCAATATCACGCAAAAGCAAACAGGAGTCAGCCTCATCCCGGTCACTCACTGATCTGTAAACCGTTCGAAAATGATCCACAAAACATTCAACGATCTCCCCCGGATCAGTCACACATTCACCATTCTCACGGGTGATAACGGGCACCACACGGTTCAGTCTCTCAGCCTTGTCCAACCACGCCAGGAGCTTACTAGCCTTGTCACCCACATCGTAAAGACGGCCTATCTGATTCATACGCATCACCTTAGCAGCATCAGTCACCAAGGCTCTATAATCTGCCTGCTTCAGTTCTAAGGAGTGTAAAAGTGCAGGTGTATCATCACCACCCAACCCACTTTCGAGCGTAGTTATTTCGGCCTCAAGAGCCAACACAGCCTCCCTCCTAGTCTTCCTATCAGCTGCAATAAGGGACAATGCGGAACCCCGTATAACGGTTTTAAAAGCCTCCCACAAAGTCGTAGGGGAAGCGACCGAACCCACAATCTCATCAAAATAACAATCGATCACCTTAATCAATTTCAAGCGAAGCTGAGGATTCCTAAAGTGCCGGGGGGGACAGGAGGGATTCTACTTCCAGAAAAGCCTCCCAGCGATACCTCGAGTAACAGGGGGAATGGTCAGAAATACCCATAGGGAGATGCCGGACCCCACGCACCAAGGAGGAGACAGCAGTTAGCATCAAAAAATAATCAATCCTCGAGAGGCTGCCATGAGCACCAGAGTGAAAAGTGTACTGAGTTTGTGTGGGGTACAACATCCGCAAAACATCGACCAACCCGAAGGTCTCAGTCAAGTCAGTAAGCCACGTCTGGGACAATGGCTGAACCCTAGGGGGCAGCCGGTCACATTCGCCCGACATTACCGAATTGAAATCCCCACCTATGATCAGGAGACCATCCAGAAGTCCTAGAAGAGTCCTACGAAGGTCAGCATAAGTGGTAGCCTGCAGTCCCGGGGGAACATAAACAGCCACAATCACAATCAACCTCCCCTCCCATCTCCCGGAGACAGCAGCATATCGACCCCGATCATCAAGGGTGACATCATCTATCTCAAGGGCCAAGGAGGATTTCACCATTATACCAACCCCTCGGGAACCGGATGTAAAGCCAGCGTGAGCCACGAGTCGATAACCTCGGCGGTCAAGAGCTATACAGGCATTGCCTATCAAGTGGGTTTCCTGGAGTAAAACAACATCAGGGGAATGACGTCTGATAAATTGTAGTACAATACCACGTTTAATCCTATCTCCCAGACCATTAACGTTCCAAGACAGCACTTTCATGTCACCCCCCCCATTCCAGTAAGACTACCAAGCCACCCCCTCCCAGAACCTCAGAGCAAGGATACATGCAAGCGATATAGTACCATGGGAAAAAGAAAACATAAAACATAAAATACAACCAAGACCAAGCCCCCACCCCCCAACCAAGAACCCGTTACAACACCCCCCACCCTGCACCCCTGCTGACTCATGAGCCACCCCAAACTGCAGTGTGCCTGTCGCCCCTTCCAAAGTCTACACAAAGAACCCCTGAGGAGGAAGGGAGAGACTACCCCAACCCGCCCCACCCCTGGGCCTAAAGGTAAAAGCATATAAAAATACTCTGCAAAAAGTTACGACCCATAATCGGACCTCAGGACACAAAGTCATTCCTGCGCCGTTGCGCCTCCGTCCGCGCTTCCGGGGCCTCCGCTCTCGGCATCCTCCTTCAGCAATGAGTCCAGCCAGTCACTGACACTGTCCGGTTGATCGAAAAAGAAAGCACGTTCCCTGTATTCGATACGTAGGCGAGCGGGGAACAGCATTGCATATTTAAGTCCCAAGTCTCTCAGGCGACGTTTCACTCCCAGGAATCCGGATCGTTGCCGCTGCACTTGAGGAGTAAAGTCAGGGTAGATAGAAATGGAGCTGTTATCAAATTTCAGCGGGCTGTGCTTGCGAGAGGCCTGAAGAATGGCGTCCCGGTCCCGAAAGTGAAATAGCCTAGCAATAATAGGCCTCGTACGCATGCTCGACCGCAAAGAACTTACTTAGGCCTGCAGGAGCAAGTTTGGCAACAATTAATTCCTCGACCAGTAAATCGATCGAAGCAGCACCACTGTCCTCCGGTACCCCGACCAGGCGGATGTTGTTCCGTCGGGCCCTGTTATCGTACTCCTCCATACGTCTGACCAGCAGATCATGCGACGACCGCAGATTCCCGATCCCCGATTGCGCTTCCGCCATGTCAGTCACCAGACTGTCAGCTTTAAGGTCCAATGCTTTGACCCTTTCATTAGTTTTAGCCAAGTCGGCTCGGATAAGGGTAACATCAACCACCACCGTGTCTATCTTGGCCACTATGGCCTCGTATTGTTGACCCATATCTGCCTTGAGACCTGTAATGGCGGCCATTAGGTCTTGAAGGGACACCTCCGATGTGGCCATCACGTCCGTCCTCGGGTCCTCAATACTGCGGCTGGCAGCGCTGGGGGAGCCTCTTGGCTGAGTGTAACGATCAATCACGTTAGACTGGACTGATCCCCCACGGGTGGTGACTTTCCTGTGCTTCTCCAGTTCGGGTTTCATCGCCATATAGGAGTCAGCACCCCGCTGGATCTTCCCGGGCGCGATAGTATGGCAGCGACCCTCCGGATTCCGAATATCGCAATCTCGCGGAAAATCACAGACCGCTGGTCCGGGGCTGTGATGAGGACATACCGCTGAGTAGACCACCAAAGCCAGGAGTGCAGATTAGGTCCTAGGCAAACAGTCCGATGATGAAATAGAAACCAAAAGTGAAAGTGACTACACCACCGATTGAGCAGATGCCAGGCGACCGTTGTTGTTGAATTCCTGCTCGGCCATCCAAAGCAGCAGAGTCCCCGGTCTCGTCCGGAGCTAGGCCAGAAAACATTAGGACGACGTTGAGATGGTTCCCGAGGTCCGATCTCGGCCCCCAAAAGTGCAGCAGCATCAGCAAGAGTAGGACTTCAAAAGCCCATCAAAGTAACCAGGATTTCGGAAGGATAGATCAATAAGGGCAGCGCGGGTCTCGGGAGCTCTCTGCTCACGCGACCATCTTGGATGCCCGCGTAGCTCCTCCCCAATTATGCTCAATTCTTAAACTTAAATGTAAAGGGTCTCATTTATGAAAGTCTTGCGCCACCGATGCACCAATTTTTCCCATGTTAAAAGTGATGCATGGGTAGCGCAAGGCCTTCATAAATAAGGCCCATAGTTTACTTCTCTTATCCTAGTTTATTTCTATTTATATGTGTCTTGCAGTGCTTGTCTATTTGTACTCTGTTTACCTTCTATTACTCACTCTTTTTCACTCTGTTTCTCTTACTGTTTTTCCTTTATTTTATTTATCTCCTTAAGATATTCCTGTACTCTTACTGTGTTTTTTTAAGAGACTGTTTACTTCGTGTACTATCACTGATCATACTTTTATTTTCTCTCTCACATTATTTTCGTTTAGACACTCATTCCTTAAATGCTATTATCTCTTTCAATTAATTATGTTACTTTTTGATTTATATACTAGACATTCTGTGTCTGTCTCTCTCTCTCTCCCTCAGTCTTTTTTTCTTTTATTTTCTGTTTCATTCACTCCTACTTTTTTTTGTTTCATGAAATGTATATTATAATCATATTTTTACTTTTCTTCCACAGATACTATGTTTTTAAAAGAAATTTACTTTTACTTTGTTACTATTTCTTAGGTAAGTATAAAAAATAAAGAAACTTTTCCAACACTGTGTCATTTCTTTGTCTATCCTGGTTATATCAGTGTAATGTTTTATATAAGCACTTCCACACAGGATTGGGTGCATTGTCATAAGGAGTGTCTTAAAAGTGATTTAATGAAATCAGCGACATTTCACTGAGTGAGTTCAGCAACGTTGATATATGAAAACATTGGAGGTAAATGATATTAAATGTTAAATGGTGTTGTTTCCAGGACTTTAACTACTTTGCTGCGGTGGCAATTGCGCTGCAGCGCTAGGGGGGCGGGAGGCTGAGCAGCACTCGCATGTTCATGATAGAGCCACTGCTTCACGAGCTGCGGTTGACCTGTGCTTATAACGGAGCGGTTCCATCATGGCCTTGCTCACTCAATAGAACGCGCCGCGCAGGTGCAAAATCAGCGCCGCGCAAGCATAGTGGCAGATCCATGATGGAACCACTCCGTCATGAGGACAGCTCAGCCGATGCTTATGATGGAGCGGCTCTGTCATAAGCATGGGAGGAGTTAAGAGGTGTTAAAAAAACTAGGGGGTCTCTTCAAAGAGAGTGTTCGTTGTAATTTAGAGGGCAGTTTAAAACACATAGGGGCAGATTTACGATGCCCTTGCTTCTCTTTGCCTCACAATTCCGTCACTTTATTTGACGCAATGGTGGTGCAAAGAATGCGCCATATTTACAACGTGATGCATCTAGGAGATGTGTCACGTTGTAAAGCCCTGTACCATAAGGAAGTATTCCTGTGTAGGGGCGTTCCTGTGCAGGAACGCCTCCTGAAAGTGGCTGAGTGAAATCTATGTCAATTCACTCAGTCACTTTCAGGCCAATGCTGCCTTAAAACCCTGCATGTGCTTCAAGCAGGTGTAGGTCTTGACACAGCATTGTCAAGATGGGGTACCCCCGAGCCTTGCTGCAGTTGTGTCACACTTGCGATACAACTCCAGCAATGCTCCACCTTTCCGGCACATATGTGTCACGCATCTGTGCCGTTTTTGCACCATGGTGCGCTGCATTATAAATGCGGCACACGATGGGTAGTGGAGCAGTGGCGCACTGTAGCGCACATTAACTGGTGCATCCCTAGACATGTGCCAGTTAACATAAATCTGCCCCATAGGCTAAAAATGTGTGCTTAGCAGAGTGTTGCGCCCGTCTAGTGTTATGTTTTTTCTGTCATTCTATGTAGAATGTAATATTGCAAGTTTTTTTGTCAGGAAAAAGAAGCTGTGACTATTGCCTTTGTGAATGATTGCTAGATTCTTAAAATAAAAAAGCAGCAACCATGGCATTGTTCAATATAGTATTGTAAATACTTATGTTCAAGAATGATGAGAGAGTAAAAGAGGGTTAACCTGATCTTTTAAAGTTATTCACAGGCTTCTTTAAAGGAAGTCTTCTATATCATTGTAGCGTGGGTGTTTCACTTTTTTATACCTAACACAATCCATTCTGTATGCCGTAGCAGGAGGAGTGATACGCACTTGAATATCCTTCAGTGCTTATTTTCATTCACTAAGTGGCAATGAGATCGACACAGAACTTTAATGGGCGGGAGAGGCTGCTCCTGTGCTCCTGGAGGAGTGCGAGGCCGCTGCAGCAGTGGGAGTGAGGCCTCTCAGAGGGGAGCAGCGCAGCTCCTTCTGATGGCCACAATTACAGATAACAGGGTAGGGATGTCCGTGGAATTTACAGACGGTTAGTCACTCTAGGTGTTAGTGCTTTAATATCAATGGGAACACATGTGTGTTAGTAAATGCTGTAATAGCCGCTTTAGTTAACATTATCGCGTGAAAACAAACGTTGTTTTCACACAGTAATGTGTGCCTTGTAAATAGGGGACAGGGTGGATTTAGTTTTATTTTCCACACCCTCATGTTAACGCTGCCGAATGCTTGATTAGAGCAGGCTTTAACAGTCCTGCGATAAACAAGTTTATTCCACCTCTTTTTCTCGCAACGCCTCTTTTCGTGATAGGGTGTTTTCCCCTCCAACCAAATTTTGCATGTGCTTTGACCTACGCCCACTTTGCATATCATTAAGATACTGTGCGCAACATATGCAAAGTGGTCTAACGGCAGGCGATGTAATGCCTTTTTCAAGGAGGTACTGGAGAATATTTTCAAGGATAGGTAAAACATTAACGCCGCTTTTATCGGCAGAAAACTGCAGATATAGCGGCGATAACAGCCTTGATAATATGCTCTATGAATTGCAATCGAATCTAATGTTAGATGTAAAGACAACTAACGTAGGTTTCGGTTGCAATTCATAGATCATATTATGAAGGCTATTATCGTCGTTTCATCGGCAGTGTCTTGTCGATAAAACCGACGAAAATGTATTACGTCTCCTTCATAATATGCCCCAAGTATCGTCGCTTTTTTGCATAATTGTGCCGAAAAAAAGCGTTGATACTTCAGCTTGAAGAGAGCTATTTTTGGTACAATGAGTTAGTTCTGAAAAGAACTTTTTTTTTTTAACAAGTGTTATATTGTTTTTGATTTTTAAAACTTGCACCAAAATTTTTAACTGTAAAACTGTGACACAGGATCAAATTGAAATGAAAAAAATTATCTTTTGTGGGAGCATTGATGACTCTCAAATTTTATTTTAATAAGAGTGAGGCTCTGCTCTCCGTACAGAAGAATTTCTCCACAGAAGTTGCATTTCATATGCACCTTTGACAAATATGGTCTCAAGTCCATCTCTGCACTGGATGGAGATGGAGGTCGTCCACCAGAAGATGTGTCATGCCCACCTCTAATGATAGTTCCGTGGCCAGAGCTCTTGTCGATGCCTGTGCAAATTTCTCTGGATGCACTTGTTTCACATGCCTCATCATGGTATGTATGGAAAAGGAATATTTTTTCGACGGATTTCCTCTTGAAAGAACTGTTTCACATATTGTGCAAGTAACTTTCGGCGCATTCACTTTTTTTTGATCCTTAGGATAAGTGAAAAATTGCCAGATGAAAGATTCCTTCCTTTTTGATAAAGGTAGTCGATAATTTTCCTCAGATTCGGAAGATGAATTCTGTGCTGCAGCCATTTCACCGAAGTCTTCGGAAAGATGTAAAACGATGTTCTCCCTTCAGAGTACAAAAGATAGTGAGGGAACTGGTTTGAGTGGTCCGTGAAAGTTCCAGAATAGAAACTACTAAGAACCAATTGGAAGTGTTGTTTTCGAGTCACATGACTTCACATACACGCATTAGGACGTCTACATTGTGAGGGAGGGAAGTGGGTGGAATGTGTGAAAATTGGAGAACAGAAACTACTAAGAACCAATTGGAAATGTTGTTTTGAAGTCACATGACTTCACATGCGCGCATCGGGACGTGTACGCGGTGACAGTATCTGGTCACGTACGTCATTTGGAAGTAGCGGTCTAATTTACTGAAGTTTGAAAACGTGAAAAGAAGTAAACCTAAACATATCCTGCTTTTGTACATCTTCTGAGGGGAATCCAAGCACAAAATTGTTAAAGTATAAAACGTTTTATGTCTTTGAAAAATACCGGGGTGTCTACATCCGGTCACGCACAAAAGTTTAAAAAGACGTTCGGCTCCATTTACTGAAAAGTTTCCAAACAATAAAAATGAAGGCTAGGTACAGTCTCTTTGACCTACTATAACTTCTTACTGGGGTCTATGAAGAAACTCGATGGGTTGAAATTGCAATGTTTCCCAAAATATATAGGAGGGTGCGCGCACCCGGTCGCACACGAAACTTTACAAAGCCGATCACCATTTACTGACAAATTTCAATATGTTCAAAATAAGGCAAGGTCGAGACTTTCTAATCCACTAGCTGTTTACAAGGAGTCCCTATACAACTCTGACAGTCAAAAAAATTGTTTCTTTCTGAAAAAAATATTTGCACATATTCATTGACAAAGCTATAGGTTGCATTCACGATATCGTTCAAAATTAGCATTCAAAAAACCTATGAAATTCACTGAAAAAACCATAGGTTTTAAACCTGTTATAGTTAGGAAGTACCATTCAAAAAACGTATGAAATTCACTGAAAAAACCATAGGTTTTAAACCTGTTATAGTTAGGAAGTAGCATTCAAAAAACCTATGAAATTCACTGAAAAAACCATAGGTTTTACACACGTTATAGTTAGGAAGTAGCATTTACAAAACCTATGAAATTCACTGAAAAAACCAAAGGTTTGACCCATGTTATAGTTAGCTGGACATTTCACTCATATAAAACCAATGAAATTCCCCCGTTTTAGTTACTTGAGCTAACTATAACTCGCGCGCCCGCAATGCACTGCTGATGACTTCGAAAAGTTTCACGAAAAAAGCCCAAGCAGTCTGTCCTATTTTGTTATTGATTCCGTACCCTTGAATGAAAGAGGGGGGGATAGGGTCAAAAGGCTTCGCAAGCTTGAATCGTGGTACATAGTGGAACTAAATACAAAAAGCCCATATGGATTAAACATTGACGAGGATCTGTACACACACCTGTGATTTTTTGTAATAATGATGAATTCTTGGTAAATTAAGCTTCCTGGTTAGTGTAATTCATATCTTTTAGTTTAGAGTTTCTTTGTGAATTATTATTGTTTTTATATTTTGTTTTTTGACACTTAAATGATTGAACTGATCGGTTTTGCCCACTGGGGCTAGATTTATAAACCTATTGGTTTCTGGTTTCTGCGGTTAATCCGCCATTAAAAACTTTGGGGTTTTGATGCAAGTGCGATTTATGGAATATAAACCATTGATTACAGTTTGTTTGGATGTGGTGAATACAAGCCCACTTGGGCTGTATTATGTGCAATAATTGTCGAGTACTTCGTCTCGATGATAATATGGGGCCAAAATGATGGGCGCAAGTATTTTGCGCTTTTTGGCACAAACACGCATTTAATTTTAATTACTGTTTCGTGGTTCCTATAACAATAATTTGTGTAATCATGTTTGAAAATCAACCCCGTAATGAATGTATTATTTATATTTTTTGACGGAAACAAGAACTACAGAAGCCAGTGTGAATCTGTCTTTCAGTTCTATGATTTTACTTGTCACGTGATGTATCATGTGACACCTATGCACTTTAAATGTTTGTATGTGTATTATGAACTTTAATCGTGACCAAGCCTGCTGGGTCAGGCGAAACGCGTTGATAAGCGACAAAGAATAAAATAAGTTTTTCACCACGCTGTTGTCGTCTCCTCTTCAGATCGATTGTGGAGGTTTGAGCTCGTAATATATATATATATATATATATATATATATATATATATATATATATATATATATATATATATACCAAGGCTCGGCAGTCCCTTCTGTTGGTAAGAAAAGAAGACTCAAGCACTCCCGGTAAGGCGGCAAGATTTATTTACGCCTGCAGCAACAGTAGATTGACAAACGCGTTTCAGACAGAGTCCTTCCTCAGTGTCAGCGGTATGCTGCGCACGACTCATTTTTGTATACGCCCTCACAGAAGGTGAAAGCGGACTAGTTTTTAATGACAGTGAAATCAACACTCAGGCTACAAACCACTGCCAGTCAATGATGTAAGATATATATAAGAGATGAAGCAAAACATTGTAACTACATTTTGGAGACATCTAGCACAAGCAAGTAGTAATTATTAATATACTACATGTGTACTACTCACATGCTTAGCATCTCATATAGGGGTATACACACTTTTGTAGTCATCAGTGGACTATCCTCAATCCTGGCTGTATCCTACACTGACAAAGACAGCCCACTAACTCCATGTAGGGCAAGGCCATCCTAAATGTAATGTGCTGTGAGCTACTGTGGCACACACCACACCGTTCAAACCTTCTGAACGGTAACCTACTTGTGAATGTTTCTACACACTCTGTAAATGCCAGGCCAATTTACAAAATACATACGGTACATACAGCCTGACATCATAGTACAGATTTACAGTAAACACTACGGTCATAATGAAAGGGCTCACATGCATCACACTGACAGATATCACTCTGGTATTCTCAAGCTATGTGGACAATAGAAAGGAATACCATACAATGTGTGACAGAGTTTGAATAGTTGGTATTAGCACCTCAGGACATACCTCAGGACATATGTGGCACTGACACAGGGATGAAACCTACAAACTTTAGAATACGTAATTGAATATGTTGCCTTTTAAAAAGCTGCTGAACCACAAAAGTCAAATATCTCACACCTAAGCAACTTCCAAGACAGTCGAAATGTCACTTTAGCATTGGACCAGTACAATGCAAGCATGGCATTAGGAAGAGTTACAGCACACCTGTGGAAGTAAATAGCCTGACCTAATTCAATCACACACATCCATAGTGTGGGCCAACGGAAAGAAGTATCAGGTGACCTCTGACAACATACAGAATTTTCAACATGCAAAGGCAATCTGGACAAATAGTGGGGGAAGGGACTCATTTGTAAATATCCGAGGATCAGCAGAACTATAGGAAGGTGAACCTGTGACTCACACGTGCAGTTGAGTGACTGTGCCTCTCAACCTCTGCCATGGCCAATAATGGGCACAATTCTTCATTATCCCTTGCCCTCTGCAAGCAGTGCAGACTCATCCCACATGTACAACACATTCTCAGCACTTCAATCCAGAAATGTCCATCTTTGGGAAATGCTATTTGCAACATGAGAGTTGTGTGGCACTTTGAGGGGGCCATTGTGTTATATTTAGCTCCATAAGCATAGTTTGATGAGTACAGAGCTGCACTGCATACGTATTTTGACTGTACACATGTTTCACATCAACCATACCTGCTTCTAACAGTATACATACACAGCTCAGACTGTAAGCCTATAAACACCCATATGCATTGAAATATGCATGCTATCCAGGAATATTCTAAGGCTTAACAACCGTCACAATGATGATGTGAAGTACATAGAGTACAGTGCTTCACAACCCATTACATGAATCTCCCATGTAGGGGCACCCACATTTTATTTCATTACTATCATATGCCAAACTAGACACCAAAGCCCCATCATAGCCTGTGAGACAGAAAGCAAAGCAGACCAACAGATTGAAGTATGTATATTAGGAAGTTACCTTCTTCTCTAGTGAGCCATAGAGCTGGCCATACAGGGGAAGGCCCTCATCAACGAGCATCTCCAGCTCTTCTGGAAAGAAGGTTGGGGCCCTTACCCCTGCAGTGCATGTCATGAATACTCCCAGAGACGGCAATCAGCAGCTGAAGGCGAGGATGTGTAGATCGCAGCAGTGTTAGGAGGCAAGTGCGCACCAGGATTTACATGTTTGCCACATAGGTGGTCTTCTGCATACAAGGACAGCCACTAAACAGCGACAGTCATATGCACCAATGCCAGCAAATGGCTGTGTGCGCCGAAGATGACAGCGCCTAAAACGCGGTCTATTTCTGCCGGAGGAAGTGGATTCTGAATGTCTGATAAGCGACATCAAGCAAATGCCATTTTGGCATTTGAAATGAGAGTATTCCTCACACTTTCTACAGCGTCCCTATCACTACAGATATGTTGGGACATGTCTACAGAGGTTGTAGACTAATGCTCTGTAACTACCACTTTACAAACGAGGTTGTGCAGCATTCCTGCTGATGGCCTCACAATTACTGTAGTGATTTTAACCCCAGCAATGACGGAATTTAGGTGTTCATATCGACATTCACAGGACAGGCTCTTGTATAGGATACAATTGGAGTATGTACAATGTGTACATTGTTGAAATTCACACATGTGGAGTCCAGAATGAGAATTTAATGGTAAATATTAATGTAAGTCAGTAAATACATGGATGGATGTGTAATGCTACATATCCAGTACTGTTTGTTCACATGATTAATTTGTCTTTCTCCTCACAGATATTACTGTGGACACTCTGACCATAGCCCAAATGTGTGTGCACTGCACATATGGATAGTTTGGGACAGTAATAAGACACTAGGCTCCAGTGTACCTGTCATTCCCATACCTTCAAACTATGGAAAAAAGAGATTCCATGAAGAAGTTCCGATTGAATTAAAAGTACCCATATAAAATGGTTCTCACTGCACCCTCACGGGGTGCTCAGCTCGAGACCAGGATGGGGTCCATAGTCTCAATTCAGGTAATGGGGTTGACTAAATCCTAGAGGAATTCTTGGCTTAACACCTACACTCATGCTACGTACATGTAGGTACATCTAGTTAGGGAGGCATCGTAGGAGTACGCATCTTTTATCATGTGTTTTATATACATGAGTGTATCCATGATTTTAGTAAGATGGTAGAACTATACAATCCTTTTACCGTTATAGTACTGTTAATCATTTATATCTTATACTGTCTAACGGTTGTTGCGCACATCTATTTTACACCAGAATAACAACTGTTGAATAAATGATTATTGAAAATGCCAAGCTTGTTTTATTCAATGTATCTCTCAGAGAGAAACTAAGGCAGCACGAGTGTCTGAGCGAAAGGTAGTATATTGTTTCCAGGGTCCTGAGGGATCAGGGTTGTCATGTTCGATGGTTGCCAAGAACTACTCTCTCCTTGGTAAGTGGAGATTCTCGTGGCACTGTAAGCTAGTTGGAACAAAAGGGCCAGCACACCCAGTGGGGGTGATCAGAGTTCATCTAAAGCCAATCTTACAGTGTGTGTTGTCTAAACGAGCAGATCCTGTACACTTTTTATAGGAACTACATGACAGTGGGTGTCTTGCATTTCTTAGCTCCTTGATTTTTCCTTGGACGTCACGCAGAAGGGGATCAGGAACATCTGAGACAGGGTTGTGTGCAGGCATATCATCCTCTGTCAGTGCCTCCCTTCGCGTAGCTGCAGCAGATGATGATGGTTAGGATGCAATTGGGTCACAGATAGAGGTAGATGAGGGACCAAAAGTCCCACAGCACCCCACCCAGGGAGGCCACCTCTTCAGGAGCATTGTCATCTCTGACGGCTTCTTCATGGGGAGGAGAGGAACTGTTCAGTTTCCAACCATTGAGCAGGTGCAGTGGTGGGTCGACCTGTTCAGAAATGGAGAACATTGTTAATGATGGAAGTGAGGTATTTGCATCCACGTTGTTTTTGTTAAAGTAAATAAGGGTCTAGAATGGAACAAAATAGATAGAGATTAATATTGTCAACTATTTGCGTGGAGTAGAAGTTAATTACTAGACATCTATAGACATTCAATTGAAGTATTAGGTTTCATGAGCTCATTAGATGTGAAGCTATGTGGCATTTTGCCTTTAGGGTTAGACATGGCAACTCCAAAACTCTGCTACCAACACAAGGGCATATTTACAAGGGGATTGCACAACCAGAATGCCATTTTATTTTTAACGTTCTGGTGCCGCAAAGCAATGTGCCTTTTTTATAAAGTGGCGTTAAGGCAAATTTGGTGGCTTAACGCTGCTAGGTAAATATGGTATCCTTTCACGCAGGTATCTGTGTGAAAGGGGCATGCAATGGGTGTTGCTGTGGGAGTTCCATTGCACCACCCATTGCTTTTTGACACTGCCCCAGATTTACAAGAGGTGTAAATCTGAGGTAGTGCCAAAAACTAATGGCATGCATTAGCAGGCGTTAGAATAGCTCAACCAGGATAAATACTTTAATTTCATTTTCTTTTATTTCGCCTAGTTTTTGCTTTTTGTATGTGTGCTGCATTCTGCAGCACGCATAGAAACAGCAAAATGCCATTTTTGGTTGAACACGTTCCTGACATAAACAACCATTCCCTGCAATACAGGCACCCTTGCACTGTGGCGCTAGGGTGTATGCGTTGGCACTAGGCAGCTATTTTTAACTATTTTTATTCTTGTAAATATGGTGCAATACCTGCATTTTTAAAATGGCAAGCGTAGTGCAGCAAAATGTGCTGGGGCTCTGCCATTTCCTTGTAAATATGCCCTACTATGTAGTCATACCATGTGTATTTGTCCATTCAAATGCCTAGTTGTATCTAATTCAGGCAAACACCTAGCTTGGTTGTATATGTAGCTTTGTTCAACATGTGAAAAGTGCAGAGTTTCCTTTATAGCTGACTGTTATTAGGGGAACCCAGTTGTTATGGTGTCACGTATGCCATCATTGATTTAAGTTTATGCGTCCAGGACACTGTTAAGAAAACTAATCAGATGAATATTTTGAGTGGAGCATTGTCGGTACATTGCATATTTCATGAGTAACATGGCCGACAAGTAACAAGGGGCACAAGCAGTGTTTCATCCTGTTTAGAGTTGGACTGACAAGGACTCATGGTAGTTGTGGTACCTTTTCTATCTCTACTTATCAACAATTGGGAAATGGTAAGCTGCATCACTAATGTAGATCAGTAGTAACATGGCAGACAAGTAAGAAGGCGACAGGCAGTCTAGCATCTTGATTAGAGATGGAGTTACAAGGGTACACAGTCAAAATATCGAGTTGTAAATATCGACCTACCATAATATCGAGTCTGAAATATCGAAGGTGCATAATATCGAAGGCAAGAATATCGTAGGACAGAATATCGACCCAAGGTAAGTAATATCTAAATACTTAATATCGATGTAAGTAATATCGAAGTAAGTAATATCGATAGCATATATATCGATGTTACTAATTTCGATGACACTAATATCGATATTTGTATTATTGTATCGTTTTTTATTATGTATGTGTTTTATGTTTAATTTAACTATTTAAAATAATTACTATTATATGTGTATAAATTTTATTTAATAATAAATAATTTTATAAGTAACTTTTATGTTTTTGTACCGGAGCGGGTTGTGGGTTTATAGGGGAATAGGGTGGGAAGTAATTTAATTATGGTAAATTGTTTATTAATTAGTAGGATTTATTAATACATTATAATTAATTGGTAATTATGTGAAAATAATAGGAAAATAATTTTAATTAATTTATTAATTGATATATATGTTCTGTAGCGGGTTGTGGGTTTATAGGGGAATAGGGTGGGAAGTAATATAATTATGGTAAGTTAATTAATAATTAGTAGGATTAATTAATTAATTATAATTAATTGTTAATTAATATTGATTAATTGCGGAAAAAAATAATTGATTAATTGATATATATTTTCTGTAGCGGGATGTGGGTTTATAGGGGAATGGGGTGGGGAGTATATTAATAATAATTAATTAATTAATATATGTTTTTATAAATTTATATTTAATTTATTGGAAAATAATTAATATTAATTAGTTAATTAATTATTATTATTTTGTACATATTTTACATTATTAATCAATTGGTAATTAAATAATATTAATACGTTACATTAATTAGAGTTATTTATTGATATATAATTTTTTATTACTGTTAATTAATTAATTGGGAAAAAATAATATTAATTATTACATTATAATAATTACAGCTAATGTGATAATATATTTACTTTATTTGTCATTGTTTATTATTAATTAATTGCTAATTAAATAATAATAATTAATTTTGGGTAAAGGAGTATTTTTAGTGTTTAGGGTCAGTTTTCAGTTTTTGGGTAAGGGGGTATTTTTAGGGTTCAGGGTCAGTTTTCAGTTTATGGTTAAGGGGGTCTTTTTTGGTTCAGTGTCAGTTTTCAGTTCGTGGGTAAAGGGGTATTTTTTGGGTTCAGGGTCAGTTTTCAGTTCTTGGGTGAAGGGGTATTTTTAGGGTTCAGGGTCAGTTTTCAGTTTTTGGGTAAGGGGGTATTTTTTGGTTCAGTGTCAGTTTTCAGTTCGTGGGTAAAGGGGTATTTTTTGGGTTCAGGGTCAGTTTTCAGTTAGTGGGTAAAGGGGTATTTTTTGGGTTCAGGGTCAGTTTTCAGTTCTTGGGTAAAGGGGTATTTTTAGGGTTCAGGGTCAGTTTTCAGTTTTTGGGTAAGGGGGTATTTTTTGGTTCAGTGTCAGTTTTCAGTTCGTGGGTAAAGGGGTATTTTTTGGGTTCAGGGTCAGTTTTCAGTTCTTGGGTAAAGGAGTATTTTTTGGGTTCAGGGTCAGTTTTCAGTTCTTGGGTAAAGGGGTATTTTTAGGGTTCAGGGTCAGTTTTCAGTTCTTGGGTAAATGGGTATTTTTAGGGTTCAGGGTCAGTTTTCAGTTTTTGGGTAAGGGGGTATTTTTTGGATTCAGGGTCAGTTTTCAGTTCTTGGGTAAAGGGGTATTTTTTGGGTTCAGGGTCAGTTTTCAGTTTTTGGGTAAAGGGGTATTTTTAGGGTTCAGGGTCAGTTTCAGTTCTTGGGTAAAGGGGTGTTTTTTGAGTTCAGGGTCAGTTTTCCCTACTGGTCTACTTTCTGGAGTAGGAATAGAAATTTTTACCCTTACGCTATGCAACGTTTTATTTAATTAATTGTTAATATATCAAATATTTATTTTATTTTTTATATTACTTACATTTTATTTATGTTACTTTTTATGTTTGTAAATGTGTTAGTAAATTAGAATATATTTCATTAATTTATAAATTCGTTAAATAATTATTAATACTTATTGTTCAGTGTATATATATTACATATTTACTGTATATATTTAATTAATGTATTCTTAATATATGTATTATTTATTACTTTTAAATATTATTAGATACTTTTAAATATGTTTCTTTTATTCATTAGTCTTATAGACTTAATTTTACATTTATATATAAAAAAAACGATATATTTAACATCGATATTTTTAACATCGATATTTTTTTTCTCGATATTTTTGTACTTACCATGTTGTAGATAGGATGTCGATATTTTTGCCCTCGATATTGTTGACTCGATATTCTTGTAGGTCGATATTTTTGAAGTCGAAATTCTGTCAGTGATTCGTTACAAGGCTTCATTGTAGTTTAAGTCAGTTCAATCTCACTTTGGCAACACTTGAAGCACAGTTAGTGTACCATAGCTGTTGGCAACATGCATTTGGGATGGGCCATACATTTACATATTGACATGACACGTATCATGGGCTCTGGATTGGTATTTTGTTGGCCATGCTCTTACAGACAGCATTATAACACTTGGTAATTTGGATACATGTGCTCTTATTTGCATCAATACACATTGCCACAGACCAACCAACATGTCAGACACCTTGAGTATTGCGTGTTAGGGAAGTAGATAGACACCAATTTAGCAAAAGCAAAGTTGAAAGCAATTAATCCTTAGTGATATTGTGCCAGGTCTTAAAATATAAGTTTCTAGAGACCACTCTTCCCTATATTCCTCTCAAGCCCTCAGTATGCAGGATGGCCAATAACTTCTCTTACCAGGGTAAAAGTTGTAATGGTGCGCCGGGAGGGCCACCGGCGATCCTCCGAACCTCCAGGTGGTGGGCGTTGTACTTGGTGCATACCCTCAGCCTGAGGTCATTCCACCTCTTCCTAATGTTGCCCTGTGTGTGCAGGGTAGTGCTAACAAAATTTACTCTGTTGACTATCCTGTCCCACATTTTACTTTACCTACTTTGAGGAGTCTGCTGGACTTGGGCTCCAAAAATATTTGGCTCTGCTCTAATGAATTCCTCCACCATAACTGACAATGGGAAACATCCATTACAACACATGATTTACATTGTAATGATTTTATAACGCAGCCATTACAACAAATGTGCCATTACAACGCATGCTATTCCAACTCTTGCCATTACAATGCATTTGCCATTTCCACACAAGCTAATACATAAAACATTATGGTAATAGTTTAGGTACATACTAATAAGTTATTTAAATATACATTTATATTTATTTTACATTTTATCTCAGTATTAGAACTTTAAAAATGTAATATTATTTTAAAGTAATTTAAGAAGAATTCAAAATTATACTAGTGAGTGTGTGACATCCTGTCTCTGGCAAAGGATGCAAGGGAAAAAGTGGTTTGGGGTGTGGATCAATACCCAGGTATTAACTTAGTACTTGGGTATTAATGTGTATTATATTTAATATTCTTTCAAAGTAATTTAATAATAATTCAAAAGCATGCTTGTGAGGGTGTGGCACCCTTTCACTGGAACAAGATGCAAGGGAAATATGGGGGTTGGCTGGGGAGTGTATTAATACTCAGGTAATAATTTTAATACAGGGGTATTAATATATATTTTATATTATTTTAAGTAATTTAATAATGATTCACAATAATACTAATGAGGGTGTGACACCCTTTCTCTGGCATGGGATGCAAGGGAAATAGGGTTTTTGGTTGCAGAAGTGTATTCATTCTTGGGTGTTAATTTTAATACATGAGTATTGATATATTTTATTTAATAATATTTTAAATAATGTAATAATAATTCTAAATAATACTTGTGAGGGTGCAACACCCTTTCACTGACACAGGATGCAAGCAAAATAGGGTTTTTGGTGGGGGAGTATATTAAGACTGGGGTATTAATTGTAACACCTAAGTATTAATATATATTATGTGTAATATTAGTTTTAAGTAATTTAATAATAATTCAAAATAAAGTGTGACACCATCTCACATGGCATGGGATGCATGGGAAATATGGGGTTTGGACGGGGGAGTGTATTAATGCCCAGGTGTTAATTTCAATACATGGGTTGCAATAAATATATTATGTATCATGTTATTTTAAGTAATTTAATAATAATTCAAAATCATACTAATGAGGCTGTGACACCCTTTCTCTGGCATGGGATGTAAGGGAAATAGGGGTTTTGGTTGGGGGAGGGTATTAAATATTGGGTATTAATTTTAATACATGGGTATTTATATATATTATATTTAATATTATTTTTAAGTAATTTAATAATAATTCAAAATAATTCTTATGAGGGTGCGACATCCTTTCACTGGCACGGGATGCAAGGGAAGTAGGTGTTTTGGGTGGGGGATTGTTTTAATACTGGGTTATTAATTGTAATACCTTAGGGGCACATTAGCAGGGCGGTCGGAAAACCACCGCCTGCTGGTATTGCAGCAAAACCGGCGGTACAATTAGGATCAACCGCCCAATAAAACCGACCCCGACAGAACGAGGCAAAGAAAAAACGCTAAAAACCGTCCGCGGCAGTCAGATTTGAGAAGAAAAATCACCAAACCGCCATCAGGGCAGCGGCGATACCGCACTTAAAATTAGGATATCCCCGATGTGACCGCGATACGTTCTGCTGTTTCTGGCCGTCGCAAACAGTGATGAATGGGAAAGCCGGTGGAAGAGCTGGAACATAGCCACAGCTGCGGATGCTCCGTGACAAATATGGCGGTCGACAGAAAAAACTCACAACAAGGCCACAAAGTGCATTCAGCAAGCTAGCCCTGCCCCCAAAAACACCTAACACACCCCAAAGACACACCCCCATGGCAATTACAAAAATACAAATCCCAGCACAAACCACACAACACACCTGATAGCAATATCCCATATTGACACACCCACATAGCTGAGTATAAAACCAGCCCCTTCCATGACCACAAACCTTTCCAATACTCCAGAAGTGAAGGGCCCAACCCCTGAGAACAAAGGACAGGCGAATCAACACACCATCACTACTCACCCCCTGCACCTCTAACACCTTTGCACATCACACACCTTACACATCACCACCATCTCCACAACTTACACCCCTGCACCTATAACCCCTTTGCACATCCCACACCATGGCACCACAGAAAATGCCCAAATTCATAGAGAGTGAGTTGACAGTAATGGTAGATAATAAATCAGAGTAGAACCACAACTGTTTGGGAACCTGGTCCAACAGATACCATTAGCCACAGGAGCACAAATGTGGGCAAGGATAGCCGACAAGGTCAATGCAGTAGGAACCACCCCACGCAACGGACAGGAAATCATGAAGCGGTGGCATGACCTGAAGAGTGTTGTCAAAAAGAAGAGGAACAAGAACCGTGAGCTGGCTGGGAGGACTGGCGGTGGCCCTCCCATTCCACCAAGAACATTCACTGCCTGGGAGGAGAAGGTGCTTGCCATACTGCATGCAGAGAGTCTCACAGGAATAGCCGGGGAGTGCAGGCTGGTTAGTACAAACAAATGTAGACCATTACACTGCTATGTACTGTTCAGCACAACAACAAAGCTAAAACTCAAGGGGTCCAAGTATATCCATGTGCACCACAATATCCAACACACGTCCAACAGATGTAACATTCACTCCATCTGAATCAGTGAGAAGCCAAAATATTGAAATTAAAATATCGACCTACAATAATATCGATGTTTTAATTTTGACGGTACAGAATATCGATGTCAATAATTTCGATGGATAGAATATCGGCCCTAAGGTAAGTAATATCAATGTTTTCAATATCGAAGTTAGTAATATCGATATCAAATATATCGATGGTACTAATATCGATGTAAGTAATATTGAAGTTAGTAATATCGATATCAAATATATCGATGTTACTAATATCTATGTTTGTATTATTGTCATGTATTTTATTAACAATTGTATATGTATATGTGATATGTTTTTTGTTAAGTGTACTACTACTTTAAGTTAATTTTGTGTTTTAGTACCGTAGCTGGTTGTGGGTTTACAGTGGAATAGGGTGGGAAGTAATTTATTCATACTAAATTAAATATTAATTTTTATGAATTATAAATACATTTCAATTCATTTTAGTGTTTAAGTTCTGTAGAGGGCTGTGGGTTTGTAGGGGAATAGGGTGTGAAGTAATTTAAATTTGATTAAGTAATATTTTTTTATTAATTGGTATTGATAATTATTTATTGTTAATTAATTATTAATTGGTAATTATTTTTATTAATTTTTAAATAATTGTTACACACCTGAGCAGGATGGAGCACTCCCCTGCCCAGAAGCAGTTGGAAGCCATTGTATAACTACAAACAAACTAACAGGTAGGTAGCCATCTTCCGGGGAGGGGTGTATGTGGGTGGGAAGACTGCACTACTACTCCTACCATACCCCTTGTTCCCCAGCTCATCAAGATGGAGCATTCCCTCCCACCCATATGCATGTGGCAGCCATTGCATTGTTCCTTTCAAACTAACAGGTAGGTCGCCATTTACCAAGGTTGTTCTGTTTGTGCGTTGGAGGCCTGCACCACTACTCCCACCATGCCCCCTTGTTCCCCAGCTCATCAAGATGGAACACTCCCTCCCACCCAGATGCATGTAGAAGCCATTACATTGTACACTTACAAATAACAGGCAGGCAGCCATCTTAACAGTGAGGGCTGTTTGAGGGTGGGTGACCTGCAAAACAACTCCCACCAGGCCCCTTGTCCCACCCAGAGCAGGATGTAGCACTCCCTCCCCACCCAGAAGCATGTGGCAGGCATTATATTACCCTCATCAAACTAACAGGTAGGTAGACATATTATTTTATTCAACATGGAGCTTAAGGGGTTCTATACGGATCAGGTCAAACCCCCCACTCAATAGTACAAAACACAAAGTGAACTGACCCTACTGCTAGAACAGATTTGCTTGGACCTCATGTAAAGCTGTAGATACCACAACTTTGTGTGCTACACAGGCAGTTATTTATTTCCTAATGTCCCACTATGGGTCCCTGTTCCCTTATTAATTGTGTTCCCCCATATACACATCCTGACGTACAGTGCAACACAAATCCTCCTTAAATAATGTGAGGAAAGGTAAACAAACATGGAAAAATGTGTGCACAGGTATGGAGTGCCTAACGGAAGCAACACCGTGGGAATCCACTGGCAGGTTCTCACCAGTGGGCTCTGGTTCTCATCATTACCACTACCATACCAAACCAAAACATGTGTAAACAAAAATGTATAAACAAAGTGTGCAGATATAGTGGACCGACAGTGAACCAGTCAGAAAACTATTATTTACTTGTAATATAAGCGCTAGGACGTGTCTCTCTATTGCTTATGAATCCTGACCCAAAATAAAGTGGGACCTACACCCTTAGGACCACATTATTTGTAATAAAAACAAGCTAAACCTACACTGGCTATCTACTTTTATTCTGTGCCGTGGGTTTTCTCACATTAAAAGACACTCAGTTGCCTTCTATCTGCGTAGAGGGCCAACATGTTTCATTGCCATAAATCGTTTTCCAGCAATTTCTTCAGGGCAAGGGTCAGTTCTCACCACTCCAGTAATTTCATATGTCGATGAGTAGCTGGGGAACATATTTTAAAAAAAAGAAGAAACACAAACAACACATAATCAGTATACCACCCTGGGATAGTGAATCCCATCAATATTCCATTGTCCACACGAGTAGCCACTGTATAGTTACTGCTTGGGTGCCCTGCTTTGGCCTACCAGTGAAACCCTTACCGTGATCACTGTAGCGGTCTGTATCCCGTACTACCTATTGTCAGCCTATAGGGAAAATACAAGTGTTACTGGGATGTGATCTTAATCCGACTACGATGTTACTAAATCCCTTTGGCAATGATCGTCGGTATGGTTTTCTTCAAAGTCTTTCTATAAATGCGGGGAATACAGCATGTTGGGGTTCCCTGACCTGCCCCTCACCGATGTCCTGACCGCAGTAACAAAGGCTGTTATTGCCGTCTGAACCCTTTAAAAACATCCTGCTGTTGAGCCCTCCACCCCATTCTCCTTACAGGGTGTGTTTGGATGCAGCTTGCTTACTCGTCCGCTCACTTGTACTGCGGAATAGTAGCATTTAAAAAGGCGGTGTTGACACTGCCTCTCAAGTTCCACCCTTCATACTTCCGGTAATGCTTCATAGGCGATATGTGTGCGTGCCGATCCCGGCATACTACTGTGGGCTCCATCGTATTACCCTCTCGTAATGGTATATTAGCCTCTTGATGAATTCTCATTTATTGTTCTTTTTTGTCTTGTAATGCGCTAGAATACGGGGATCAGATGCGCCCTCTCGGAAGGTGTGGGAAAGATAATGTGGGGTGCTGCCAATCTCACCATTGATGTTCTCATTACAAAACTAAACATACGCTTGCTTCATTTTCAAGGAAAGAGACCGACTATGGCGCCTGTCTAATTTAAAGCCCATTATTCCATTTGCTACCTTCCAGGTCATGAAAAATGTTCCCAGTAGACACATTATGCTCTCTTGTCCCACCCCTGAGCAGGATAGAAGCCTCCACCACACACGCACACACACAGATGTGTCACAAATCCAACCAAAATGTGAAAACAAGACAGGTAAGTAGCCAAACATTCCTCTCAAAAAGCATGGTATCATATGACACCAGCCCTCTCATCACACAAAAATACACACAGATCATATTGCCACCCACAGTGTGCAGACCTCTAAGCAAATGTAACTGTCACAGCAACCAACGTGTGACACACCAATTCACATGTAGAAGAAAGTCTGGGCACAGTCATGCACAGCACTGAATGCCATGTGTAAGTGCCATGTGGGTAGAGCTGAAAGGACCATATGGAAACAAAGAAAGCATGGTTGGTGGTACACATAGAGATTTGCACATGACATGACAAAGGTATGCATGAGATAACAATGGCCAATTCATGCTCAGATGTAATGTCTGCCAGAGCAGAGCAGTCAACAAAGAGGCGTCACAGAAAACCTTTGTTGCACTAGTCCTCAGATGTCAACATGTCCCTGTAATCATAAAACATGAATGTGGCACATGGTATGTCTTGACACCTCACACCATGTACATGTAATGCATGTACCTCAACATCGTGTCAGTAGGCTCAGTAGTAATCATATGAACAATGGGATGATTAGTCAATTGTGTGGGATCACTGAAAGAATATCGACGGACAAAATAACGACCTACAGCAAAATCGACGCAGGAAAATCGAAGGCAAGAATATCGACATCCTATCTACAACATGGTAAGTACAAAAATAGTGGAAAAAGAATATCGATGTTAAAAATATCGTAATTAAAAATATCGTTATTTTTTGTAATTTAAAAAAGTGTAAAATAAAGTAAAAAATTACTTATAAACCAAATAAACATAGTTAAAAATATGTAATAATGTTTAAAATTAATAAATAATGCATATACAATATTATACCATTCATTAAAAATTATACATAAAAGATATAATATATACTTACTTAATTAAACATATACATAAAATATATAATATATACTTACTTAATAATATGTTTTAATAATTATTTTAATAACTTATAAATTATTAAAAAATATTAAATTACAAATACATCTAAACATAAAACAATAACATCAATAAAAAGTAAAATATTATATGTAATACATTAAAAATATATATATATACTTGCAATATTTTACAAATTATTATTATACTACATTATCAAAAATAATAATGAAAATATTAAATAGCAAAATAAATAAAAGTACTATTCAAAGTCCTCAAAAAACTACACTAATGATAACATTGGGTGCTACATTAGGGAATGCGTTGGATAGCATAGGGATACAAATTACTATTCCAACTCCAGAGGGGGCAATAGTAAGGAAAGCGCTGGATAGCGTAGGTGTAAAAATTACTATTCCAACTCCAAAGGGTGCTACAGTAGGCAAAGCGTTGGATAGCGTAGAGGTAAAAAATACTATTCCAACTCCAGAGGGGACAACAGTAGGGAAAACATTGGATAGCGTAGGTGTAAAAATTACTATTCCAATTCCAGAGGGTGCTACAGTAGGGAAACAGTTGGATAGCATAGGGATAAAAATTACTATTCCAACTCCAGAGGGTGCAACAGTAGGAAAAGAGTTGGATAGCGTAGGGGTAAAAGTTAGGGGTAAAGGGTTGGATAGCGTAGGGGTAAAAATTACTATTCCAACTCCAGAGGGCTGCCGCTGAGCCGCCCGCCCGCACCCGACTTTCCCGCCGCTGCTTCCCTGCGCCCCGCCCCCCGCCAGCCCATTGGCCGCCCGCTCCCGCCACCCAGCTGACCCTCCCTCCCGGCTACCTTCTTAGGCTGCCCCCACGCACGCGCAGCATTCACGCGCAGCGGGCGCACCGATTGTGCGCTGAAGGCGCGCCAAAGCCTAGCCCGTCTGCGCCCATCCGCGCCTGGACCGCGCCCAGCGCCAGAACCCCTGGCCCCTGCAGAGACCATCCCACCCACCGGACTTACGATGATGCCACACTCAATGCACTCAACACCGGCCGGATCCCCGGATGCTACCGAGCCACCCCACGACGCACCCAAGGACCCTTCAGCTGCCAATCCTGCAAGTTCTCCTGCATCCGGACCTGCACCGCACCCACCAAGCCGAACACCAGCAGCAACCACCTGAAGTGCATCCTGCTCAACACCCGCTCCGTCCACAGGCACGCCGTGGAACTCTGGAACCTGCTCGACACCACATCTCCAGACGTCGCCCGACATTGCCATCGCCATCCCGGACGGTTACAAGATCGCCCGGAGGGACAGCGTCAACCAGACAGGAGGCGGTATTGCCATCGTCCAAAAGAACACCATCCGCATTACGACCAACTCCGACGACACCCTCACAGCCGTCGAACATATTCACTTCCAGATACACACCGACCCCAAGACAACACTCAGAGGCACCCTCATCTACAGACCCCCAGGACCTCGCACGCAATTCAGCGAAGACATCGCAGACTTCATCAGCCCGCACGCCCTCTCCTCTGCTGACTACATCCTCCTAGGGGACCTCAACTTCCACCTGGAGAACAACAATGACAGCAACACCACCACCCTGCTGGACAACCTCGCCAACCTCGGACTCAAGCAGCTGGTGAACACCCCCACCCACTACGCCGGTCACACGCTTGACCCCGTCTTCTCCTCCAGCAAGGACATCACCTTCAGCCACTCCACCGGACTCCACTGGTGAGACCACAGCTGCGTCAACTTCAGCTTCAGAAGGAACACGACTCACCATCACCCACAGCCGGATCCCTGCAGGAGCTGGAACAAGATCACCTCCAACCAGCTCTCCACAACCCTGAACCAGAATCCTCCCGCCAGATCAACGGACCCCAACCAAGTAGCCAAAAACCTCACACAGTGGATCACCAACTGCGCTGACGACCTCGCACCCCTGAAAAACCATCCCAGCAGGCCCGGCAGCAAGAAGGCTTCCTGGTTCAACGACGATCTCAAGAACTCCAAGAAGAACTGCCGCACCCTCGAGAAAGCCTGGCGCAAAGACCCGACCACAGACAACATGACTGCCCTCAAGCACGCCACCCGCAAAGACCAACAGCTGATCCACACCACCAAGAAGACAGCATTCAAGGAACGACTAGACAAGAACTCACACAACAGCAAGGAACTCTTCAGCATCATCAAAGAGCTCTCCAACCCCAGCGCCGGAACCAATGCTATCACCCCCTCGCAAGAACTCTGCGACTCACTCGCCTCGTTCTTCCACAGCAAGATCGCCGACATACACAACAGCTTCGGCACACAGCTCACACACCCAACCACCGAACCAATGCACCCCACCACCACCCTCCGCGCCTGGACCCTGGTCAGCACCGAAGACACCATCCACACAATGAACACCATCCACATCGGATCACCAACCGACCCATGCCCCACCACGTCTTCAACAAGGCCACCTCCGTCATCGCACCCCAACTCCGAGACATCATCAACTGCTCCTTCAACACCGCCACCTTCCCGGAGAGCTGGAAGCATGCCGAACTCAGCGCCCTCCTGAAGAAACCATCAGCAGACCCCAACGACCTCAAGAACTACTGCCCCATCTCGCTACTCCCTTTTCCTGCCAAAGTCATCGAGAAGACCGTCAACCGACAGCTTGCCACCTTCCTCGAGTCGAACGGATCCCTCGACCCCTCGCAGTCCGGCTTCCGAGCCAACCACAGCACCGAGATCGCCCTCATCGCAGCCACTGACGACACAAGCCCTGCTCGACAACGGGGAAACAGCGGCCCTCATCCTCCTGGATCTCTCTGCAGGGTTCGACATGGTCTGCCACCGCACCCTAGTACAACGCCTCAGCAACATCCGAATCCAAGAGAAGGCTCTGGAGTGGCTCATCTCGTTCCTCGCTGGAAGAACCCAGAGAGTCCGCCTCCCCCCGTTCAGATCCGAGGCCACCGAAGTCATCTGCGGCGTTCCACAAGGATCTTCACTCAGCCCCACCCTCTTCAACATCTACATGAGTCCCCTCGCGGCCATCGCACGCCAACACAACCTCAACATTATCTCCTACACCGACGAAACTCAGCTGATCCTCTCCCTCACCAATGACCCAGCCACCGCCAGAACCAACCTACACGAAGGGATGAAAGATGTAGCCGAGTGGATAAAGAACAGCCGCCTGAATCTCAACTCAGACAAGACGGAAGTCCTCATCCTGGGACCTTCTTCCTCCGCCTGAGACGACTCTTGGTGGCCCCCTGCCCTGGGCAGCGCACCCAAACCAGCGGACCACGCACGCAACCTGGGCTTCATCCTTGACACCTCCCACTCAATGACCAGACAAGTCAACGCCGTCTCATCTTCATGCTTCAACATCCTACGCATTCTCCGTAAGATCTTCCGATGGATCTCGACCGAAACCAGGAAGACGGTCACCCAGGCTCTCGTCACCAGCCGACTGGACTACGGAAACACCCTCTACACCAGAACCACAGCCAAACTACAGAAGAGACTCCAACGCACCCAGAACGCCTATGCACGACTCATCCTGGACATCCCCCGGCACAGCCACATCTCCGGACACCTGAGAGACCTGCACTGGCTCCCCGTCAACAAGAGAATCACATTCCGACTTCTCACCCACGCACACAAGGCTCTCCACGACCTGGGCCCCAGGTACCTCAACAACCGCCTGACCTTCTACACTCCCACCCGCCAGCTTCGATCAACCAGCCACGCCCTCGCCGCCGTTCCACGCATCCGAAGAGCCACCATGGGAGGAAGATCCTTCTCCTACCTGGCAGCCAAGACATGAAACTCCCTCCCCATCCACCTCCATCAGACCCAAGACCACCACTCCTTCAGGAAGCAACTCAAGACCTGGCTGTTCGAGCAGTAGCAGACCCCTCCTCCCCAAGTGCCTTGAGACCCTCCGGGTGAGTAGCGCACTATATAAATTTCTTGATTGACTGATTGATTGATTGATAGAGGGTGCAACAGTAGGGAAAGTGTTGGATAGCGTAGGGGTAAAAATTACTATTCCAACTCCACAGGGTGCAACAGTAGGGAAAGCGTTGGATAGCATAGGGGTAAAAATGACTATTCCAACTCGAGAATGTGCTACAGTAGGGAAAGCGTTGGATAGCGTACGGGTAAAAATTACTATTCCAACTCGAGGGAGTGAAACATTAAGGAAAACGTTGGATAGCATAGAAATTAAATATAACATACTACCGGGAAGTGAACCTGTGACTCACACGTGCAGCTGAGTGACTGTGCCTCTCAATCTCTGCCATGGCCAATAATGGGCACAATTCTTCATTATCCCTTGCCCTCTGCAAGCAATGCTGACTCATCCCACATGTACAACACATTCTCAGCACTTGAATCCAGAAATGTCCATCTTTTGGCCATGCTATTTGCGACATGAGAGTTGTGTGGCACTTTGAGGGGGCCATTGTGTTATATTTAGCTCCATAAGCATAGTTTGACGAGTACAGATCTGCACTGCATAAGTATTTCGACTGTACACATGTTTCACATCAACCGTACCTGCTTCTATCAGTATACATACACAACTCAGACTGTAAGCCTATAAACACCCTTTACCATGGTTTGGTAACACAAGGTTTAAATTGCATCATCAACTGAGCATATGCATTGAAATATGCATGCTACCCAGGAATGATCTAAGGCTTAACAACCGACACAATGATGATGTGAAGTACATAGAGTACAGTGCTTCACAACCCATTACATGAATCTCGCATGTAGGGGCACCAACATTTTACTTCATTACTGTCATATGCCAGACTAGACCGCAAAGCCCCATCATAGCCTGTGGAACAGAAAGCAAAGCTGACCAACAGGTTGAAGTATGTATTTTAGGAAGTTACCTTCTTCTCTAGTGAGCCATAGAGCTGGCCATACAGGGGAAGGACCTCATCAGCGAGCATCTCCAGCTCTTCTGGAAAGAAGGTTGGGGCCCTTACCCCTACAGTGCATGTCATGATTGCTCCCAGAGATGGCAATCAGCAGCTGAACTCGAGGATGTGTAGATTGCAGCAGTGTGAGGAGGCAAGTGCGCACCAGGAATTACATGTTTGCCACATAGGTGGTCTTCTGCATACAAGGAAAGCCACTAAACAGTGACAGTCATATGCACGAATGTCAGCAAATGGCTGTGTGCGCCAAAGATGACAACGCGGTCTATTTCTACCGGAGGAAGTGGATTCTGAATGTCTGATAAGCGACATCAAGCAAATGCCATTTTGGCATTTGAAATGAGAGTATTCCTCACATTTTCTACAGCGTCACTATCACTAGAGGTATGTTGGGACATGTCTACAGAGGTTGCAGACTAATGCTCTGTAACTACCACTTTACAAATGAGGTTCTACAGCATTCCTGCTGATGGCCCCACAATTACAGTAGTGATTTTAACCCCAACAATGACGGAAATAAGGTGTTCATATCGACATTTATAGGACAGCCTCTTGTATACGATACAATTGGAGTATGTACAATGTGTACATTACTGAAATTCACACATGTGGAGTCCAGAATGAGCATTTAATGGTAAATATTATTGTAAGTCAGTAAATACATGGATGGATGTGTAATGCTTACATATCCAATACTGTTTGTTCACATGATTAATTTGGTTTTCTCCTCACAGATATTACTGTGGACACAAATGTGTGTGCACTGCACATATAGATAGTTTAGGACAGTAATAAGACACTAGTCTCCAGTGTACCTGTCATTCCCATAAAAATTGTAATGGTGCGCAGGGAGTGGCACCAGCGATCCTCCGAACCTCCAAGTGGTGGCTGTTGTACTTGGTGCATACCCTCAGCCTGAAGTCCTTCCACCTCTTCCGAATGTTGCCCTGTGTGTAGAGTAGTGCCAACAAAATTCATTCTGTTGACTATCCTGTCCCTCATTTTACTTTACCTACTGTGAGGAGTCTGCTGTACTTGGGCTCCAAAAATGTTTGGCTCTGCTCTAATGAATTCCTCCACCATAACTGACAACGGGAAACATCCATTACAACACATGCATTACATTGTAATGATTTTATAACGCAGCCATTACAACAAATGTGCCATTACAACGCATGCTATTCCAACTCATGCCATTACAATGCATTTGTCATTTCCACACAAGCTAAAGCATAAAAATGTATGGTAAGAGTTTAGGTACATACTAATAAGTTATTTAAATGTACATTTATATTTATTTTACATTTTATTATCTCAGTATTAGAACTTTAAAAATGTAATATTATTTAAAGTAATTTAAGAAGAATTCAAATTATACAAGTGAGTGTGTGACATCCTGTCTCTGGCACGGGATGCAAGGGAAATAATGATTTGGGGTGTGGATTAATACCCAGGTATTAACTTAGTACTTGGGTATTAATGTGTATTATATTTAATATTCTTTTAAAGTAATTTAATAATAATTCAAAATCATGCTTGTGAGGGTGTGGCGCCCTTTCACTGGATGCAAGGGAAATATGGGGGTTGGTTGGGGTGTGTATTAATACTCAGGAATTAATTTTAATACAGGGGTATTAATATTTACATTATATTTAATATTATTTATTATTATGTTAAGTAATTTAATAATAATTCACAATAATACTAATGAGGGTGTGACTCCCTCTCTCTGGCATGGGATGCAAGGGAAATAGGGTTTTTGGTTGCAGAAATGTCTTCTTTCTTGGGTATTAATTTTAATACATGAGTATTGATATATATTTTATTTAATAATTTTTTAAGTAATTTAATAATAATTCTAAATAATACTTTTGAGGGTGCAACACCCTTTCACTGGCACGGGATGCAAGCAAACTAGGGTTTTTTGGTGGGGGAGTATAATAACACTGGGATATTAATTGTAATACTTGAGTATTAATATATATTATATGTAATATTAGTTTTAAGTAATTTAATAATAATTCAAAATATTACTTGTGAACGTGTGACACCTTCTCACTGGCATGGGATGCATGGGAAATATGGGGTTTGGACGGGGGAGTGTATTAATACCCAGGTATTAATTTCAATACATGGGTATTAATAGATATATTATGTATCATGTTATTTTAAGTAATTTAATAATAATTTAAATTCATACTAATGAGAGTGTGACACCCTTTCTCTGGCATGGGATGTATGGTTTTTGTGGTTGGGGGAGTGTATTAATTATTGGGCATTAATTTTAATACATGGGTATTTATATATATTATATTTAATATTATCTGTAAGTAATTTAATAAAAATTCAAAATAATTCTTGTGAGGGTGCGACACCATTTCACTGGCACGGCATGCAAGGGAAACAGGTGTTTAGGGTGGGGGATTGTTTTAATACTGGGTTATTAATTGTAATACCTTAGGGGCACATTAGCAGGGCGGACGGAAAACCCCGCCTGCCGGTATTGCAGCAAAACCAGAGGTACAATTAGGATCAACCGCCCCAAAAAAACCACAGAGGTAGAACGAGGAAAAGAAAAAAACGCTAAAAACCATCCGCGGCAGTTGAATTTGCGAAGAAAAATCACCAAACCGCCGCACTTAAAATTAGGATATCCCCGATGTGACAGCGATATGTTCCGCTATTTCTGACCGCCGCCGACACAAACAAAGATGAATGGGAGAGCCGGTGGAAGAGCTGTAGCATAGCCACAGCTGCGGATGCTCCGTGACAAATATGGCGGTAGACAGAAAAAACTCACAACAAGGCCACAAAGTGCACACAACAAGCTAGCCCTGCCCCCAAAAACACCTAACACACCCCAAAGACATACCCCCATGGCAATTACAAAAATACAAATCCCAGCACAAACCACACAACACACCTGATAGCATATCCCATATTGACACACCCACATAGCTGAGTGTAAAACCAGCCCCTTCCATGACCACTAATCTTTGCAATACTCCAGAAGTGAAGGGCCCAACCCCTGAGAACAAAGGACAGGCAAATCAACACACCATCACTACTCACCCCCTGCACCTCTAACACCTTTGCACATCACACACCATACACATCACCACCATCTCCACAACTTACACCTTTGCATCTATAACCCCTTTGCACATCACACACCTTGGCAACACAGAACATGCCCAAATTCACAGAGAGTGAGTTGACAGTCATGGTACATGATATAATCAGAGTAGAACCACAACTGTTTGTGAACCTGGTCCAACAGACACCATTAGCAACAAGAGCACACATGTGGGCAAGGATAGTCGTCAAGGTCAATGCAGTAGGGACCACCCCACGGACAGGAAATCATGAAGCAGTGGCATGACCCAAAAAGTGTTGTTAAAAAGAAGAGGAACAAGAACCGTGAGCTGGCTCAGAAGACTGGCGGTGGCCTTCCCATTCCACCAAGAACATTCACTGCATGGGAGGAGAAGTTGCTTGCCATACTGCATCCAGAGAGTCTCACAAGAATCGCCGGGGAGTGCAGGCTAGTAAGTACAAACAAATGTAGACCATTACACTGCTATGTTCTGTCCAGCACAACAACAAAGCTACAACACAGAGGTCCAAGTATATCCATATGCACCACAATATCCAACACCCGTCCAACAGATGTAACATTCACTCCATCTGAATCGGTGAGAAGCCAAAATATTGAAATTAAAATATCGACCTACAATAATTTCGATGTTTTAAATTGGATGGTACAGAATATCGATGTCAATAATTCTGATGGATAGAATATCGACCCTAAGGTAAGTAATATTGATGTTTTTAATATCGAAGTTAGTAATATCGATATCAAATATATCGATGTTACTAATATCGATGTAAGTAATATTGAAGTTTGTAATATCGATATCACATATATCGATGTTACTAATATCAATATTTGTATTATTGTCATGTATTCTATTAATAATTTTACATGTATATGTGATATGTTTTTTGTTAAGTGTACTACTACTTAAAGTAGATTTTGTGTATTAGTACCATAGCTGGTTGTGGGTTTACAGTGGAATAGGGTGGGAAGCAATTTAATTATACTAAATTAATTATTCATTTTTATGAATTATAAATACATTTCAATTAATTTTAGTGTTTAAGTTCTGTAGCGGGTTGTGGGTTTGTAGGGGAATAGGGTGGGAAATAATTTATTTTTAATAATTGGTATTGATAATTATTTATTGTTAATTAATATTAATTTGTAATAATTTGTATTAATTGGTAAAAAAACCTTCATTCATCAATTGATAATTAAGTTAAGCTGATTATTTCATTATTGGAGTGTGTAGTGCGTTTATAGGGGAATAGAATTGGAAGTAATTGAAATGTATTGCACATTAATTATTAATTGCTAATTATTTAAAATTATAATTTTTTGTTTATTAACATTACTTTATTGTTGTTTAATGAATAATTGGTAATTACATAATATAAACTAGTATATATGGATATTTTCAATGAATATATTAATAAGTAATTTTATATTGGTAATTAATGTTAATAATTAATATTTTTAGGTAAATAATATTTAATTGTTCAATATTTGTAAATTGGTAATTACTTTCTAATATTTAATATGTCCTTGTTATTACATTTTGGAAAAATATTTTTAACTTTTTAATTAATATTTATTATCATTTATTGGTATTTATTATTAATGTATTGTTCATTAATTATTTATTGGTGATTATGTTTTTAATTATTTTTTTAGTATTTGTACATAGTTTTGAGGTATTAAATAATTAATACATTAATAATTTTTAAATATTTTAATTATTTTTAAGTATGCTGTTTTTAACTATGCTATCCAACACTTTCCCTACTGTAGCATTCACTGGAGTTGGAATACTAATTTTAACCCCTACACTATCCAACACTTTCCCTACTGTTGCACGCTCTGGAGTTGGAATAGTAATTTTTACCCCTACGCTATCCAACACTTTCCCTACTGTTGCACTCTTTGAAGTTGGAATAGTAATTTTTACCCCTACGCTATCCAACACTTTCCCTACTGTTACACTCTCTGGAGTTGGAATAGTAATTTTTACCCCTACGCAATTCAACACTTTCCATACTTTTCCACTATCTGGAGTTTGTATAGTAATTTTAAGCCTTACGCTATCCAACATTCTCCTTACTGTTGTTTTTTTGGGAGTTGGAATAGTAGTTTTATTCCCTCTGCAATTTATTATGTTTTATATTATTTAGCTAATGTAGTATATAATTAATTTTATTTTTAAATATTTTTTTACATACTTATTTAACTAATATTTATGTTATTGTTTTGTGTGCATTGATGCATTTGTTATTTTTAATATTTTTTAATAATTTATAAGTTATTAAAATTATTATTAAATCTGATTATTAATTACGTGTATATATTATGGGGTCGATTCCGATTCAGGAGAAAAAAACGTTGTACGATTCGTATTCGTAGCCGTCTCCGTACGAATGAAAAATTACTGTCCGAACTGCGTAGTACGATCCGTATCCCAAAAATACTTCCGAATATCAGTGAACCGTACGAACCATAATCAAGACTTGTACGAAAAGGTGCCAGAACTTAAGCTGTACGATTTGTAAACATGCCGTACGACCAAACAAGTAAAGCGTACATGAACCCCCACCCCGAAAACGGCCCGTATCAGCCAGCAGCACCAACAAATACGAACCGCACACCACTCAATAAAGCGTACGCGAACCCCCACCCCGAAAACGGCCAGTATCAGCCAGCAGCACCAACAAATACAAACCGCACACCACTAAATAAAGCGTACGCGAACCTCTACCCCGAAAATGGCCTGTATCAGCCAGCCGCACCAACAAATACAAGCCACACACCCCCCACTAATAAAGTGCACGTGAACCCAGAAACCAGCACAAGGAGGGTGCAAACGAGTCGCACAACCCCACAAAACATGTCTCCTGTGTACCCACCCCTCCTATGTCTGGGCACTGCTAGGAGTCCTGTGCACCCACCCCTCCTATGTCTGGGCACTGCTGGGAGTCCTCAGCACCCACCCCCAATACTGTTAGGCACTGCTGGGAGTCCTGTGCACCCACCCCTATACTTTTGGGCACTGCTGGGAGTCCTCAGCACCCACCCCCTATACTTTGTGGCACTGCTGGGCACTGCTGGGAGTCCTCAGCACCCACCCCCAATACTGTTAGGCACTGCTGGGAGTCTTTTCCACCCACCACTCAGATGTGACGCACTGTACACATGCATTACAGATGTGTGTGCAGCACTTATCACTATTGCAATGGTGATGTGCGCGTGTGGCGCACCGTACAGGTATTCTTCGGTTGTTGCGGTACGTTGTACTCACCGTCTGCGCCGTCATCGGTTTCTATGTACAAGATCGTAGGCTTACAGGACTGGGATAACACGGACGATGGGGTTCATGTCATGTACGTCACGTACCGGGGTGCGGTTCGGGCCGGACTCTGCTTTTACGGCTGCTTTCAGCTCCCGTAGCAAAAGGGCCGTACGGAGTGTCGTCAACACGGATCGTACTTCCTGGTTTGGAAAGAGCAGCCTATTACGTTCGGATGTAGCGTACCGCGTCACCTGGATACAATCCGTATGTACTTTCTAGTTGTACGGTGTTTGGTACGAGTCGTACGGAGTGGCGCTTTGGGTTAGGATTGTACTTGCTCGTACGTACGGGGACGTTGTAGGTGTACGATTCGTACAGGAAAAACGCTCCGAACAGCTAATTGGAGTGCTTTTTCCCGAATCGGAATCGACCCCTATATGTATATGTTTAATTAATTTTTTATTAAATTATATATATATGAATTAATAATTTTAAACATTATAATATATTTATAACTATGTGTAATATATTTATAAGTATTATTTAGATTACTTTAGATATTTTTAATAACTAAAAATAAAACAATATATTTTTTAACGATATTTTTATTATCAATTTATTTTATGATATTTTTGTACTTACCTTGTTGTAGATAGAATGTCGATATTTTTTACATCGATATTTTTGTTACGATATTTTTGTAGGTCGATCCATCTGAATCACCCCAAAGGTAGCCAACATTTTCAGGGTTGTATGTGTCCAGGCAAACAGCACTACAACTCCCAACATGCCCCCAAGCCCACCTCTGAGCAGGATGGAGCACTCCACACCAACCCAGTTGGCAGCCATTGCATGGTTCACCCTTACCTAAAAGATAGGTAGCCATCTTCCGTGGGAGGGCTGTCTGGAGGTGGGAGGCCTGCCCAACAACTCCCACCAGGTCCCCTGTCCCACACCACAGCAGGATGGAGCACTCCCCACCCCATAAGCAGTTGGAAGCCATGGCAGGTTCACCCTGAAACTTTATGCTTTTGCCTAGCCTGTTTCTGTAGCCTGGTGTTGGTGAATTTAGGTCTCTGCACACTTTTTCACTGTGGTCCAGTGTAAAGTGCGTGCGCTCTCTGTGTGTGGTGAGAGTGACCTGCCCTCCCATAGGAATGCATGGGGGATATGTGTGACCATGGTAGTTCCTGATGTGCGGGGAGTGCAGGGTCGAGTTTGGTATGTGCGAACTCGTGAGATTGAATGCTGTGCAATGATGTATGCGGCATGATTGTGTCTAGTGTAGAAGTGCTACCATTATTTTATCCTGCAAGGGTGCCCACCCCTCGTTATTGTCCCTGAGAATCTTTGCCGTCCGCGGCCCGCCTGGTTGTGGGCGGGACCGCCGGACAGAAACGGAAGTGCGGCCGAGAGAGGAAGCTGCCGGGAAGATGGATGCTGGTGCCTGCCGGTGCGGGGCTCCCAGTGATGAGGGAAAGCCCCGCAGGCACCAGCCAGTAGCTGCGGAAGACGGATCGGGCGCGAGGCACATTGCCGGTGCCTGCTCCCACCGCAATTGAAGAAGCCGGCAAGTCTGTCGGGGCTCTCATGAGCGGAGAGAGCCCCACAGCCCCAGAGAAGTCGGAGCGGTGCATGCTCCATGTCCTCCGCCAAGTCCCAGGAGACCAGAGAGGTGCTGACGTCCAGGAGGAGCTGAGAGCCCAGAGCGGAGTCCCCGTAGAGCAGCCCAGTGAGGTAAGAAGGGCTGTGGGGCTTCGTGCGGGCAGATGTTGGTCCCTGATAGGAGCGGTGCCATAGTTTTGAGCGGCCCTGTCGAGCAGCGGGCCGCTCCTTAAACCAGGGGGCAAGTGTTCTTGTGGATAGCCCCAGAAGCCCCATAGTGCCAGTGCTTATTTTCTATGGGGCACATTTTGTTTAAAGAGCCTGCGTGGCTGTACCCGATCCTTATTTGTTTAAAGCACTACTGTGGACTTGGGGGCATATGTTGTTTAAAGGGGCCCAGTGGGGTCCTCAGGGGTCCGTACTACCCCAGCTTACGCATAAGTGGCGCAGAGTTGTTCTAGGAGCCCGTGTGCTCCAGGGGGCATTTATTTCTTAAAGGGGCCAGGGTGGGGCCATGTTTCTTTGAAAGGCCCCAGCGGTGCCCAGTGCTGATCCCCAGGGGATGCCTCAGTGTTTGGAGCAAGTTCTTGTCTTCCTTAGTGGCGCCAGGTGATTTAAGGAGCCAGTGGGTTCCAGGAGGCAAGTGTTGCCAATTATTTGTCCAGAGCCTGGAGGGCTCCCCATGTTTGGTGCAGTGTTTACTCCTAAGGGCTAGTGAAAGCCCCAGTCACAGTTTTGAGCTCCCAGCTGCCCAGCAAGTAGTGGGCAGTTGCACCGTTTAGGTTTTGCTTCCTAGGGACTTGCTCTATGTGACTCAGGCGCACTCCTTTGCCCCTACCTTGGCCTTTCAAAGCTGCGCAGCACTTAGTGCCAGCTGCAGCGTTTAGGCCCTTGTGATTGTCATCAGCTGCCCAGCAAGTAGTGGGCAGCTGCAACGTTTAGGTTTGCGCCGGTGGTGCACCACTGACTGGCGCTGCATTAGTAGCGCGCCCTGACATTCTGTACACAGGGCATTTGAGCTCCTTCTTGAGATGGCCAGTTGGCCAGGGGGGCTGGTATGTGGATAGGGCGCAAGGCCCTAATGTAATTTTTGCACAATGTGATTACTTACTATGTTTGTGATGCTAATTGCCTAATGTGTTTTATGTGCTAAAGGTGATATGTGCTTTAAATATGATGCTAGGAAATGTAATGCATCTAGTATGTTTTCCGCACCCTGTGTTGATACCTCTAGAGATGGTTTTACCTATGGAGATTTATGTTAGTGAGATTATGTTTCACTGTGTGATTTACGCCCCTAAAGGTGAGTTATGCTTAGGGGGTAGGGTCTAATGTGTTTAGACTAGTGAGGAGATTGCCTACTGTGTTTTTACTGGTTAGACCTAAATGTGATTTATGGGTAATGTGCAATGCCATTATGCCTGTGACACCTCTAACTGTGTTTTCATGTTTAGGAGGTTGTTTTGCCTAGTATAGTTTACACTAGAGAGGTTATGTGTCCATGCGTGATCTATGCCTATGGTTATTAGTATTGCGTAGTGCAGTGGTTCCCAAAATTTTGACTCCTGAGGACCCCCACTGAATCACTGCTGGAAGCCGGGGACCCCCAAGCAATTTGTACAATTTTAATTTCAAAAAATTAAAACAGTAATTCGCAAAAAATACACAAACAAGTAAACACCAAACAAATACTTGCATTGCTAAAGCTTTTATTATTTTATATTGAAAAATATGCAAAAATAAAAACATTTTAATGGGAAGGATGGTGCTGCATCTGGGCTTCTAACTTTTCAATGTTTGGTTTTATTTCAGAAAGTTGAATACTTAGGTCAGATTCAACATTTTGTAAGTGATTTCCGTACTTATTTTTAAGGTACATAAGATTTGAGAAAGCCTTCTCACATAAATATGTGGTGGGGAAAGGAAGTAAAACCTTAAGTGCCTTGTACGATAATTCAAGGTAATCTGTTCGTACATGCAGGCAAAAATTTGTCTGACTCTGAGTTTTTTCCTTGAATTGAAGTAGAACAACATTTTACCACCAATGGTTGAGCAGTGCAGTTAAGGCATATTTTAGAGAGACCTCACATGGCACCTGACGAGACCTTCTCCTGTTAAGGTGCCCACTGCCTCTATTCCCTGCCAACAACACACCACAAAGGCTACACAGTGTCTATTAAGTGGTCCTGACAAGGGAGCATATTCCACAACCGTTCAGGCATACACAAATAGGATTTTTACACATGGGCAACTCGTAGCTCCTTGAAGACCCTAGCGACTGGTTCCTCCCGGTTCGGACCTGTGAACCTTCATACAGTTTTTTTTTTTTTAAGAGTTCTATATAGCGCAAACTAGACCCGAGAATATCAGGTATCAGAGCACTTTACATGATCACCAGTTACGTTACAGATGGACACATGCATTTTTGTTAGGCACTGGGGGATTAAGTGATTTGCCCAGAATCACAGGATGTTGAGCTTCCATGCTGAGACTCAAACCCGGTTCACCAGCTTTTAGGTTGACCTCCGATGACAGGACGGCCATGTTCAAAGTCAGCAGGGGGGTAGGTCTTTGTGTGCAAACGAATCCCCAAACTGAAATATATTACTTTGTAAACCTGGTGATCAGTGATATGTAATTGATTCTTTTGTCGAAGCAAAACACTTTTTGAATTCCAGCTCATTCTCCCCCGGTAGGGTCAGTGGTACAGTCCTCACTTCCATGAGTCTATCAGATTAGTATTTCCATTACAGTCCTCTTTAAATTTAGAAGCAGGGGTGAGGTGGGACTGAAAGAACAAGCATTGGCATAGCCAATAGGTCTCGCCTTTGGGACCGTATAAGTGTTTAGTCAGAGATATTGACTTTGCCTATGTCTTTAAGCTGTGATGTACAGAAGTCTGCAGCATGCTGGAAAGTTATAATAAAGAAGTGGTAGAAGCAAACTCCACCCAGGCTTAATTGTGGGTTAGGCACAGGGCCCAGCTGGCCAAAGGCTGTGCACATTGGGAAGGGAAGCGAAGAACTCTTTTCAATTAAAAAAATATTTTATTAAATTGAGAAGAAAAGATCTAAAAGTGCAAAAACTACAATCCAACGATAACTATAATAAGTTATAGTTATCGTGATAAGGGGCAGTAAATGGGCAGTGGGCAGTCAGGAGGGCGGAGGCGCAGGGGGCACAGCGGCGGGGAAAACGAGTGGAACAGAAGTCAAAAGCGGCACAAAAACGAGTGGCACAGAAGGCAGAAGGGCACAAAAAAATAGTGGAACAGAGGGCAGAAGGGCACAAAAAATGAGGGAAAAGCGAGTGTAACAGGGCAGAAGGGCACAAAAAACGAGTGGAGCAGGGCAGCGAAAAGCCAAAAACAAACTTCAGCACCTTCCATTGCATTGAAAATGCTAAACTCTGGCCCACTGTAAGTGGGAGCCAGCACCTAAAGACACTAGACTTAGTTTATGTTTTACAAAATGCTGTTTCCTGCACTTCTATGAAAGATTCCATGCCAACCTAGGTAGACCTCAGATTGCAATTAAATCTCAATTGCTTAAGTTATCTCCCAGAAAGGGGAAATGCTATAAGCAAGGCCACTGGGATAATGCAAATTTGCAGCAGCTGTGTTTTCTCTATGATTATGAATTTGTCGCATATGCCACATAATCTGTCATCTGCTGCCTAATCTTTGGATTTTTGCAAACAAACTTTGTTTGCAGCTCAAAAAGATTAAAAGTTACTAAAAATTCAGCAACACACGTTGCTGTGCAGTGGAAGGCCCTTGGCAAAAGTTGACCTGTTCCCCTTCTGGTACTTATTGTGTATTTTTGGGTGTTAACGTGATAATAATGGGGAGTGAAATCTTATCCCTGGCAGTGTTAACGTGTGTACAAATTACAAAATACGGAAGCAATACTGTAATGAAATGTGCAGGGATGCAATACTGTAATAAAATGTGCAGCATTGAGCCACATAATTTGTTTTTCCTTTCCACATTATTTAGTAAATCCTGCCACACAATTTTATCCTCCCCTGCCGCATAATTCCAGGGGCCCTGGCTATTAGACATTTCAAACATTTCATCGTATTATTATCGTCTCACTCTGCATTCATTGCTGCTCTCACACCAAGTGAAACAAACACAATTGTCTGTGCTAAACCTGTTTGTCTCTTAGGATCTGGCTATCAATATATAATGCACAATATATATTTCTGTATCATTTTTTTCCCTTTTGTCTGTCTCCCTTTTGCTTTCACTTCCCCCATTACCTCAAATTAGTGCTCATAAATCTTGTCTCTTGTTTTATTCCTGGTCCTCCAGCATTGACTGGTAACTGGCTATTCTCCTGGCTCAGGCGCACTCCAACTCTGCCACCTTCATCCGTCATCATTCTTGGAGTCCCTCCTGGTCACTCATAAGCTTTCCCTTCTTGCATTAATTCCTCACCCATCTCGCCAGGCTCCTCCCTTCAGGAGCATCCCACCAAGTCTGGCTATGATTCGTCAACTTGATCACAGCTCCGCTTAAGTTATGCAAACTACAAGTGTGACCGAAGGAGCCATCAATAAACATTACAATCACATGTGAATGTTCTCAAACAACTGTGACCTCTGCTCAAGAACCACACCAGAGTTATTTATGCCCTGCAAGAATTGACTAAAAGTAAACAACAATGAAAAAATTTGTCATAAATACAGAGCCCGCTCTCCAAAATGTTTAGCTGACCTTAACAAATGAATACATAAATTAACTGGAATTTTAAAATGCCCTTCACTCAGGGATAAGGGATGAAAAAGAGAGCGACACAGATACAAGGCAGATATTGGCAGAACACATTTATTTAGACTGCACTTTGTGGGTTATGAGCGGCCGGACGTTCCACAGTTTTTGTGTATGTATTGAAAAATAGTGATTTCCAAGGCCTGATTGTCTAAATATAGGAAGCATCGGAAGGAGATTAGATTCTGAAAAATACCAACAGGAAGAATATTAGAGAAACTACCTGTCAGCCACATAAGATGGGATCAATATAGTGAACATATCAATGAACCAGGAAGGGAATTTGAAATTCACTGTGTCTTGTCGCAGGGAACCAGGACAGTAACCTCGAGTCTCAGAAAAATACTTAGTGAGGCTGCAAACACAGTGGCCAGATTTCATTGCAGTCTTGCCGCCCCGGTGCCAGCAACATTCACACCTCTCATGTGCTGTGAGCCTGGGGGCCAGATTGTATTGCAGTCTTGCCGCCCAGGTGCTAAGTACTTTCACACCTCTTACGTTAGGCACTCAAGTCCTGCGGACCCTCTGGGAATGTGTCACGGACCCCTGTGGGTCCGCGGACCACAGTTTGGGAAAAGCTGGCGTAGTGTGTACCTACCTGTTACCAGTGGTTACTGGTTGTGATCTATAATTATTATTTGGTGTGACAGTTATTCTAAGTGCTAGTTCTACTAAGTGCTGATTCTGACAGTGGCCCCCGTGGCCTGTCCTGGTGTAAAAAATCCCTTGTGAATTTTGCCAGTGCCAGTTGGCACAATGTATATTGTGTGATTACTATCTGAAGTGTTTTGACAATAAAAAGTTATTTTTATATAACCTTGTGTGGAGTTCCTTTTGTGGTGTGCCTAGGATGTTGTTGCTGTTGTGTGCATGCGCAAATCCTTTACACATTGCCTCCGGGATAAGCCTGTCTGCTCGTACCAAGCTACCAAGGGGCTGAGCAGGAGTTATCTTGGCGTGTGACTCCCTTGCCCTGACTAGAATGGTGGTTTCTGCCTGGCTTTGGCGTAAGCCTTAGTCAACCAGAAATCCCAGTTCTAACACAAACATACAGGTAGGTAGACCCCTTCTCTGGGAGGGCTGTTTGGGGAGGAAGGCCTGCAGAACAACTCACAGCAGACCCCTGACTCACCCCTGAGAAGGATGTAGCACTCCCCCCCACCCAGAAGCATGCTGCAGCCATTGTATGGATCATCCTCCCGTAACAGGCAGGTAGCCACCTTGCCATGGAGGTCTGTTTGTGGGTGGGAAGACTGCACCACAACTCCCAACATGCCCACTGTCCCACACATGAGCCTTTGGAAGCCATTGTATAACTACAAACAAACTAGCAGGTAGGTAGCCATCTTCACAGTGAGGGGAGTATGTTGGTGGGAAGACTGCACTTCTACTCCCAACATGTCCCCTTGTTCTCCAGCTCATCAATATGGAGCACTCCCTCCCACCCAGATGCATGTGGCAGCCATTACATTACCCTAATCAAACTAACAGGTAGGAAGCCATCTTCACAGGGAGGGGTGTATGTGGGTGGGAAGACTGTACTACAACTCCCACCAGGCCCCCTGTCACACACCTGAGCAGGATGGAGCACTCCCCCCTCCAGAAGCAGTTGGAAGCCATTGTATGACTACAAACAAACTTACAGGTAGGTAGTCATCTTAACAGGGAGGGGTGTATGTGGGTGGGAAGACTGCACTACAACGCCCTCCAGGCCCCCTGTCACACATCTGAGCCAGATGGAGCACTCTCCCTCCCAGAAGCAGTTGGAAGCCATTGGATAACTACAAACAAACTAACAGGTACTTAGCCATCTTCACAGGGAGGGGTGTATGTGGGTGGGAAGACTGCACTACAACTCCCACCATGCCTCCTTGTTCCCCAGCTCATCAAGATGGAGCACTCCCTCCCACCCAGATGAATGTGGCAGCCATTACATTGTTCACTTCAAACTAACAGGTAGGTAGCCATCTCAACAGTGAGGGCTGTTTGAGGGTGGGAGGTCTGCATAACAACTCCCTCCAGACCCCCTGTCACACACCTGAGCAGGATGGAGCACTCCCCCGCCGAGAAGCAGTTGGAAGCCATTGTATAACTACAAACAAACTAACAGGTAGGTAGCCATCTTCCGGGGAGGGGTGTATGTGGGTGGGAAGACTGCACTACTACTCCTACCATGCCCCTTGTTCCCCAGCTCATCAAGATGGAGCACTCCCTCCCACCCAGATGCATGTGGCAGCCAATGCATAGTTCACTTCAAACGAACAGGTAGGTCGCCATTTACCAAGGTTGTTCTGTTTGTGGGTGGGAGGCCTGCACTACTACTCCCACCATGCCCTTGTTCCACAGCTCATCAAGATGGAACACTCCCTCCCACCCAGATGCATGTAGAAGCCATTACATTGTACACTTACAAATAACAGGTAGGTAGCTATCTTAACAGTGAGGGCTGTTTGAGGTTGGGAGGCCTGCAAAACAACTCCCACCAGGCCCCCTGTCCCACCCAGAGCAGGATGTAGCACTCCCTCCCCATCCAGAAGCATGTGGCAGGCATTATATTACCCTCATCAAACTAACAGGTAGGTAGACATATTATTTTATTTAACATGGAGCTTAAGGGGTTCTATACGGATCAGGTCAAACCCCCCACTCAATAGTGCAAAACACAAAGTGAACTGACCCTACTGCTAGAACAGATTCGCTCGGACCTCATGTAAAGCTGTAGCCACCACAACTTTGTGTGCTACACGTGCAGTTATTTATATCCTAATGCCCCACTATGGGTCCCTGTTCCCTTACTAATTGTGTTCCCCCCATGTACACATCCTGACGTACAGTGCAACACAAATCCTACTAAAAAAATGTGAGGAAAGGTAAACAAACATGGAAAAATGTGTGCACAGGTATGGAGTGCCTCACGGAAGTAACACCATGGGAGTCCACTGGCAGGTTCTCACCAGTGGGTTCTGGTTCTCATCATTAGCACTACCATACCAAACCAAAAAATGTGTAAACAAAAATGTATAAACAAAGTGTGCAGATATAGTCGACAGACAGTGAACCAGTCAGAAATCTATTATTTACTGGTAATATAAGCGCTAGGACGTGTCTCTCTATTGCTTATGATCCCTGACCCAAAATAAAGTGGGACCTACAACCTTAGGATCACATTATTTGTAATAAAAACGAGCTAAACCTACACTGGCTATCTACTTTTATTCTGTGCCGTGGGTTTTCTCACATTAAAAGACACTCAGTTGCCTTCTATCTGCATAGAGGGCCAACATGTTTCATTGCCATAAATCGTTTTCCGTCAATTTCTTTAGGGCAAGGGTCAGGTCTCACCACTCTGCATTAATTTCATATGTCGATGAGTACCTGGGGAACATATTTAAAAAAACAGAAGAAACACAAACAACACATAATCAGTATACCACCCTGGGATAGTGAATCCCATCAATATTCCATTGTCCACACGAGTAGCCACTGTATAGTTACTGCTTGGGTGCCCTGCTTGGGCCTACCGGTGACCCCCTTACCGTGATCACTTTAGTGGTCTGTATCCCGTACTACCTCTTGTCAGCCTATAGAGAAAATGCAAGTGTTACTGGGATGTGACCATAATCCGACCACGATGTTACTAAATCCCTTTGGCAATGGTCGTCGGTATGGTTATCTTCAAAGCCTTTCTATAAATGTGGGGAATATAGCACGCTGGGGTTCCCTAACCTGCCCCTCACCACTGTCCTGCCCGCAGTAACAAAGGCTGTTATTGCCGCCTGAGCCCTTTAAAAACATCCTGCTGTGGAGCTCCCCACTCCATTCTCCTTACAGGGTGTAGTTTGGATGCAGCTTGCTTACTCGTCCGCTCACTTGTACTGCGGAATGGTAGCATTTAAAAAGGCAGTGTTGATGCTGCCTCTCAGTTCCGCCCTTCATACTTCCGGTAATGCTTCATAGGCAATATCCAGTATGTGTGTGCCGATGTCGGCATACTACCGTGGGATCCATCTTAGTACCCCCTCGTAATGGTATTTTAGTCCCTTGATGAATTCTCATTTATTGTTCTTTTTTGTCTTGTGATGCGCTAGAATACGGGGATCAGATGCGCCCTCTTGGAAGGTGTGGGAAAGATAATGTGGCGTGCTGCCAATCTCACCATTGATGTTGTCTTTACAAAACTAAACATATGCTTGCATCATTTTTAAGGAAAGAGACCGCCTATGGCGCCTGTCTTATTTAAAGCCCATTATGCCATTTGCTGCCTTCCAGGTCATGAAAATGTTTCCAGTAGACAAATTATGCTCTCTTGTCCCACCCCTGAGCAGGATAGAAGCCTCCACCACACACACACACACACACACACACATACACACACACACAGATGTGTCACAAATCCAACCCAAATGTGAAAACAGGACAGGTAAGTAGCCAAACATTCCTCTCAAAAAGCATGGTATCATATGACACCAGCCCTCTCATCACACAAAAATACACACAGATCATATTGTCACTCACAGTGTGCAGACCTCTAAGCAAATGTAACTGTCACAGCAACCAAAGTGTGACACACCAATTCACATGTAGAAGAAAGTCTGGGCACAGTCATGCACAGCACTGAATGCCATGTGTAAGTGCCATGTGGGTAGAGCAGCAAGGACCATATGGAAACAAAGAAAGCATGGTTGGTGGTACAAATAGAGATTTGCACATGACATGACAAAGGTATGCATGAGATAACAATGGCCAATTCATGCTCAGATGTAATGTCTGCCAGGGCAGAGCAATCAACAAAGAGGCGTCACAGAAAACCTTTGTTGCACTAGTACTTAGATGGCAACATGTCCCTGCAATCATAAAACATGAATATGGAGCATGGTATGTCTTGACACCTCACACCATGGACAAGTAATGCATGTACTTCAACATCATGTCAGGAGGCTCAGTAGTACTCATATAAACAATGTGATGATTAGTCAATTGAGTGGGATCACTGAAAGTATAACGACAGCCAAAATATCAACCTACAGAAAAATCGCCGCTGGATGAAAAACGGAGGCAAGAATATCGACATCCTATCTACAACATGGTAAGTACAAACATAGCGGAAAAAAATATCGATGTTAAAAATATCGTAATTAAAAATATTGTTATTTTTTGTAATGAAAAAAAGTGTAAAATAAAGTAAATAATACTTATAAACCAAATAAACATAGTTAAAAATATCTAATAATGTTTTAAATTAATAAATAATGCATATACTATAATATAACATTAATTAAACATATACGTAAAATATATAATATATACTTACTTAATTAAACATATACATAAAATATATAATATATACTTAATAATACGTTGTAATAATTATTTTAATAACTCATACATTGTTAAAAAATATTAAATGACAAATACATATTAACATAAAACAATAACATAAATAAAAAGTAAAATATTATATATAATACATTAAAAAAATATATACTTTCAATATTTTAAAAATTATTTTTATACTACATTATCAAAAATAATAATAAAAATATTAAATAGCTAAATAAATAAAAGTACTATTCAAAGTCCCAACATATCTACACTAATGATAACATTCGGTGCTACAGTAGGGAATGCGTTGGATAGCGTAGGGCATACAAATTACTTTTCCAACTCTAGAGGGGGCAACAGCAGAGAAAGCGTTGGATAGCTTAGGGGTCAAAATTACTATTCCAACTCCAGAGGGTGCAATAATAAGGAAAGCGTTGGATAGCGTAGGGGTAAAAATTTCTATTCCAACTCCAAAGGGTGCTACAGTAGGGAAAGCGTTGGATAGCGTAGAGGTAAAAAATACTATTCCAACTCCAGAGGGGACAACAGTAGGGAAAACATTGGATAGCTTTGGGGTAAAAATAACTATTCCAACTCCAAAGTGTGCTACAGTAGGGAAAGCGTTGGATAGCGTAGGGGTAACAATTACTATTCCAACTCAACGGCGTAGATAGAGCTTGTGGCGCCCGGGGCTATCCCACAGGTTGATGCCCCTGAGGGTGTGGGGGAAGAGGCGCTGGGGAAAAAGTACAGCGAGCACTTGATAGAGGTCAGAGAGCCACATAGTATTGCCACTAATAGTTACCTCGATCAATCTTGCAAGTTACATGCACATACATGACACGGTCCAGGGCTACACTGTTGAATACACCAGTGACTGGCAGTACAAAGGAGAACACACAGACTGCATAATCTATTTGGGGACTCAGAAAAACCGCATGTGACATCCATCAGAGAGCCATCAATCAACACAGCCATGTGTTGGAGGCAGCAGCAGTGTGTGCTTCCCTCACACAGAACAGGTAACACACAGACAGTAGCACAGCAACCTTCATTTATTTATTTGAAATTATTATGTTGCAATAGCTAGATCCAAAGTTATCAGAAAACTTTACAACAGCAAATGTTCACATGAAAGATAACAAGTCTATACAGAACATCCGATTAAGAGTGCTTTACTTACCATATGGCACTAATTCCTACTCTTACTATAAATAAAAGTACTTCAATTTGTGCTTGCTTCTACATGCTGCGGCCAGGCCCCACACGTCGACGGCCACTGCAGCAAAGGGCTGCACCACCAGGCCGGGTGTGACAGTCTGAGACTCAAGAGAAAAGTGACACAGTGCGTAGCTGCCAAGGTTTCAGATTGCGTATGTGTGACATTTTCATAATTTCAGGGTAATTATGAGTGACATTCAACGACTAGGAGTGACACTTTCTCGCGAGCAAAAATCAAGCAGCAAAGTTGGGGGAAACATATATAACAAATGACAGCCATTTCAGGAACGAGAAACTCTCCGAAGATCTTAAAACTATTGCAAAGCACCAGAAATGGAAGGGCACTGTTAAACATGAAAACAGACGGCATAGTTGCCACGTTTTAAGAGTGCTTGTGTGTGACATTTTCAAGGTTTCAGAGTGCTTATAACTGACATTCAACTGTTAAATGTAGAACACTAAGAGTGACACTTTTTTGCAAGCAAAATGAAGAAATTAAGTTTATGTAAACAGATAAACATACGAAATTACACTCATTTAAGCAAGGAAAAGCTTAGAAAAGAAAATGAAACTGATGTAAATCACCTGATCCTACTGACAAACGATTGTATAACCACAATCTAATCCTACATTATTTTAGACTTATGATCACCAATGCTGCTTTCAGAACCACCAAGAAATTACACTGACAGTGAAAAATGGCTAGACCATGACTGGGTCACAAATGGCAAATGCTAGCAGCAGTAAAACTTTAAAAAGTTTATTTTGCCTATGCCCTCCCTAAAAGGGAGGCAGCAACGGCATCCTAGGACCTGAAGGACTTGTAAATAAAAATGCCCAGCTGAGTGTGCTGCGTGCGCAGAGTGGAGACAACTAGGGACATCATAGTGAACTCTTTCCCTCCTACCCACCATTGGCTCACCTTCGACTAAGCTGCACGGGAACTTGCGGGAGCCTGCAGTCTCTGTCTCGGTTTCCTCCCCGTCAGTCTCTGGGGGATAAACCTTGGCCGGCGGGGCAGCAGTGCACGGGCTGGGTCAGGTGGTAGCCCTGCTTCCTCTCCTGCAGACTGCAGCTTCTCCTTCTGCACCATGGTGGGAGGGGCACCGGGAATTGGGAGAGTGAATGCAAAGTGTATTGAAGGGGCCCCAGGCTGGGACACAGGCAGAGACACAGGCAGGGACACAGCGCGCACCTCGTCCCCACTTAGCCGAAAAGAGGTGGCGGCGCTGGCTCTCCCCGGAGACTTGCTTTCTTTGTGTGCAGCGCAGGCCCCGGTTACGGGCTTGGTAGAGTGTGAGGCGGCGGCCTATCACCCTTTAAGGGCTATTGGATGGCGGCCGCGGGAGTAAAAGGAAGTGCGTCCTGGCGTTGCGCGCGCAAAAAGTGTGAGGCGGCAGCCCATCAACCTTAGTCACACTATTCGTGTGAGGCCGCAGCCTATCAACCTTAGTCAAACTTTTCGCGCGTGCAACGCCAGGACGCACTTCCTTTTACTCCTGCGGCCGCCTTCCAATAGTCAACCAATACCACTACAGTAGGGCCACCAGTGTCACGCGGCTGCTGCTTTCATATACTTCTGTTATTTCCTTTTTCGTGCTTTCTATCTTTTTTCCACAGGCTCCTCTCTTTTAATTGCAGGCAAACACCATTCTTTACCCCCGACACCTCTCAGTATCAGAAACGCGCGTGCTTCCGCAGGGCAGGACGTGAGCAGGTCGATTGCCCTGTCTTCAGACATCCTAGTCAGGTGCACTACAGCAGGCGGGGGCAGAAGAAACCAACACAATGCTGTGGGCATTGCCGCTCACACAGGCACCAGGATGACAGGGGCTAAGGAGGGGCACATAGCGTGTATACAGGCAGACCCGGGCCCAGGGCTGTGCTCTCCTCACCTGCAGTCTGGCGACTTGACAGCTCGCTGATAGTTGATCCATTCCAAGCAGCGAAACCCTTCCGGCCAGGCAGCAGCACGATCCTTCGAGCACACTGGCCTCCCCCAAATCAGTGCCGCCTGGGGCGGACCGCCCCCCCTAGCTACGCCGCTGTTCCAACTCCAAAGAATGCTACAGTAGAAAAAGCGTTGGATAGCGTAGATGTAAAAATTACTATTCCAACTCCAGAGGGTGCAACAGTAGGGAAAGCGTTGGACAGCGTAGGGGTAAAAATAACTATTCCAACTCCAGAGGGTGCAACAGTAGGGAAAGCGTTGGATAGCGTAGGGGTACAAAATACTACTCCAACTCCAGAGGGTGCAACAGTAGGGAAACCGTTGGATAGCATAGGGGTAAAAATTACTATTCCAAGTCCAGAGGGTGCTACAGTAGGGAAAGCGTTGGATAGCGTACAGGTAAAAATTACTATTCCAACTCCAGGGAGTGAAACATTAAGGAAAACGTTGGACAGTGTAGAAATTAAATATAACATACTTAAAAATAATTAGTATATTTAAAATAATGAATAATTAAAACAATTAATAATTATTAAAAGCAATTACATTTGAATAATAATTAACAATGAATACCAATAAATATTAATAAATATAAGTCACCAAATAATAAATATTAAACAATAAAATATTTTTCATTACAAAAAAATATTAATTATTTTAAATTATTTCACAATTAAAAATTATTAAACAATAACATTATTTTTCAAACCAAATAACACTTTTTATGAAACATTGATTACCAATTAATTAAAAATATTGTCCAATTAATAACAATTAATTACCAATAAAAAATATTAATTACCAATTATCAAAATTATTTACCAAATAAAAAAAATAATTACCAAATAAAAACATTAATTACCAATTAACAAAATTAATTAACAATTAAAACCATTATTTACCAATAAAAAATAATTATCAATTACACTAATTAATTGCCAATTATTAATTAATAAAAAATCACATAATTATCCATAGTAATGAATACATATAAATCACTCATTAATTACAATTAAATTACTTCCCACCCAATTCCCCTGTAAACCCACAACCTGCTACAGAAATAAAAACAAAAATTAATTACAATTAATTTTTAATTCCTAAAAATCAATAATTAATTTAGTATATTTAAATTACTTCCCACCCTATTCCCCTATAAACCCACAACCCGCTCCCGTACTAAAACATAAAATTTACTCAAAAATAACATAGTTAAAATATAAAAATAGTACACATATAATTTAAAACAATTAAAATACTTAACAAATACATATTACACATACATAATAAAATACATAACAATAATACAAATATAGATATTGGTAACATCCAGATTAGTTACATCAATATATATGCTATCAATATTACTAACTTCGATATTACTTACATCAATATAAAAAAAAATCGATATTACTTACCTTAGGGTTGATATTCTGTCCAGCGATATTCTTGACCTCGATATTCTATACCTTCGATATTTCCAACTTGATATTTTTGTAGGTTGATATATAAAACTCGATATTTAGACTGTACACCAATTGTGTGGTGTGCAAACAGTGAATAATACACAGCTAAAGCTTGCGGGGTGCACTACAATGACCATTTCCATCTCTCCCACAAGTGACCGAGAACTGACTGCAGAGGACAACACCAGCAACCTGCAGAGCCAGTCTCCCCCCTAGAAATTGGACTCTCAGATGTTGACTCCCAGGATTCAGAGGACGAGGAGCTCAGAGCCGGCCCATCTGGTGTGCAAAGGGCAACCTATCATTGGACCCCATTGTCACCCCTACCACATCTGCATTAACACCAACAGCTATGCTGACCCCTGTAGTTACAGCCTGTGCATCATCCACCACCAGTGCTGCCTGCAACATTCTTCCTGTCACAGAGGATGACCACCCCACCCCACCAACTGAGGAGGGCAGAAAGAGGATGCAGGTACCTACAGTGGTGAGGCAACAGGTCCGTGGCAGCAGGGCACGTTGGAGAGGTAGGGTGAGACACAGACAAACAGAGCCTGGGACGAAAGCCCATGACAACATAAACAGAGTCCTTGTGGCATATGAACGGGTCCAGGGATGAACGGGCCAGGCAGAAGAAGATTCCTGTGAGTTCCTCCTGCTGATGAGATCTATAGACACCCGCATGGGACAAATTGTGGTTTTCGTGGGTCAGCTAGTGGTTGTACTGAGTGACAGGCATGTGCCACAACCCACAACTCCACCTCCCCCTGCTGGCCGCAGGATGACAGTTCAACCTCCTCCCCTGCAGCCAAAGAGAGGGGTGAGTCCTCAGACCCCACTGGCCCAAGAACAGTGGCCCCCCTGCCTAGCAACGAAGGGGCAGTTCCAAGAAATCTCTGGGAGTATCCCGTGGCACAGCTCCTGCCAAATGTCAGACACGGAGCCAGCCATGATGGCAACACTCTTCACTACTGCATTGACTGTTTGGGACTGTCCTTACCCACTCTGCCTTGTGAATGGCATCTGTCTGTTGGACTGGATCACCACCTCAATGTGGTGACTACTCGATTCTCTCATTTAACATAACTGTCAAATCACTGCCTCACTAATCACCTCAATGTAAATGTTCCCCACCCCTCACATGTCACCATTGTAAATAAATACCCCTTACAAACATGTTGTTTTTGCTCCGTCTTTATTCAAGGATGTGCAGTCTTTACCATGATTACAATGTACCAGGAGTATGGAATGTATGTAGGCAAGAAGAGGCCGAAGGGGCCTAGGAAAACCCAACAGAACAACATTCACCAATCTGGGTGTGGCATCACAGACATCACACAATACTTACCATCAAGTAAATCCAACAGGTACACATCACAATGAGCAACATATGCCAACATACACATCCTGTAGAAGTTCCAAACTACCCTGTCCCAAAAGCATTGTCATCCACCACTGAGTCAACAACCAGCTGCAGTCACAAAGCTCACATACACCTTCACAGCAACAGCAACATCATCAGACAATGGGTCCGTTGTACATTGTCCCTCACCTTCAGGTGAAGTAGCGTTTGATGAGCTGTTAACGCAGGTCGACACCTTTCTCTTCTCCACTGTCCTCATCACTGGACACAGGTTGGTTTGCAGGCAGGGGCCTTGGCTGCTCATCAGCATCTACGAACAGGAGGATCTCTCCTTGCGAATGGCTAGGTTGTGGAGCATGCAGCATGCCACTACAATCTGACACACCTTCCTGGGGGAGTCAATCAATCAATCAATCATTTTTAAAGTGCACTACATACCCGTGAGGGTCTCAAGGCCCTGGGGGGGGCGCTACTGATCGAACAGCCAGGTCTTGAGTATCCTCCTAAAGGTCAACAGGTATTGGGTCTGTCGAGGGCTCAGTGGGAGGGTGTTCCATGTCTTGCCGGTGAGGTGGGAGAAGGATCTCCCACCGGTGGTTGTTCTTCGGATGCGCAGAACGGTGGTGAGTGGGAGGTCGGTGGAGCGTAGCTGGCGGTTGGGGATGTAGAAGGAGAGCTGTCTGTTGAGGTAGGCTGGGCCAGTCTTGTGGCGTGCCTTGTGTGCGTGGGTGAGGAGCTTGAAGGATATCATCTTGTTGACGGGGAGCCAGTGCAGGTTTCTCAGGTGGGGGGTGATGTGGCCGTGGCGTGGTACATTGAGGATCAGTCGTGCCGAGGCGTTTTGGATGCGTTGTAGTCGTTTGATGAGCTTGGTCGGGGCTCCCGCGTAGAGGGCGTTTCCGTAGTCGAGTCTGCTGCTTACGAAGGCCTGGGAGACTGTCTTTCTTGTATCTGTCGAGATCCATCTGTAGATCTTGTGGAGCATGCGGAGGGTGTTGAAGCAGGAAGAGGAGACGGCTTTGACTTGCTTGGTCATTGAGAGCGTTGAGTCGAGGATGATTCCCAGGTTTCAGCATGGTCGGTGGGTGTCGAGGCTGCCCCCAGTGCCGCCGGCCACCAGGAGTCATCCCAGGGTGAAGGGCTAGAGCCGAGCATGAGGGCCTCCGTCTTGTCCAAGTTCAGCTTCAGACGGCTGGTCTTCATCCAGTCGGCGATGGCCTTCATTTCTTTGTGGAGGTTGGCTTTGGCAGTGATGGGGTCCTTGGTGAGGCAGAGGATCCGCTGAGTGTCATCGGCATAGGAGATTATGTTGAGGTCATGCTGTCAGGCTACGTGTGCGAGCGGACCCATGTAAATGTTGAACAGCGTCAGGCTGAGGGAGGATCCCTGGGGTATGCCGCAGATGATCTCGGAGGCTTTGGAACGGAATGGGGGGAGGCAGACGCTTTGGGTTCTGCCGGAGAGGTGGTCCAATCCAGAGCCTTGCCTCGGATCCCTACGGCGTGGAGGTGTGCGTGTAGTGTGCGGTGGCAGACGGTGTTGAAGGCGGCAGAGAGGTCTAAGAGGATGAGTGCTGCGGTCTTGCCATTGTCCAGCAGGGTCCTGATGTCGTTGGTGGCGGCAATGAGGGCAGTCTCAGCGCTGTGGTTGCTGCGGAACCCTGACTGGGGTGGGTCCAGGATTCTGTTTTCTTCGAGGTATCGGGTTAGCTGCCTGTTGATGGTTTTCTCGATGACCTTGACCGGGAAGGGGAGCAGAGAGATGGGCCGAAAGTTCTTGCGGTCTCTTGGGTCTGCCTTACGTTTTTTGAGTAGGGCGTTGATCTCAGCGTGTTTCCAGATCTCTGGGAAGGTCGCAATCTCGAGGAGGAGATTGATGGCGTTGCGCAGGAGGGGTGTGTTGGAGCTGCTTGCTCTGTTGAAGACGTGGTGCTGGAATGGGTCTGACGGAGAGCCGGAGTGGATTGTGTGCATGGTCGTGAAGGTGTCATCGATGCTCACGCTGGCCCAGGCTAGAAGGGGGTCATGGTTGATGGTGTACGGAGGGTCTGTTGTGTTTCTGTCTGTTGGGGCTGTCTGGGTGTTGAAGCTGTCGTGGATGTCTGCTATCTTGCGGTGGAAGAAGGTGGTGAGGGAGTTGCACAGGGCCTGCGAAGGCGGGATGTCGTTGATGTTGGAGCTGGGGTTGGAGAGTTCCTTCACGATGTTGAAGAGCTCCTTGCTATTGTGTGCATTGTTGTGGAGTCGGTCTTTGAAGGAGGTCCTCTTGGCTGCCCTGATGAGGTGGTGGTGGTTGTGGATGGCGTCCTTGTGTGCTGCCTGGCTGTCCGGTGTTTGTTCACTGTGCCATGTCTTCTCTAGTTTCCAGCAGGCTTGCTTGGAGGATAGGAGTTCTGGGGTGAACCAGCTGTCTGTCTTGCTGGTGTCTCTGTGAGGGGTTTCTTCATTGGGGCGAGGGTGTTGGCGCAGTCCTTGATCGAGATTCTGAGGCTGTGGGAAGCGTCGTTGGTGTTGGAGGGTTCGGTGGGTGGTCTGAGAGCGAGGTTTGCATGTAGTTGGTCTTCGGTGATTTTGCTCTTGCAGTGGCGGTGGATCTGTTGGGTGCGTTGGTGTGTGGTGGGTTTCTGGAAGGCGAAGTGGATGCAGCGGTGGTCGGTCCAGAGGAGGTTGGTGGTGTGGCTGATGGAGACGTACGGGCTTGAGGAGAAGACGGGGTTGAGCATGTGGCCGGTGGAGTGGGTGGGTGTTGTAACAAGTTGTTCAGTCCGAGGTTGGCAAGGTTATCGATCAGGGCTGTGGAGTTGTTGTCATTGTTGTTCCTAAGGTGAAAGTTCAGGTCTCCGAGGAGGATGTAGTCGGTGGAGGTCAGAGTGTGCTGATCAAGTCGGCGATGGAGTAGCTGAACTGGGGGCGGGGTCCAGCGGGTCTGTGTAGATCTGAAAATGCATGTGTTCGGCGGTGCTGACTGCGTCGTCGGTGCTAGTCGAGATCCTGATGCTGTTCTTGTGGACGATGGCGATTCCTCTTCCGACTCCATTAGTGCGGTCTCTGCAGGTGAGCTTGTAGCCATCTGGGATGGCTATGGCGATGTCTGGTGCGGAGGAGTCGTTAAACGAGGTCTCTTTCAGGAAGGCGACATCCGGGGATGTTGTGTCAAGCATGTCCCAGAGCTCGACGGCATGCTTCCGTGCGGAGTGGGTGTTCAGTAGTATGCATCGGAGGTGGTTGGAGTCTTTCTTGGCAGGTGGTACGTCGGCTCTGAGGCTGGTGTAGCTGCAGTTCTGGCAGGTGAAGGGGCCATGTGTGCGTTTTGGGGCGGCCTTGAAGCAGATGTGGCTCCGTCCAGAGTTGAGAGCATGCAGAGTGCTGGCGTCATAGTGGCGGCGGTCGTCGTGGTGGGTGCGGGGGCCAGGGGTTCTGGCGCTGCATGCGGTCCAGGCACGGACGAGCGCAGGCGGGCATGCCTTACAGCGGCACGGCAGTGCAGCGGCTAGCATATATGGGGAGGTGGGAGAAAGGAGCAGCTGGGAGGCGGGTGCAGCGAATGGGCAGTGGGCAGTCAGGGGGCGGGGCTGCAGGGGACGCAGCAGCGAGGGCGGTGAGGGACAACGAAGGTAACAGAAGGAAAGGGGCACAAAATCGAGGGTAAAACAAGTGGCACAGAAGGCAAAAGGGCACAAAAACAAGTGGAACAGGGGCACAGAAACGAGGGAAAAAAGAGTGGCACAGAGGGCACAAGGTCACAAAAAATCGAGTGGAATGGAGGGCAGATGGGCACAAAAAACAAGTGGAACAGAAGGCAAAAGGGGCACAAATGCGAAGGGAAAACGAGTAGCACACAGGGTAGGAGCGCACAAAAAAAGAGTGGAACAGAGGGCAAGAGGGCACAAAAAACAAGTGGAACAGAAGGCAAAAAGGGGCACAAAAACGAGGGAAAAACGAGTGGCACAGAAGGCGGATGGGCACAAAAAACTAGTGGAACAGAGGGCAAAAGGGGCACAAAAAGGAGGGAAAAAGAAGTGGCACAGAAAGCGGAAGAGCACAAAAAAAACGAGTGGAACAGAGGGCAGAAGGGCACAAAAAACGAGTGGAACAGAAGGCAAAAGGAGCACAAAAACTAGGGAAAAATGAGTGGCACAGAAGGCAGACGGGCACAAAAAATGAGTGGAACAGAACGCAAAAGAGGCACAAAAACTAGGGGAAAACGAGTGGCACAGAAGGCAAAAAGGAAACAGAAATACCGGAAAAACGAGTGGCACAGAGGCAAAATACAGAATACAGAAATACAGGGGCAGCTAAGAACAGAAGGCAGAACAGGCATAGAGGCACGGGGGCAGCGAGGGAAAAAATAGGGGAAACCGGGCGGAGACGCATGGGGGCAGCTAGGGGTACTGAAGGAAAGACTAGACAGAGAGCACGGGGACAGCGAGGGGAACAGAGGGAAGAAAAAGGGGCACAGACCACGTACAGGCAGCAGTGGAAGACAACAGAAGGGAAAACCGGGCAGAGAGGCACGGGGGCAGCGAGGGGTACAAAAGGAAAGACCGGGCAGTGAGAGCACAGGACAGCCAGGGGAACAGAAGGAAGAAAATGGGGCACAGACCACGTACAGGCAGCGGGAGAAGACAGACAGAAATACCAGAAAAATGAGTGGCACAGAGGCAATATACAGAATACAGAAATACAGGGGCAGCTAAGAACAGAAGGCAGAACAGGCATAGAGGCACGGGGGCAGCGAGGGAAACAATAGGGAAAACCGGGCAGAGACGCATGGGTCAGCGAGGGGTACAGAAGGAAAGACCAGACAGAGAGCACGGGGACAGTGAGGGGAACAGAGGGAAGAAAAAGGGGCACGGACCACGTACAGGCAGCAGTGGAAGACAAACAACAGCAGTCACAGACACAACAATGAAAATACAGGCAATACAATAATAGCAATAAAGCGGAGGATGAACAAACCTACCTACGGCCTACCACTGGCCACCAGGGATGAGGCGCAGGTGGTAGCCTGCAGGTGATGGAGGGCATCAAACTCCGTCAGCAGCGGCAGCTGGGGCACGGAGACACAGGCGGTGCTGCGCAGAGGGAGAGCGACCTACCTGGTGGGGTCAAGAGTGGCTCTCCTCACAGCGCAGCGGCTGGCCTATATGGGTAGGTGGGAGAGAGGAGCAGCTGGGAGGCGGGAGGCGGGGCAACAAATGGGTAGTGGGCAGGCAGGGGGGCAGGCCGCAGGGGGCACAGTGGCGCAGGAAACGAGTGTCTCAGAAGGCAGAAGGGTACAAAAAACAAGTGGAACAGAGGGCAGAAGGGCACAAAAAATGAGGGAAATATGAGTGGAACAGATGGCAGAAAGGCACAAAAAACTAGGGAAACTGAGTGGCACAGAGGGCAGAAGGCAGAAGGGCACAAAAAAACGAGTGGAACAGAGGGCAGAAGGGTACAAAAAATTAGGGAAAAAAGACTGGAACAGAGGGAAGAAAGTCACAAAAAACGAGGGAAAATGAGTGTCACAGAGGGCAGAAGGGCACAAAAAAATGAGTGGAACAGAGGGCAGAAAGACACAAACAACGAGGGAAAAACAATAGGAACAGAGGGCAGAAAGGCACAAAAAACTAGGGAAAAATGAGTGGCACACAGGGAAGAACGGCACACAAAAAATGAGTGGAACAGAGGGAAGAAGGGCACAAACAACGAGGGAAAAACGAGTGGAACAGAAGGCAGAAAGGCGCAAAAAACGAGAGAAAAACGAGTGTCACAGAGGGCAGAAGGGCACAAAACAAAACGAGTGGAACAGAGTGCAGAAAGGAACAAGAAAACGAGGGGAAAACGAGTGGCACAGAGGGCAGAAACCGGTCCTAGGAAGCTTGTTTCCAATCCAGGGAAGGCATGGCTTGGCAGTTCGGGCTGGACTGTTCCCATGAGGCACAGGGTCAGACTGATTTGCATATGGCCATGACTGAACTGGGGTGGCAGAGTGGGCTAAAGAACGGTGATGGATTAAACCCAGATCAGTGTGAGTTTTTGATTGGTTCAGATGCTCCGTCTATCACTACCCCCTTTTGTACTGCTTTGTTCGCCATAAGTTGGCAGGGTATGCTCAGACTTGCTCACTTTGCCCCTGGATTCAAGCAAGTCTGGCTGAAGACGGCTGTAATGCCTGAAACCGGTCCTAGGAAGCTTGTTTCCGATCCAGGGAAGGCATGGCTTGGCAGTTCGAGCTGGACTGTTCCCATGAGGCACAGGGTCAGACTTATTTGCATATGGCCATGTCTGAACTGGGGTGGCAGAGTGGGCTAAAGAACGGTGATGGATTAAACCCAGATCTGTTGACTGGGTGTGAGTGTATGATTGGTTCAGATGCTCCGTCCATCACCACCCCCTTTTGTACCACACAGAGGGCAGAAGGGCACAAAAAATTAGGGAAAAATGAGTGGCACAGAGTGCTGAAGGCCTCAAAAAAATTAGTGGCACAGAGGGCAGAAGGGCACACAACACAAGGGAAAAATGAGTGGAGCAGAGGGCAGAAAGGCACAAAAAATAAGGGGAAAAAATGAGTGGAAAAGAGGGCAGAAAGGCACACAAAAAGTGGAAAAAACGAGTGGCACAGAGGGCAGAAGGGCACAAAGAAACGAGTGGAACAGAGGGCAGAAGGGCACAAAAAACGAGGGAAAAAGAGTTGTACAGAGGGCACAAAAAACGAGTGGAACAGAGGGCAGAAGGGCACACAAAACGGGGAAAACGAGTGGAACAGAGGGCAGAAAGGCACAAACAGCGAGGGAAAAACGAGTGGCACAGAGGGCAGATGGGCACAAAAAAACTAGTGGAACAGAGGACAGAAGGGCACAAAAAACAAGGGAAAAACGAGTGAACAGAGGGCAGAAAGGCACAAAAAACGAGGGAAAAACAGGTGGCACAGAGGGCAGAAGGGCACAAAAAACGAGTGGAACAGTGGGCAGAAAGGCAGAAAGACACTAAAAACAAGGGAAAAACAAGTGGAACAGATGGCAGAAAGGCACAAAAAAATGAGTGGAACAGAAGGCAAAAGGGGCACAAAAACGAGGGAAAAATGAGTGGCACAGAAGGCAAAAAGGGCACAGAAATAACGGAAAAATGAGTGGCACAGAGGCAAAATACAGAATACAGAAATACAGGGGTAGCTAACAACAGAAGACAGAACGGGCTGAGAGGAACTGGGCAGCGAGGAGAATAGAAGGGAAAACCGGGCAGAGAGGCACGGGGGCAGCGAGGGGTACAAAAGGAAAGACCGGGCAGAGAGAGCACAGGACAGCCAGGGGAACAGAGGGAAGAAAATGGGGCACAGACCACGAACAGGCAGCGGGAGAAGACAGACAACAGCAGTCACAGTCACAACAATGAAAATACAGGCAATACAATAAGGAGGATGAACAAACCTACCTACGGCCTACCACTGGCCACCAGGGATGAGGCACAGGTGGTAGCCTGCAGGTGGTGGAGGGCCTCGAACTTCCTCATCAGTGGCAGCTGGGGCAAGGAGACAGAGGCGGTGGTGCGCGGAGGGGGAGCGACCTACCGGGTGGGGTCATATGGTAGAGTATATAGTGCACCTCCGGTCTTGTCCAGGCAACAAAACCGTGACTTCAGGAGATCAAAAGTATGCTCCACCACACGACGTGTCCTCCCATGGGCATCATTGTAGCTGGTGTTCTGGGCTTCCACAGTGGGATCAGCAACCAAGGATGGATGGGATATGCAGAGTCACCTATATGGTGTGAGGAACATTGAGAAACCTTGTATTGTTACTGTGGCAAAGGACAGCATGTCACACACACAGCACGCTATTTCCCTATGCATACTCACCCATGATCCATGAACACTCACAAAGCAGATTAAAGCGAAACCAAAGGAGATGATGGACAGAGCGTTGGAGCACATGTGTACACCTTTACATGTCACTTGTTATATTGATGGGCATGTATACAGAACAGTGTTGTTCTGGACTTTCCAATTTGGACACATGTCAATGTGTGAAAGTGCACTGAAAATCACTGCAATGTATGTCTTAATGAAGAATGTGCAGATTTCACAGAATTCTTATCTTGGATCATGCACTCACTTGTTGTTTACACTCAGTATGTGGTAATTGTGTTGTTGATGTGTGCCATGTTCAACTTACGCCTGAAGGTGTGGCAGGTACAGCAGCAAGGTATGAGACAGTAGTGTTGCATTTTTACACATATGCTGGATGAAATACTCTCAGGCGTGCCCTTGTTGGATGTGGCCATATCCCTATGTGCAGTCTCATAGTCTGAGGTTGTTTCTGGGGTACTTGCTGTGTGAAAGGGGACAAGTGTACGACTAGTGTAGTTGAAGGTGTCCGTACATGTAAGCTTCTCTGTAACTCGGTTGTGATGACAGTCATTGTTGGTGTTGTGTCAGTCAAAATGTAAGATGTTGTACACATCTCATGGTGTAGTGTATTGACATGTGTCCACTTTTATCTCAACTAGGAGAAGACCACATCTGCATCGTCCCTTCACTATGCTGGCAGACCTGGAGAATGAGGAGATCACCCGAAAATTCCGTCTGGATGGAGCCACCCTACAGAACCTTTGTGCTATATTGGAGCCCCACCTGCAGCCTTGAAGAACATATTTGGGTGCTTTTCTCCCCAACGTCTAAGGTGATGGTTGCCCTGCATTTGTTTGCCACTGGATCATTCCGGGACAAGGTGTCCATTTCAGGTGGTATGCCACAACCTCAGTCCAGCATGGTGCTGCATGATGTCCTGTCCACTATTATGATCTACAAGGACAGATATATCCATTTCCCCAGGGGACCGGAATTGGCGCTGTGAAGGGAGATTTTTATGCCCTTGGACATATCCCCCATGTTGTTGGTGCCATTGACTGCACCCATGTTGGCCTGGTTCCACCACAGGCACGCAATCACATCTACAGGAATCGTAAACATTTTCACTCCATAAATGTGCAAGTGATGTGCCAGGCGGACAGGATCATCTTCCACGTGAGTGGCAATTTTCCCAGCTCAGCCCATGACTCATACATCATGCACCACAGCATTGTACCACAGCTGATGGCTAATCTGCTTTGTGAGCGTTTGAGCAAATCAAACACTCACCCCCAGTCAACTGATTTGGGTTTAATCCATCATCATTCTTTAGCTCACTCCACCACCCCAGTTCTGACATGGCCATATGCAAATCAGTCTGACCCTGTGCCTCATGGGAACAGTCCAGCCTGAACTGCCAAGCCATGTCTTCCCTGGACCGGAAACAAGCATCCTGGGACTGGTTTCTGGCTCATGTCAATGTATGGCACCCAAATTGTGGTAGCTACCGCCTGGCACCGTCAGTGTGTCACCACCAATGCCCAAGACACAATCTTGGTAGTGATAGATATATAAGTATTGGCAAATTGCGGTTGACCTGCTCCGCCACCCAAATCCCTGTCACTCATGTCAATGTATGGCACCCAAATCGTATTAGCTACCGCTTGGCACCAGCGGTGTGTCACCGCCAATACCCAAGACACAATCGCTGTAGTGAAATATATGTATGTGTGGCCAAATGGCGGTTTGCATGCTCTGCCACCCAAATCTCGGTCACTCATGTCAATGAATGGCACCCAAATCGTTGTAGCTACCGCCTGGCACCAGCAGTGTCACCACCATGGACCATGCCCTTACAGCTAATGGGAAGCACAATCGCGGTAGCCTAATGCCATTTTGAAAATCGCTGTAGGCGTGCTTTGCCACCATGGGGCCGGTCATTGGATGCAATTGAAAGACGTACCACCGCGGTAGCGCCCGCCTGGCCCCTGCGGTGTGTCACCGCCATGGACCATGTCCTGACAGCCAATGGGAAGCACAATCGCGGTAGCCTAATACAATTTTGAAAATCCCGGAAGGCTTGCTCTGCCACCGGGGAGCAGGTCATTGGATGCATTTGAAAAAGACAGACCTGGAACACCAATCGCACAGTGAAACGACCCAAGGGGGCTATATATGTGTGGGAGAGAGCCTCACATTTCCACTGCTCCTAGAGCCTGATGCCTGAGACCCCTCACCAGCTGCTGCCTCCAGGGACTGCTGCCTGAGACCCCTCACCTGCTGCTGCCTCCATGGACTGCTGCCTGAGATCCCTCATCTGATGCTGCCTCCAGGGACTGCTGCCTGAGACCACTCACGTGCTACTGCCTCCAGGGACTCCTGCCTGAGACCCCGCACCACCCACTGCTGCTGCTGCTGCCTCCAGGGACTGCGGCCTGAGACCCCTCACCACCCACTGCGTCTGCTGCTGCCTCCAGGGACTGCTGCCTGAGACCCCTCACCAGCCACTGCAGCTGCTGCTGTCACCTGGCCACAGTGTTTGTGAGGACTGAGAAGATCCGGGCCAGTCCCTTCACCACTGAGTAGCTGGAAGTCCTGGTAGACGAGGTGCTCACACAGTATCCAAGGCTATATGGTGCTCCCAACGTCATGGTAGGTCTTCCTGAGTAGGAGTGAGAGTGCTTTTGGGGGCACACACAAAGTTGATCTGCTGCAGTATGTGCCTGAGAACGTGGGGTTGTGTCATGCACTGCCGAACATGCTGTCTCCAGGGGTATGGGGTGTTTAGCCTATTTCACAGGTTTCCCTGCCTGCACATCAAGATTTGAGGGACATGTATTTTCTTGTCAGCTATACAGTGACACAGCAAGTTGGTAATGCAGGAGTCAAGACAGCGATTGCTTTCTGTGAATGGCTGTGTGGGTCCCTGTTGTCCATCTCAGTGTGAGCCCACCTGGCCTGCACAGTCACTGCCCAAAATGACAAGGACACATCACTGAAAGTACAGAGTGTTACATGTGTCTTTTTTCATTACTCTCCATCAATGAACCATCTCATCCCTGTAGATTGCACATGACAGGCCTTGTGTGAAGGGTGTGGGTTTGTGAGATCATGTTCCCAATGTGATATCCATGACATATTGATCCATTAACAGGCCAAGGACATTGAGGGCTGTGCAGTGTTGAACACAGTGAGTCTACCCCCAAACATATGTTGATAATAATGTATGTCTTGCTCTACCTAAAAATGGACAGTAGATGTGGGCAGACTACACATGGCTTTCTGTAATGGCATCCTGCATATGTCTGAGATGGGCAGATACTGTGTCCACCCTCACACATACATGCATTTACATGATATTTTCCCATGATGATGTACCATGTGAGATGCATTATTGTCTCTGTTAGACATTTCTGTGGATTTTGGATGAGTCAGTATAATGCTATGGTCCTGAGAGATTTTGGTACTTAACACTGTGTCACTGATGTTTGCCCCCTCTTGTCTCCCATACCTGCAGCTCAAAATCCACCAGCGTAGGGCGTGTGGAGGGCCCTTGCATGCAAGGTGCGGGCTCTGGGTGTCTCCAACCAACGACACACCACTGTCACAAGAGGTGGGAAGACATCTGCCGGCTGAGCAAGAACGTGGTGGAGATAACCCTGGGGCTGCTCCCTCGGACTGGCAGGTTGGCACGGTGCAGCATGACACCACTAATGGCCTGCATCTTGGCCGTGAAACAGCCTGAGCTGGATGCACGTTTGAAGGAGCATCAGCACAAACTAGGGGTGAGTATTCTGGGAAGGGTGACTTTGGCTGTGAGTGGCTGCATGTGTACACTGCCTGGGCCAGCAATGGGCTATGTGATGTTGGTAGTGTGATGCAGTGGCTTGTAAGTGGCCTCTGTGCTGGGTGCAACTCTCATGCATTTGCCCTACCTGTACTTCCAAATGTAATATGAGTACTGGGCATTTACATAGCATTATGAGTCATGGGTTTCGGTTATCGTATGCATTGGGATAGTCTCGGGAATCACATGGAAGGGAACGGCAGTGTGCCCAATCTGAGTGTGCTTTCATTAATGTGTGCATTGCCTGACCTCAGATTTGTGAGGCTTAGACTTCTGGCACTAATGTGCAACAGTAGTTGTGCCCCAAAGTACAACATGGTTGATGGTATGGGTTCATGGCCATTGTGGAATGTCATGTTGCAGTCTGTATCTGTGTTGTGCCCTTCTGCTCCATCCAGATGTGACAGTGGCAGCATGTTGTAGGTTCCAACCTTGCCCCCATCAGGGTCCTAGGTGTGCTCTGAGCTATTTGTGTATGTCTTGTTGAACCAAGCCACCGGCAGGATATTGTGCTGTGTGGTCATCACATGGCTCACTTATGCCTGTTTTCTTGTTTGCACACACTGTTTGAATTAAAAATCGAGGTTGCACAATGTTATTGCACAGGGTGGTGTGCAACATGTAGATTTCTTCATCTTCAATGATGCTTGGTTTGCATATGTTTGTCCTGTTGCTGCCACTGAACGGATCCTACATCTCTCGCTCTCATGCAGCATCTCCCGTGGGCATGGAGGGACAGGGGACGGACACCTGTGGTGAGGCATCAAGCACAACCGCTGTACAGGAGCCCAGTGACACAGATGTGACCAGTGCCTCGGAGGGGGACAGGAGTCTGCTGGAGGAATCACAGCCTGGGACACAAAGCTCAACGTCATCTGACACCAGCGGTGACACATCCATGTTGGCGGGCACAGGGAACAGGGACTCTGCTTCCTCTTCCACCACACAGCATCTAGTGCCCACCCTCCCATCTACTTCCACTGTTGCTGCCCGTGTTTGCACCAGTAAGATGGAAAGTGTTCTTCACCCCAGGCACCACTGCCCCTGCCCCTGTCCCCCCCGGTTGCCATCAGTGCTGAGTCTGTGGACCTTTTGCACCAGCTGTGTGTGGGCCAGACATCTCTCTTCAATGCCTTCATAGACCACGACAAAACGTTGGCACAGGTGGTTGCTTTCATTGAGGGCATACATTCAGACGTTGGTGGACTACACCGGAGTGTCCAGTCTGTGTCCTCCCCAGTGACGGCAGCCCTTCAACTGGCACAATCTTGGAGTCCAGCTCCAGTCCCTTTGTCCACCTCACTAACAGCAGCCACATCTGACGATAGTGACCACGCACAACAGACCTCAAGTTCAAGATACAGCACATGCAGCACACAGCAGCAGCAGCCCAAGCGGTCCAGAGTGCAGACACCATCCCCACAGAAAACTAAAGCCACCCCAGTGCGCAAAGACAAAAGCCCATAAGGCGACACCAAGGGCCACAAAGCCAAGAAGCAGACCTCAGAGTCACATGCCTCAGAGGCATCCCCAGCCAAGGATTCTCCTGTCCCAAAAGCATATCGCAATGACAAGCTGGCAGTTTCTGTGCCAACTGAGAAGGTGGTGCCTGCCAAGAGTACACATAAGAAGAGCTCCCAGGCAGATTCACCCACAGCCTCAACCCTCATCCAAAGCCCTGTGAAGCAGGGAAAGGAGGGCACTGTAGGGGGTACACCTGGTAAACACAGGATTAAGGGGCAAAGGCAAGGCCAGGCCGAGTGCACCGCTGGATCCAGCATGTCCCCAGAGGGAGGGCCATCGGCTGCACCTGTTGCAGCTTTGGTGGAAAGTGTGCCTGTTGTGGCCGACACACTTACCACTCCTCAAAAGACAGTGAAGCATTTAGAATCCCCCAAAAGTGGAACAGCACCCCTCCGCAATCTCCCAGCCATACTGTGTCTCACAGCAGCATGACTCCAACTCCAAGTGCCACCACATCACCTGGTCCAAGCAGCCCTCCGGCTTCCAAAGGCACTGATGCCTCTACCTCAGCTGGGCCTCTCTCTCCCCAGTCAAGTCCTCCAACTGTCCCCGACACACAGTCAGCTCCCAATCCGACTGCTAACCTGAGTGGTAGTCCCCCTCACACTCCGGTCTGTCCCACAGCAGTGCCTATACTGCCCATTCTACCTCCTGACTGTGTTACTGACCATGCATGCTACAGTTGCACACATTCCCTGTGTAGCTTCTCATGGACTTACTCTGCACATAGAACTGGCAACTGGCCTTGTTATTCGCTGCTGTTTGCCCCTTGCCTGTGCAACTTTTCATGGACTTACTCTGCAATTAGGACTGGCCACTGGCCTTGTTGTTCCCTGCTGTTTGCAACTTGCCTGTGCAGCTTCTCATGTGCATACTCTGCACTTTGTGATGGCCACTGGCCTTGCTCTTGTCTAACATTGGTGCCTATCAGTGCAATATGTGAATAAAGACAGTTGTTCCTGTTGTCTGTTTTGTCAGTGTCCTTACTGAATAAAGCTTTATCTGTGTGTATATAGTTTACTGTGGCATGTGCTCTGTATGCCACTTCAACATTGCCAATGACGTGTCTCACTTTTTCTAGTTTTTAGAGGGGTGAAAGGGACTTCAGTTTTTCCTGACTCTGATACTTGTTGGTGCAATAATGCTGGATTTAGATGAAATACTGTTGTCATTATCATTTTTTTTCATGTTCGCTATATTGCACACATGTCAGGTTTGGGGGCACTGCCAACCCGGAGTGAGATTCTATCCACAGGATTGCAGGCAGGCTGGCCAGGGTCATCATGTATGTGTCTTCTTACTTTATGTGTGCCCAGCAGTGTAGGTGTATAGTCATCTTGTGATGGTCAGTCATCCTAGTCACTTGGCTTGCTTTCAATGTGTGAACTTGGGTGGTCAAGAAGTGTGCAGTGTGAAGGGGTGAATTTGTCGGGAGTTTTGATGTGTGTGTACCCCTGCAAAGTCAATTACACACATGTACAATAGTGGTGGTGGGATGCACACCTTAGTTTTAAATGTTATCTATGCTTATCCAATAATTTTCAAAGAATGCGTGCATACCGGTTGGGTGCCATGCCCAAAGGCACCCTAATACAACATTGTTAAATGGGGTATAATTTAGTCCCAAACCAATCACACTGCTGAGTTGTGCCGCTATGGCTGACTATTTTCCTTATACACCATATTTACTCCATTTTTGGTCAAGTACTCCAATCTTTTTGTACCTCTGTTTTCCTTAACATGCTTTAATCCACTCATGGAATATTATGCCATTTTTCAAATTTCTAATGTAGAATCTGTGCCCGTCCAGACCTCTTGCTAAAACACAACAAATGCAGGAGTTCGTGAAAGTGGCGTTTGTTAAAGACCTAATGCATTTCGGGCTTCAGGCGCCCTTCACCAGGGGTCGTTAAAAATGAACAATAAAATTAATATTCGTTACCATGTTAATCATTTCTAAACATCTTACATCTTTGTCATACATCAGTAATCGATTTCTGAAAATACCTTATCTCATTCCAACCCGTCCTCATTTCATGTGATAAGCCCCTTGATGAACAGTACCCCTCCACTCCAATTCCACTCTATTCCTCAGACCAACCAACTACCCCTGCCTTATACCGTGAATTTTACTCGAATACTTGTGAGCCCCTTACTTTCCTCCCCATCTACTTTCAAACTACCATCTCCCACAACCTTAATGTAATTCATAGCCCTGCAAGATCCGTTCACCTCTCAGCTTCTATCTTCACACTGCTCCTCCCGCACAATTAGTTCAACACGCACCCTCGTAAACCCCTTTCATCATTCCCCACCATGATACATACAACTCCACCCTCGCCATTCCCATCTACAATAAATAATCTCAATGTTACTCACATCTTTACTTTCACTCCGAAAACTCTACCCTTTATTGAATATTCGTGTAATCATTCATTCCCACTCGATACGTACTTACGCTCTGCCATTAAACTCACCCTTAGACTACTCCCATTCTACATACACTCCTCAACCAAAACTACACTTCCACATACCTGCTTTGACCATTGAAATTAACCCTTCAAACTCTACAAACCAGAGAGTGTTTATTCACCCCACCGGGCTGGCCAGGGTCATCATGTATGTGTCTTCTTACTTTATGTGTGTCCAGCAATGTCGGTGTATAGTCATCTTGTGATGGTCTGTCATCCTAGTCACTTGGCTTACTTTCAATGTGTGCACTTGGGTGGTCAAGAAGTGTGCAGTATGAAGGGGTGAATTTGTAGGGAGCTTTGATGTGCGTGTGCCCCTGCAATGTCAACTACACAAATGTGTCACCCAGGAGTGGAGTGCCTGTTTGTGTGATCGTTCAGCCCTGTGATTGTGATTGTGTGCACATGTGTGTGTTGTATGCTGTGCGCTGCGCAGTGTGTTGGTGTGTTCTTGCAGTTCTAGCTGACTTCTACTTGTTGTTTGTGGCAATTTTGAGTATGCAGAGTATGTGACTGGCAAGTCAGTGTTGTGTTTTGTTGATCATCCATGTATCTTGATTCTGTTTGTGGTCACTTTGCAGACTGCTCAGCCACACTGACATTGTGGGTGTGCTTGCTCATGCATTGCTGTCACATGGGGCTTTATTGCCTCCAGTATGCGTGGTGTGTGGTGTCATACCATCCCCTACCTGTGCTTCAGATGGTTACCCATTGTGAGTCTGCACTCTATCTATTTGTGTATGGTACACTCGTGCCATGTCCATTACTGAGGTACATACCACTTCACTTTCATGGGGTATGTGTGAAGATTCCTACTTGTGTTTGACAGTCATTGAGTGTGTCAATGGGCCCTGTGTGTGGTGCTGCTAACATACTCCTGTCAAGTATTTGGATACATATGTGTGGCTGTTCACTGTTTGACTTCAGGGCCTTCCTTTCATCCCTGTGCCCATACATGGGTTGCCTTGCTGTCTCCCCGGGTTGTTGCACTGAGGTGACTGTGGTTTTACTTCACTCACTGTCCCAGTCATATGTGATTTGATGGGCTGAGGGTGTTGTTATATGTTCCTTGTCTTGCATGTGATGTACCCATGCTTGGTAGTAAGCTCCTTGACCTTCCATTTGTGAGTACCTCACTTTAGCTTTCCTATATGCAGTCCTCCATTGCTGCTGGCATGTGGTCTGTGTATGTGGTGGTGTGTCTGTATGGGGTATGTCTGTGTGACTTGGCAGGCTGTGTGTCCAGTGGAGTGATTGTTCATTATCTGCGTGTATGTTCATTTTGTGCTTGGACTCAGTTTTCTTGCCATGTGTGTTGTGTATGGGTTGCTCTGGGCCTGTGCTTCTGTGCTGTGTGTTCCTCTGCAGCCACTCCTGCTGTGGTTGTCTCCCTAGTTGTTTTGTGTGTATTGCAGTGTGTGGGTTCGCCTGGTTTGCTGTTGTGCATGGTGGTGCACAGAAGGGACACATGGCATGTCCCATCGGGAGGGCTAGTGTTTGGAGGCTGGAGGTGTGGCCCTGTGGTCTTTGTGGACTGCCCATGCCTGGCACTGGCCATGCCTTCTGCATTGTGCGCATGTTTTCCCTTGTCTTCACCGCTGCGGTGACGTGACCGGGACATTACTTCAAGATCACAGAAAATGGGTGACATGGATGTAGAGGAGTGACTTGGTGACAGGTAGGACATGTGTGGGTACACTTATGGATGTGTTTCTCTCCCCACCAGAGTGTATGGTGTGGACAGGAACTCTATATCAGCCCATGAGTTGTGTGTTGTGGTTGTGTGCAGGATTGTGTGTTTGCGTACCTGAGGCGGCATCCGCGACGTTCCACGAGTTGCTGGTAATGTATCAGGTAGAGCACTGTGAAGGCGTGTAGAGCTGAATCCATTGCGGTCAGCCAAGGGGAAGGGACCGGGACTCTGGTTTTGTGCTCTGCTGTGGTGCTTCCAATGTCTCTGGTTGGGTGATTTCTCCACTGCGGTGCGACTGGCTGTTTGAGGCATCCTGACTTGTACAGTGGACAGGACGTCATTCCGCACGGCGGTGAGTCTCCATTGGCTCCCACCGTCACGGTGGCAGGCGCACTTTGATGGCGGTTCGTGTCGCACCGCGGCAGACGGGAAATGGGCTATGTTTGGCCATACTAATATGGCAGATGTGAGGACCGCTGCTGGCGTGCGTAAAAAATCATTTTCTGCCTCCGCCAGCACAGTGGTGGTACCTCCGCCCGCCATACTAATAGACCCCTAAGTATTAATATATATTATATTTAATATCAATTTTAAGTAATTTAATACCAATTCAAAATAATATTTGTGAGGGTATGACACCCTTTCTCTGGCCTGAGATGCAAGGAAAATAGGGACTTTGGGTGGGGGAGAGTGTATTAATACACTGCTATAAATGTTAATATATGGGTATTAATACATATTACATTTAATATTCTTTTAAAGTAATTTAATAATAATTCAAAATAATACTAATGAGGCTGTGACACCCTTTCTCTGGCATGGGATGCAAGGGAAAGAGAGTTTTTGGTTGGGGAATGTAAATGTGAATGTAGAGGTACTGGTATAGCGGACGACTACCCGGAGGCATCTTGGCGCTTGTACGAATACCGCTGAGGAACCCTTCCTGGCCTTTCCCTATGAAGTGCCTACTCCTGGGCACCCCCAAGGTGAAGCCAGGCATCCTAGCGTTATTGGGGCCGTTGTGGAGATTAAGCAAGCTATTGCCCAGAGTTGCAGAGTGAGACCCATGATTAGAATAGGCACCGAGGCAAGAATTAACAGGTCCGAGGAAATTGAGCCCAACACCCGGCGAGGCGGGAATCTAACCCTGGTCCCGGGCAAGACTTCTGCATCAGGGTCTGCTGCTTTAACTATTGAGCTACTGTATTAATTATTGGGTATTAATTGTAATACCTAAGTATTAATATATATATTATATTTTATATTATTTTTAAGTAATTTATTAATAATTAAAGATAATACTTGTGAGGGTGCGACACCCTTTCATTGGCCTGGGATGCCAGTTATATTCATATATATAATATATATTATATTTAATATTATTTTTAAGTAATTTAATAATAAATAAAAATAATACTTGTGAGGGTGCAACACCCTTTCACTGGCACGAGATGCAAGGGAAATAGGGCTTTGGGGTGGGGGAGTGCATTAATACTGGTATTAATATATAGTGATGGTATGACATCCTTTCTCTGGCACGGGATGCAAGGGAAGTGGGTGTTTTGGGTTTAGGAGTGTAATTATACTCAGGTTTTAATTTTAATACTTGTTTTGTAATTTTATTTTACATTATTAATAGTTTAAAAATATTTTTTATACGTCATTAAAAAAAATTATGATGATTTAGGATTTACAATGTGGCATGTTAAGATATAGAAACATATTTTTGGGAAGGGGTGAATAGTTTTGCCTCCCACCAGTGATCGTTACATAACAATACCCAGTACCCAGCTCAACCTGGGCCAAAAATTATACGTACAACAAGTTGTCCAACTGACCGGTAAACTTTTCTAGGCGAAAAAAAAGTAAGAGGACACCCCACAATGAATAAATGGAACAATGACCAGATTAACTTGATTATCAAAAAAAATTATAATATGAATTAATCACAAGTTCTCAATTGTTGCTCCAAAGTGAAAACAGGTGAATAAAGTGTTTGAGGTAGTGCTCGTGGAGGGATGGGGATGTGATAATAAAATTAACAGTATTTTCAATATGTTACAAGGCTGAAAATGACCTGTCCAACAATGTATAAAAAGCTGACTAAGGCAACCCAAGTGATGTGATGCCATGAATGCATAATAAATTCTCCGTTTCTGGGTTGAACGGGTAAGTACAGGTCCAATTGTAAGCAAAGTCAATGTTTCAATCCCAGACACTAGCAGAAGTTGATACTTTCCTTACCGGGGTGTTCGTCTGGACCATTGGAGGAACAACCTACAAGGTAGGTAGAGTTACTATTAATTAAAGTACAAAGTGGATAAGGGGTGTGTAACTACATTGCTGTGGCTGGATTGCTCAACTCAATAGAGCACTGCCCGATCGTTATTGGAGATATTTTAAGATGGGGCTGGGTCGCTTCCGGTACATGAAAATGTAGAGCACTGCAGGTACACAACAGAGAGATGGGGGAGGTATCTCAGTGCTCAATAGATTACCAAGAGTAATGGATTGAGGTTTGAACTAAAAATAATTCAGTACTCACAGATAGAAAGCTTTTATAGTGATGATGAAAAGCCTTGGAATAACTCTGGCATCTAGGATTGGATCCACCCCGTGTGAAAACGTAATCAAATTAACATTGTAGTGCAGAATGAATCCAAGTTAAAATAAGGAAAAAAATTGCGGGCAATTAGGTTTGAACTTCTAAGGAATGTGAGCAGGATCATGTCCAACCGGGAACTATGTCTCCGGGTGAATGGTCATAGGTATGAAGCACATCATTATGATACTCAGTCCGGATTGGAATAAAGTGAAAAAAATGATCATGATCCTAGCAAGTATGAAAAGACGGGAAACAGCGCTGTGGCTGAATTCAAAGTGTGCTAAACTGGTTTCCAAACAGTTTTGTACCAGACAGGCTAGTGTATGCGGGGTTGCCTGGAAAAAACGTGTTGATCAATATCACACAGATCTAAAAAGGCACAGGCACCAAATACTAGATTACAAGTATGTGCTTTGCATAATGATGGGGAACATGAGTGGCATCTATATCTGAGGCTCGGAATAAGATGCAGCAACGGGCTTTACCTGTTCAAGAACCAAAGTGGCCAGCACCTTTCCGCAGTTAAGTGTCATTGGGCCAGATGTAGGTAAATGCTATTTACCGATTCTCAAATACCAAATTTTACTGATTCGGTATTTAAGAATAGGTAAATAGTATGTAGGTAATTTTTCGCTAAATTTTACTGAATCGGTAATTCCCATTCATTCCTATGGACCTGGAGGCCGTAGGAATTAATGGGAATTACCGAATCGGTAAATACCGATTCGGTAAAATGGAGAACACATTCAAGGGTGGCAGGGTGTCACATTGACACCCTGTTGCACCCCTGAATAGTGCATGGGTGCACATGTGGCACAAATACATACCCTAAGGGCATGAATGTCTGCCATATCGCAGTGTTGGAAAAGCAAAATATTGCTTTTTCAAAGGTTTTCGTTACAACTTGTAGTTGGTGGTAAATAACGAATCCTTAACTGAGGAATGCACTCACTTGAGTGCCATGTACATTACGGATTTGGTAATTTACCGAATCAGTATGTTAAGAATTCGGTAATTTACCGATTCCGTAAGTTACCGATTCAGTAAAATACCGAATCATACAAAAAGGCCACCTACATTCCAAATGCCAAATACCGGTCGGTAACGGCTGAAATTTGGTAATTTCGCCCGTTACTGACCGGTATTGGGCAACCTACATCTGGCCCATAGTGTGATTTCTTGTCTTCTTTCTTTACACCAATACTCTCCCTTCTGTTCAGCCTGCATGACTGGAGAATGTTTGTATGCTGTCAGAGAATGTTGGTGTATGGGCTTAGTGAGAGTGGCAGTTGAAGATGAGAGGCTGAGCAGGCAGGGAGGCTGCTCCTGGTGGGGCTATTATAGCTAATACTAGAACTTAACACCTTATTACAATCTAACATCTTACCTGGAACTGACCATAATAAAATACATCTTGGAACCTACCACCTTGTCTACGAATTGGACTTCTTCACTTAGTACACTTTGGTGACGATTGGACTCTTAAACCTACAAATTGGAATTAAAGAATCCACCAACGAAACTGCAACATACAGAATTCAAGCTTCAAGCATCTATGTGAATATTCAAGTCATCTTAAAGAAACTGGCAGCCCCAGCCCCACCAGTGACTTCTATACCGGTCAGCCTCAACCTGGGCTTGCCAGATTCTATTTCACTAACGTGTTCTGCACAACAAGGACATCTTGCAGCCTGAGTGTTTGTCATTTTCTTATTTTCTTTGCTGAGGAGCCTGCTTTCACCATTGCTGAGGAGCCTGTTGTCACTCCGCTGTCACTTGTAAGATGTTTCCTTTAATTGTTTCCTCAACTACAAGCCTTCCAGATCAAGGCGTTCACTTCCTACAGTGAGAACACCCTGTGCCTTGAATGAGACTAGTCTATTGTTTATTGAGGAACCTGCATTTTCTCTCCCACTTCTCTTCACGAATGCGGTACCGCCTGTGGGCCTACGAACTTCATCAGAGGGACTTTCTAAGAGGAACTGGCACAGAAACTTGTATATAAGGAGCGGCATCTGTGGTGAGCATTTGCACATATTGAGAGAAGTGTCTAGGTGTTGTCCGCTCAGTGGGCGCACTTTATTTTTGCTTTTTTTTGTTGCCTTAAGTGCTCAACCCTGAACCATGGCTGTTAAACTGCTGTTTTTGAACAGCTGCCATTCAAACATTTCACAAGCCCATTGCGCGCACTTTTACCGAATCTATGCTGCCTCCATGCTCTTCTCTATGACGTGTGCAAGCTTTGTGCTTTGGAGAATGTTTTGGTGCACGCTTTTACTGCAAGCCATCTGTGGTAAATAAAATTATTACCCTGTCGGAATTTCTATACTTAAACAAAAGGTCATGCATATAATGAGAGGCAGAGTCCGTGGTGTCCGATTCAAAAGGGCTTTATTTCAGTAACTCGAGTTAAGGGAGAATCGGGTTCCATCACCACTAAGGTTCAGGAAGGGTCGTCATCTGAACTTTATTCACAGAGTACATTATTTATACGTAAAACATACATTAACTTGCATAGAGAAGGCGGAGCAGGAAAAAGAGAGATAAGAGCACATGGGCGTGCAAAAGGGTGTGTAAGAAGGCGTACACATGGGCGTTCCCTTGAGGAGTCATAGGTGTGTCATAGGCGGGTGGATACATGGAGGGGGTCTGCGTGGACAGCTGGAACCTTTACCCTACTAGTGTGCGCCACTTGGACATGACGTATATTTGACGTGTAACTAGGGAAAGCTGGGGGTGAGCTGACTTTCGTTCTAGTAGAGAAGCCTTGAGTGTCAGGACGACCTGCACGCCTGGTATTATCTCATATCTGAAGTTTGGAGGATGTATTATCTGAAATAAAGGTCGCTCGAGCAAAGGTTGCTCATCACTAGGAGCCTGTGTGTGCATATATTTCTTCGTGCATTGCGTGGGGGCCATGGGCCTTCTATGGATGCAAGCTCTGTAAATCACTTAAACGGAGACAGAAAGGCTGGGCTCTATCTCTGTGGACGAGTTCTGTTTACCTTCTTCACTAAGCAGGAATGTGTTTCTGTGGAACAGAGCAGATAACTGTGAGCAAAATACTGTCTTGGCAGGCCGGACTGGGCCCCTCTCGGCTGAGCAGGAAGTATGCGAGAGGTCAGGGATACATAGCTGAGCTGCAGCTTTCAGAGTGTCTGGGATGCATGAGGCCTGCATTCGGGCCCTGGCTCGGCTGAGCCACAAAACAGGTTCATCTCGATTACTAAACGTGCACCATGCAAATACATTGGCAACATGGGCAACATAGGCCTCAGTGCGGAATTAACGTTTCTTTCATGGAAGGCTTGGTAAATGACACTCTAACATGGGACGGAAATGCAGAGACATATTATTTACAGGCATGAGAGGGAAAGTGCATGGGTGACATGAACATACACTAAACATGGGGTACATGCAGGGGACACATTGGCCACGTAAAATTTCTATTTCCTCATTCCCTCCTTGTCCCCTACTGTGCCCTTCAGGGCACATCTATATTCATGAGACCGTATATCTGATCATACAGCATCATTTGTTCGTCTTTCTTCTTTTGTATACGTGGATGGGGAATACAGGCAGTGGCACACAAGCCGCAAATCGCCGGGCCACATTGCAGACAGAGACAGCAACTGAATATCATAAGTAGTATCATTCCGAGAAACGACAACACTTTCCATCCCCATGCTGATATTACACTCCAGAGCCAACCGGACCAGGTCCATGTGCCTGGGTCTTGATGTATCTCGTGAGCTATCTTGTGGAGCCTTGTTATTGCTGCATACATGGATGGCGCTTTATTAGGAATAAACACGCAACAACTGGAGCCGATCACTCTACAAGCCCCGCCCCTATCTGCCAAGATGACGTCAAGAACAAGGCGGTTCTGAAGAACAACAAGTCTCATGGCAGACTGCTCCTCTGTCAAGTTCGCCAGAGCAGATGCAGTCTCATTCACTACTGCTTCTAGAGTTCTTGTTAACCTGCGTATTAGTTTACTGTTTTGGACGGGACCTATGAAGAAAAAAAATCCTTTATTGAAATCTGTATATTGCTCCCAAGCTGTCTCAGTCTGGTCAATCACTGGGGAATCGGTCTCCCTCTTGTGTCTGACATGCTCTAATCGTGAATCTCGATGATAATGGGATGGGGCTATAAAAACGGGTGGTAGCAGAAATGCTATATAACATGTCCCACCCCAGTCTAAGGGCAGACGTACATAGGCTGTCTGACCGCAAATGAAATAGGAATGGCGGGAAGCTTTGAAAGTAGACTTTCCTTTATCAGTGAACTCGACTACAGTATTACAATCACTATGTCCCAAATGTACTGATCCTTTCTTTCTAACGCACAATTGACCCTTTACTGGTAGGAGTGATATGAACGGTGGACCTGTATTTTTCTCCGACTGGACATTCAGAATCATAAAGTTAAGGGAAGCATTTCCTTGCTCATACACTTCATTTTCTAGATCGGTCCCTTTCTTTTGGGGAAGACCGTCTTTGTCTGGAAAACATGCCTCATTCATTACTTTATTCAAATCTCCCCATATCCAATCACCCTGGGAAACTGTGTATTTCCTGTCTAGTGATGTCATTAAAGCAAACCATGCTCCGCACGAACCATTGTGTGAGAACGGAAAAGGAAAAAGGGGCAGAACTCCCTTCATTTTCTGATAAGGTGGGAGCCGGCCACATACCCAGCAGTTTGTTACATTGCTGGTTCTGATGAGAACTGTGCAACATTCGAATAAAGGTATTGTTGCGCAGGGCTAGTCGATATGACAGTTCATGAGGTGGCAGATCACTGAATGTATGCTCTATGGTTGCATTATTGGAAGAGTGTATATGTGAGGCAATAGGAGGAAAGAAAACATGTAGTGCCAAGCGGATACATATTATGGTGATGCACAGAAGAAACATAAAAATCAGAGTTACTATACATCTACTGCGTAATATCTTGCAGTACTTTTCTTTCTTTTCTCTCTTTCTACTATTCTGGTCTACGATCTTATACATGTCAGGAACCTGTCTAACCGATTCACCACCTAGTGGACTTAAACAATTAAACGCTGTCTGACTTACTAGACCGTAACTTAGACCTATAATCCTGTTGCGGAGTCCTTTCTAGCAAAGGGGGCTTTGAGTCAATTTTATCGGGACAGTCTTTAGGCTTGATCAAAGTTCCGGAATCTCCAAAGAATTTCTTACAATGCTGGGCGTGAATCCAGCCTTTGCGTCCCTCGACCTTGACGGCAGTCCTCGTGGTAAGCAGAACTAACTTCGGTGTCTTCCAGCGCGGCTCAAGGGGGCTTGAACGATCAAAGTTCCGAATGAAGACCAGATCCCCAGGGACGATGGTATGCTCCTTAACTTGGGTGTTGTCGGGGAAGGAGGCGGCAACCTGTGAACGACAAGAGAGTAGTGCAGACATCAAGGAAGCCAGGTAATCTGTCAGCATATTACTGTCAACATCAGTTATTTTCTTGGGCATAGGCGTACCCCACATATTCGGTGGTCTACCAAAAACCACTTCGTAAAGAGATAGGCCTGTTCTGGAATGAGCTACCATACGCATGTAAAAGAGGGCAACCGGCAAGGCTACCATCCAATTCACGCCTTTTTCTGCACAGACTTTCGCTAATTTTGTCTTAAGTGTCTGATTATGGCGCTCGACGAGTCCAGCTGCTTCTGGGTGTCGCACACAATGAAATTTCCATTGGTATCCTAACAGAAGGGACACTTGTTTCATTAATTCAGAAGAAAACGGCTGACCATTATCTGAGTACACGACACGGGGCAATCCGTACCGTGGGAAAAACTCTCGTACCAATTGCCTGGCGGTGGTCACAGCAGTATAATCTGGGAATGGGTATGCTTCGGTCCATCTAGATCACAGTTCTTCAAACTGTGGGGCGCGCCCCCCTGGGGGGGCGTGGATGGGTTCCCAGGGGGGCACAGAGGCCTCTCCAAACACATGTAAATGAAGGCCTGGAAGTGCAGCGATGTTTATTTGCTGCATTTCCAGGCTGTCTTCATTTACTCTGAAGGCCTCAGAGTGCACCGGGGCCAGAGGTTAATGGGTGTGCTGCTGAGGGCTCGGCTGGGCAGTGTCTGGAGTCTCATTAAGACTCCAGCAAAGTCCAGCTTTTCACGGGTCTTTAAAGACCATTTCCATACATTTGGAAACTGGTTACCTAAGCATAGTTTTTTTTCTTTTTCCAGTACCCCCTGGGCCCCGAATCTACCTATTCCTTACTTTTGCATTTTAAACTTACTGGTGTAGTGTGAAAATGCATTTCATGAAAAGCAATACAAAAAAGGGTTGCCAATAGAAAAAATGCTAGCCATGTATGTTTAAAGAGCCTGCAAAGACCTTGCTTTGACACTAAATAGGGTCTTAAAGAAAAAAGTATGTATTCATTTGTAATGTGACTTTCTGTCTGTTTCTTTTATTTTCAGTTATGAATCATTCGGGCAGCCCTAGAACACATTTAAAAGTACTTTATATTTGATTTTCGAAGTACACACAGATAAGTGCTGTAAATAGGGCTTTAGGTGACTGTTTATTTTTGTGCCGTCTGCAACATCAAAATAAGGAGCTGGCAACCCTAATCATAAGACTGGAAGTTTGTTGCAGGATCAGCACATTATTTATTTCCTTCACCCTCGATTCCCTGATTAATTCCATAATAGCAACAGTTTAACTTATATCTGAAACCCTGCGCCCCGCCAATAACATGCTGATTAACTTCAAGTGTCTGAGAATTCACCCTGCATTCAGACAACTCAGTCCTCATTCTCACCCTTCACTTTCACACTCACCCTGAACTTACAGCGCATAGTTAAGGTTTTCCCGCATTTGCCACATAATCCATAGTCTGCTGCATAATTTGCAGATTAAAAAATGCAGCAAAACATGTTACCTCACAGTGGAAGGCCCTTTCTAAAGGTTGACTGGTCACCTTTCTGTTGTTTATTGCTATATGCAATCCTAGCTATATGCAATCCCAGCCTGTGGCAGAAAGCACTGTGAATATGTAAGTCGTTATCTTAAAACAGTATTTACATACTCTAAGCTGGACTGCTGCAAAATGATGCAGTGATTGAGATAAAACAAGTTCTTACAAAATATACTTTTTAGTAATAAGTAATCAAACTGTATCTAATGCAGACATTTTTGTAAGTGTCTCCACTATTCCAGATCCCAGCTGATAACTCTGTTACATTACATCTTAAAAAGAATAGATCTTTGCCACCATAAAGCTTTAAGCAGATCCACTGGAATTATTCAGCAGAAGAGAACACAATTATGCGGCAGGTTTGACTAAATTATCCAGCAAGAAAAGGTAAATTATGCGACACAATGCGCCACATTTTGTAGTTGGCATTACTTCATATTTTGTCATTTTAACTCACGGTAACGCTGTCAAGGGAAATATTTCACCTCATTAGTACCAGTTTAACACCCAAATACAGCAGTAAGCAACTACAAGATTACCAGTCTTTGCAAAGGGCCTTCCACTGCTCCAGAACACTTTGTCACGCTTTAAGTAACTTTTGTTCCGTTTGAGCTAGAATCAAGTTTTTTGTCATTGAAATCTGGGGATTATGTAACAAATGCGGTAAACTGATAATTATGTGGAAAGCGCTGCTGCTGCAGAAACTCATAATTCCAGTGGCCCTGGCTTTAAGTGACTCAATCAATTAATGGCTGATAAGAAGGCCGGTTTCGTTTTTAACTTTCTGCACTACCACCACCCACTTCAACTTCGGGCACAGGCATGTCAAAGTCAGTATTAACTTTCTGGGGAAGTTTTTTGTGTGAAAGCTGAGTCCATGGGGTAGCTGGTGGAAGGCCAGTAGGGTTGCATTCAGATGCAGACCCCTAATCCTCTCGATCCTTGGGGCCTCACAGAAATGGTCTAGGAGACAGAGGAAAGGATCGAGATTCATAGATATTGTCAAAGAGAAGGCCCAGAATAGTGAGCACTCTATGCAATTGTTTACAAATGGACAGAGACTGCTTCTTTAGAGAGATACCCCAAAGAAGGGGACAATTAAGGTTTTTTTATTTTAAAGGGACATTAGTGAAGCTGGTACTGCTGCCAAGTGTGTAAGTGGCCACTGCTGGCTATCATAAAGGAGTAGATGCAGATGCAGAAGGACTTGGGCCCAGGAATTTGGGGGGCCCACTGCATCACAATAATGACTGTCTACCTTTAAAAAAAGGGGCATCCAAGTGTATTGTCCTTTCAAGCATAGGACAGAGGTGATGATCCATCATGGTGGGGAAGAGGTAAAAGAGGCAGAGGAGGTAGCCTGCTACTCAGGACTGCAGTTATCATTAGTGCAGCAAGTATAGTTGCATTGGGGTCAAAGAGTGTGAGGGGCTCACAACACCCCAATTATGGGGAGCAGTTTGTTTGGGATAGCTGTTTTTGTTTGATGCATTTGCTGTTTTATAAGTCTCATATTTGGTGTGGTTCATAAGCTATAGAAAAAGAATTCCTGAAATCATCTCATAAGCCCCGCTCCCTGCACGCAGCCATGTCCCTCCCGCTCCCCAATCCTTGCCATAAAGTTTTGGAGGGGGGCCCGACCTCAAAACATTTTGCTTAGGGGGGGCTCAGAGAAAAAAAGTTTGAAGACCTCTGATCTAGATAGTGCACATACAACTACTAGGACATACTTGTAACCTCTACATCTGTCCATCAGGATATAATCCATCTGGAGGACTTCAAAAGGATGGTCAGGATGATGAAATCCACCTTGTTCCACCGGAATGTCTTTGCCTGGATTGAACTGGCAACAGATCATACAAGTGCGTACTTTCTGTTTCGCTGCTGCACGCAGGTGCTTGTTAAGCCAGATATTCTGTAAGCTGTCTAGCATTGCCTTTTCTCCTAAAAGTGCGGGACTATGTGCTGTGTTTATGATGACTTGTACCATAGAGTCTGGGAGAAACCATGTAGCTTTGCCTTTAGTCATCCAGCCTTGGTCAGTCTGGACCCCTCCTTGTTCAGTCCATTTCTTTATTTCGTCTGGAGTGGCATGTGTCTGTATGTCGAGTACATCTTGTGAAGGATCCCTGACTGTCATGCTGTTTGTCAGTAATGGTACTTCTGTCTTTGTCGTGTCTGTTGGTGTCTGGGCTGTAAGTTTAGCTGTTCGGTCTGCCAGGTCGTTACCCTGGGAAATGGTGTCTGTAACTTTCGTGTGTGCTTTGCATTTCAGGACGGCTATGGCTGTAGGCAAATGTATCGCTTCTAACAGAGCCTGAATAAGGAGACCATGCTGAATTTTAGTCCCATGAGAGGTCAGAAAACCTCTTTCCCTCCATAATACTCCAAAATCATGAACAACACCGAATGCGTACTGTGAATCTGTATATATGTTCACTTTTAAGTTCTTGGCTCTTATGCAGGCTTGTGTCAGAGCAATAAGCTCTGCTGCTTGTGCTGACAGCGTGTCTATTCTTTGTGTCTCTATGACTTCAGTATCAGTGGTCACGGCATATGCGGCCACTAACTCTCCTTTGCTTGTTCTCATGCATGAACCATCTACATAAAGTGTCAGGTCAGGGTCTGGCAGTGCAATGTCTGTCAGGTCTTGTCTTGGTTTTGTCACTGTATTAATTACTTCCACACAGTCGTGTGGTGCAGTATCTACTGTGCTGGAGGGCAAGAGTGTTGCAGGGTTGAGAATATTGCATCGTCTGATCTCTATGTGTGGCTGGAATAACGTCAGTTCATATCCTGTCAGTCTCGCTACAGTCAGGTGCTGTGTCTGTGTCCTGTTCAAGAGAACTTCCACTGCATGTGGAACCTGTACTGTCAGGGGTTGTCCTAATACTATGGAGTCACTCTGTCTTATAGCTAGGGCTGTTGCTGCAACTGATTTCAGGCATGCAGGCAGAGCCTGGGCCACTGGATCCAGTGTACTAGAAAAATAAGCACAAGGCTTGTGTTTTCCTGCTTGATCTTGTGTGAGGACAGATAATGCTGTTCCATCTCGTTCAGTGACAAAAAGCGTAAAAGCTTTGCTGTAACAGGGAGTCGCTAAAACTGGTGCTTGACATAAGGCTCTTTTCAATTCTTCAAATGCCAGGGTATGTTCTTGTGTCCAAGGGAGAGCAGTCGAAGACGCTGCCTCCTGTGTTGTCAACTGTATGAGTGGTTTTGCTAGATAGGCATACTGTGGAATCCATTGTCTGCAGTATGAAGTGAGGCCAATGAAGGCCCGTACTTCCTTTTGTGTCTTTGGCTGTGAAAGGTTAGCAATTAACTGAATACGTTCTTGTGTCAGCTGTCTACCCCTCTTGGACAGCAAGTGTCCAAGGTACACCGCTTGCTGTGCACAGAATTGCAACTTCGAAGGGGACACTTTGTGCCCCTTGTCTGCCAGGAAGTGTAAAACTGTCAATGATGCATTTTCACAGTCTGGCTCTGATCGTGCTGTAATTAAGATGTCATCAACATACTGGAGCAGTGCAGTGTTAGCTGGCATATGAATACTGTCCAGCTGTCTTTTTAATACTTGGCTGTAAATACTGGGACTCTCTGTAAAACCTTGGGGAGCTCTCGTAAATTTAAAGCTGCATTCATTTAAACTGAATCCGAAGAGATATTGGCTCTCTGGATGAATTGGGACACTGAAGAAGGCATTCTTCAGGTCTATTACAGTAAAGAACATTGCCTCAGAATCAATAGCAGTCAGTAATGAAGAAATATCTGGGACCACTAGGTATTGAGGGACTACACACTTGTTCAGTTCTTGAAGGTCAACCACTAGTCTGTAAACTGGTGGTGCATTAGGGTCTGTTCGTTTAAGAATAGGGATGACAAGTGAATTACATACATTCGAATCAGTCTCCACTACCACCCCTTGTGCAATGAGTTCGTCAACAATTTTCAGTAAGGCTACTACGGCATCAGGTGGTAAATTGTATTGTCGGATACGTGGCAGTACTACTCCTGTTTTGAGAGTGACACGGTGTGGTGTAATGTGCATGTAACCTACGTCAGTCGGACCTTGTGCCCATAAGTGCTGTGGTACATTCTGGAGTCTGTGGTCAAAATCTTTCAACACATAATGTCCCTTAAAATCACGTAAGAACAGTCGCACTCCTTCCGGAGAACAACATATAACTGCTCCTAGTTCTTTCAATGTCTTTATACCAAGCAAGTTTTCTGGACATGACTTAGTAAGTAGCAAGTTTGTGGTACGTGACAATGGACCGACACCTAGGGAAACTGGTTACGACACTTCGTTAACAATAGGCTTTCCTGAAAATCCCAGGGAAACATTCTGTGAGCCTGAAAGGGGTGCCCCTGGAACCTCGTCGTGGCTGATGGTAGTCCTGCTCGCCCCGTGTCAATCAGAAATTTTCTGTCTTTTCCCAATACACGACTATGTACATAGGGACCCTCTTGATCTACAGGAACCTCAATAAGGGGCAAGCCAACTTCCCTCTCTAGGCTGTTTCATGAGAACTGTTGGAATTCTGGATAGTCCGACTGTGTGTACTGGTACATTTGCTGGGTGGCTTGTTGTGTGGCAGCTGGTGGTGGGGGTGGGAAATTCGCTACTGTCTGTTGCGTGTTCTGTGGGGTGCTATTCTGCCTAGGAGGATGCGGTCGTTCTTTTGTCTTGCCTGTAGCTATATTGTGTTTCAGGACAGCACATTCATTTACATAGTGACCTGGTTGCTTGCAATAATTACAGTTCCCTTTAACAGGTGTCATGCCCTTTTTATTCGCATTAGCTGGTACCGATTGTGCAACCAGTACTTTCATTTTCGTTTCTTTCATACGTCTCTTTTCATGTTCCTGTTCCTCTCTAATTCTGTTCTGGTGATATTGTAACATTTGCAACATTTGGGAAGGGCTATTTGCTTGCCAAGTACTCTCAACCTTCAGTACTCTATTCTTGATCAGGGGTAAGGAATTCTCTACTAATTGGCTCACGAAAAGATGTGGATATGATTCACTACTTGGCTTAAGGCCACTATTAATGGAAAAACATTTCTCAAATCTAGAATAAAAATCACTTGTGTCCTCCTCTTGTTTCTGTTTACAGGCCGAAATAGCATCCCAATCTTCCTTTTTAGTAATCAATAGTCTCGGCAGAACCTGTATTAGGAGTTCAGGTAGTGCTTTAGCTTTGTCCCCAAGACCAACCCCAGGGAGCCTGGCTTTATCCTCTGCTTCCAATTCTGTCCAACTTATCTTTTTCTCACCCACCTCCCAGTCTTTTTCTTTAAGCTTTTCGTAAATACCAGCAGGCAACAGTACTTTCAATAACTTAATAATGTCAGTGTACGTGTAATCCCCTATACGGAGAATGTCTTTTAATTCACGGTGAAACCCCCCCGGGTCTTTATCATGGCAGGGCAGCATCTTTTTCATTTCCAGTATTTCTAATTTCGTCAAGGGTGTGTAAACATATACTCGTTGAAGCTCACCCGCTGTATTTTTGACGGGATGTACCTCTCGTAGGGGGTTCTGTCTGTCTATGTGTAGGTTCTTTCTGTCGTGGTGTGGGGCGGGAATCATGCATGTGGTCAGAGAAGTCAAGTACTTATGTCGTTGGTCCAGAATGACATTCATTAATTCAGTACCTAGGTCTGTCCACCTTTCTAGGAGTATATCATCCAGTAATTTATACAATGGACCGGGATCAGAATATTGACTCTCGTACAACGTTATCAAATGTTGAACCATATAAATACCAGCCAAACGCTGTTCGTTCAGCGGAAGGCTCAAAAAGGTCTGGGCCACTATATCACTGTTATATATGTTAGAATTAGACGCCCATTGGACGGCTGATCGGACTAATTCCTGTTCGTGTGGGGTGTTGGGTATCTCGCACTCTACCCGTCGTTTCAGTGCCTTTTCAGTAGCTTGGAATAGATTCTCGAGGGAATATCTTTTTTTTATAGAATGTCCCTGTTTACGGTAGTCGAGACACTTGGGCCTGTCAAACTGTCGCACTTTACCTACGTAATTTATTTTGTCCTTCTCCTCCGTTTCTGGCTCAACCTCTTCCGTCGATGACTCAGACTGCCCGTCAGAGTCTTCCTTGTGTATTTCTATAATCGCCTTTTGTATTTTCTTGTGCATACATTCTGTCTGTCCCTGTCTATCATGCTTACCGGCAGCTATGTTGTCACTCCAATCCGTCCAAACTTTCTTTACCTCTCTATCTGGTTGATCTTGTTCCCTGATCAGACAGTTAATCAAAAAACGTAAAATCATGTTCTTAACATCCACCTTTCTTTGTTCCATGGCATCTTCTATACTCTCGGGTCCCTTTCCTGTTCTAATGAAATCATATATTTTATCTAGGTGGTCCTTCATGCCTGGTAATGTGATCAAATAGTCGACGGCATGCCTTTATCTTAGTGAATAGACGAGCATTGCGCCCTCTCCTGGCACTGGATCGTATATACAATGTGGGATCGTTACACCTGCATACTTAAATGGTGTTGTTGTCATTTGTGGCGTTTGTGGTGGCCCTAGCCCTAACGGTGTTCGTGTCATTGGCGGTGTTCGGGGAGTTGTCGGGGGTCCCCCTCCCACTGCCCCTTGCCCTATGTCATCTTTCACGGCCATGGCCTGCGGAACAGAAACCTGCGGAAGAGAAGCCTGCGGAGGCTGAAACTGTAGGAGCTGATCCTGTGATGGGGGCGGAGGGAATTCTGCATTTACATAGTCCGGTGCGGGCTCTTCTAGATATGTTGAAATAAAAGCTTCAGAGGCTGTCGGCTTCTGTCTACGTACTCTAAAGGGTACTGGTGGTGGCGTATGCGCCCTACGGGATTTTTCTGGAGGGGTCACTTTAGCTAGTTCTTCTGAAAGGACGGGATAAATACCTGCAACGAGGGCATTTCTTTCTCTATCAGCTTGTTCTGCCTTGACCCGTTCCCCCTCCTTCCGCAGTTCTCTTTCTTTGGCTTTTTCCGCTGCTAGTTTACTTCTCTCTGCTTGGTGAAAGTCTTTCTCTGCTCTCCGATGCGCTTCTTTACGCCATAACTCAATGGCATCTTTCTGAGACGGTCTTACTTTCCTCTTCCATAGCGCTTCCTCTACTTTCATAATGCCTTCAGAATCCCATGTTCCTGAGGCAGGCCATCTGTACTTTTCCTCTAAATCCTCCGTGTAATCTACCCACAAGTCTAAAAACAATATGGCATCTAGCCCGTGTTTCTGGTACATAAAATGACCAGGTGTGTCTCTAGGCGGGACGGGAACTGACTCTTCGAGTATCCCTTTCCTGGTCCCTATCTGACGTAATTTCGAAAACAGTGGCATGTTGAAACGAACGTAGTGAAAACACAATACACTAAAATACACTGACTGAAACAACCATTCACACTACAACACTAAAACATTAAAAACAGATACATTTAGACTGATACATGGGGAAAACATAAACTTGAAAACCGTTAACTTTATGTACTGTAATACAGTACAACCATACCGGTCTCATAAAGAGACCCGTCTTTACCGTGCCCACCGAAATGGACCCGTCTTTACCGTAACTGTGTAACCAGACACGTCTTTACGGAGCTCAAATAAATGAACCCGTCTTTATGCGTTCCCAATAATGGTACTCACCGGGAAGCAGAACTTGAAGGCCTCGGAAACTCGATACTGCTGCTGCTGCGGTGCTGCGCATGCACCTTGGAACAGGTGGGCCTCGGGATACCTCGGACCTTGCTCTCTCACGGCTTGGGCTCTGGTTGGGATGATCCGAAAACCTCACCGCCTTGTGTTGATGCCTGGTCGCAGTCCGTCTCCTCCGTGGGCCTGAGGGAGTAAGCAGGAAGTCCCGCTGGTCGTGTACACTTTGAAGTCCGTCACGGCTTTAGAAGGGGGCAAGGGCTGGACCTACATCACCGGCGCGTGGGGAAGGGGACTAGTTCCTGTTCGGGCGCCAGATTATGTGGTAAATAAAATTATTACCCTGTCGGAATTTCTATACTTAAACAAAAGGTCATGCATATAATGAGAGGCAGAGTCCGTGGTGTCCGATTCAAAAGGGCTTTATTTCAGTAACTCGAGTTAAGGGAGAATCGGGTTCCATCACCAGTAAGGTTCAGGAAGGGTCGTCATCTGAACTTTATTCACAGAGTACATTATTTATACGTAAAACATACATTAACTTGCATAGAGAAGGCGGAGCAGGAAAAAGAGAGATAAGAGCACATGGGCGTGCAAAAGGGCGTGTAAGAAGGCGTACACATGGGCGTTCCCTTGAGGAGTCATAGGTGTGTCATAGGTGGGTGGATACATGGAGGGGGTCGGCGTGGACAGCTGGAACATTTACCCTACTAGTGTGCGCCACTTGGACATGACGTATATTTGACGTGTAACTGGGGAAAGCTGGGAGGGAGCTGACTTTCGTTCTAGTAGAGAAGCCTTGAGTGTCAGGACGACCTGCACGCCTGGTATTATCTCATATCTGAAGTTTGGAGGATGTATTATCTGAAATAAAGGTCGCTCGAGCAAAGGTTGCTCATCACTAGGAGCCTGTGTGTGCATAAATTTCTTCGTGCATTGCGTGGGGGCCATGGGCCTTCTATGGATGCGAGCTCTGTAAATCACTTAAACGGAGACAGAAAGGCTGGGCTCTATCTCTGTGGACGAGTTCTGTTTACCTTTTTCACTAAGCAGGAATGGGTTTCTGTGGAACAGAGCAGATAACTGTGAGCAAAATACTGCCTTGGCAGGCCGGACTGGGACCCTCTCGGCTGAGCAGGAAGTATGCGAGAGGTCAGGGATACATAGCTGAGCTGCAGCTTTCAGAGTGTCTGGGAGGCATGAGGCCTGCATTCGGGTCCTGGCTCGGCTGAGCCACAAAACGGGTTCATCTCGATTACTAAACGTGCACCATGCAAATACATTGGCAACATGGGCAACATAGGCCTCAGTGTGGAATTAACGTTTCTTTCATGGAAGGCTTGGTAACTGACACTCTAACATGGGACGGAAATGCAGAGACATATTATTTACAAGCATGAGAGGGAAAGTGCATGGGTGACATGAACATACACTAAACGTGGGGTACATGCAGGGGACACATTGGCCACGTAAAATTTCTATTTCCTCACATCCGGCACGCTGTCATAGAGTGTGCCGCCATCTTGGGATTGTCGAAGCTCTGGTGTTCTTATTCTGTTTTACCTGGTGGTGTTCATGCTTTGCCAACCATTTTTTTCATTTTGGTTGTCAATAAAGTTATGGTGAACATCGTCATTATGGGGCACCAAGGTTTTGAAGATACTCTTGTCAGCTTCGGTTGCAGTTCGTGTCCTCGTGACAACAGTTCCTTCTCCCTGGATGCATCAGAAGGACGTGGTGTCTCTTCCTTGTTGACACGTCATTCAACAATGCTTCTGGTATTTCTTCTGTGCTTTCCTGTATTACGTCAGCATGCAGCAGTGTCATTCTGCGAATCTTCATCTTCTGTGGCACTTTCTTCTCAGCACCCGCAGGTCTTTTCATCTCCGTTATTCAGAAGGACCCAGTGTTGTAAAAGATTTATTACATCTTTATATTTGTGACTGTTGGAACGATTTCACCAGTGTGATGCAGTTAAGAATTAGTCATTTTTTTAGGTCTCGGCCTGCGTAGGCTGCGCTTGTGGAGTCTCGCTGGCGAGATTTTATGTTTTAGAGTATGGGGCTTAAACCCACCCTAATTCTCCATTGACTGGCTTCCTAAACGGAGTCCAGCCATTGGAGAAGAGGGGCGTCTTTCCATTTAAGCCCCATCTTTTTGGGAATCGGGGGTGTGTTTTTTAGGTCCTTTCTTTCTCTGACGTCCTCATTCCGAAACACGCCCCCATCACGCTGCCTACAGGCCCAAGTCGGCTCTCTGATTGGTTGACAACTACCAAATACATACAACCATTGGTGTTCCTTATTAACCAATCAGAGGGCCGAAAGGCGTGTGCAGGCGGCGTGAGCAGACTCTGCCTCCTTTCCACACTGCTTTATTTATTTAATTTTTTTTTATGGTGGCAGCGGCTCTCATGGAAGTCTCTCCAGTTCACAGTGTCTAGGAGTCCAGTGTCGATTTTGGTGACTGCATTGAGTACTGTGCCGGTGTCCGCCTGGAGCCCCGCCTGGGAGTCCTCCTGCAATCTTTTGTTTCGGGAAGAGTGCCGCTAAAGGTCACATGCAGGAGTGGAGGGGAGCCCGGCAGGTACCGGACCTTGAAGCGCTGGGTGCCCGGGACCGCAGCTAGGGGGGCAAGACCGCGGCTGGGGCGTGGAAGCCTTCGGGACCATAGCGCGGTGGGGAGAGCGCAGCCCGGCCCAGGTACAGTCATACTAAGACCCTTGCGTGAGGTTTCCGCGCCGTGCACCTGAGCCCGCCCCTGTTCAACATCTACGTGGCCCCCCTTGCTAGACTAGTAAGATGTTTTCTGAATCCGTGCTGCGAGCTATCAAGATACTCACTAGATTCAAGAAAGGTGGAAAGATGTGTATTAAAGTGCGCTTCTAATATCTTTGCCGGGGCTGGAAGTAAAGATATCGGCCTAAAATTCTTAAGGAGGCCCGGGTCCAGGGACGTTTTTTTAAGGAGAGGCTTCACTGTAGCCTTCTTCCACACCGGCGGAAAAGAACCCTGGACAATAGCCCCGTTCATGATTTCAAGCAGAGGCGGAAGAATGCTGTTTCTGCACTCCTTTAACTTTTTTAGCGGTACAGGATCCATTGGGGAGGAGGATTTGGTCCTGTCTAGCAGGAGATTAAGTCCTTCCAGTGAGAGTGCTGGAAATTGGGTGAAGGATTCGGAGGGGCCTTCAACCAAAGTATCAAGGTTGGCTATAGTGAGAGGAACATCATCGTCCAGGGAGTGGCGTTGAGCTTCTAAGGAAGTGTGGATATCCACGATTTTACTATAAAAGAAATCCAAGATGTTATTGCAGAGATCTTGTGCGCTCACCACTGGATCTGGAAGTTGGAGAGAGCACAGTGAATCAGCAATTTTGAAGAGTTCTCTAGATGGAGGTAGAGAACTTGTAAGATTGGAGAAATACTCCTGCTTTTCCATGATCACTCTCTGTTTGTATTCCCGTAAAGCGGACTTGTGTTCCTCCCGGTCCTTCATATCCCAAGATTTCCTCCAGCTTCTCTCCTTACTCCTACAGCTCTGCCTCAGAAGTCTCAGATGTTCAGAGAACCAGGGAGCAGTGGGCTTCTGCCTCCCCACATAGCGGAGAGAGGCGGGGGCAAGCTTCTCAACTACAGTAGTGATGGAGTCTGTGAGTTCTTGAGCTGCCTCACCGTCCTCCCTTGAGGAGGAGGGCTCTGTAGCCCGAACATAAGGGGCAAGAGCTTCGTGGGTGATGTTTCTATAATTTCTCTTGGGAGCGTATGTGGTGGCGACCTGGTTAGCCGTGACCGAGGCAGGGAGAGCAAGTTCTAGCGGCACTGCAAGATGGTCTGACCAGACCAGTGGCAAAGGGGGGCCAGTAGATAATCTTGAGTCACTGGAAAATACCCCGTCCAGAATATGGCCAGCCTTGTGTGTTGAGCTGTTCACCATCTGAACGAGGTCACAGGCTTCAAGTGACTCAGTTAGTGTAGAGGTGTCCTTTGAACCAACTTCATCAAGGTGGAAATTGAAATCGCCCAAAATAGAGAGACGAAATTTTCCGAAATAGGGTTCAAGGATTCTAAGTAGATCTACACAAAAACTAGCTCTAGTATATGTATATAAGTATCCCGGTGAATGAGACAGATGGGGCATACAGAATGCAGAAGTATAATGCTTCAAAACGGTCTTGGAGCATCGATAGGGGTTTGATGGTGCAAGAAAGGGAGGATTTATATAGGATGGCAAGTCCTCCACCTCTACGGCGCAATCTGTCCTGCCTGTGGAGAGAATAGCCATCAGGAATGGCCAGAAGTAAGTCATGACCGGAGGAGTCCGAGGCCCAGGTTTCCGTCACAAAGACCCAGTCTGGCTGTCTCTCTTCCACGAACTCGTGGAAGGCAACATTATTTTTAATGAGCGAGCGCGCGTTTATTAGGAAACCCGTTCTAGGAGGGATGGTAAGATGTTGTTCAAGGCGCGAATGGGGTCTTATAGGGACGGGAGCGGGGAAGCGAAGGGGATCTCTGCATGTAGGACAAAAATGGGAATGTAATATCCCCTCTGGAGTAAACCAATAATAGCAAGAATGCAATGACGGTTTAAGAACCAACAGCTCAGAAATAGAATATTGCCTAAGTACCTCAAAAGATGAAGGAGGAGTGTAAGCCGAGTCCAGCCCGTCCTTTCTCCCACTATATTATCTCCAATGTGTATTTAACATCTCTTTATCATCTCCTGCCTCCATGTTGTTTCTGCTTTCCTGACAGACTATGTTATGAATTCCATATACCACAATAACTTCTGAAACAACATGCAAGATATCTACAAAGGAGACGGTGTATATTAAATTAGAGACTCTGCATTGATACCTACATGTTGGTACTTGCATATATATATATATATATTCACAGAAACACCTCCGTTTTACCGGGGGCCCCCGGTCCTGCAGGGCGGACTCTCACCAGGAACGGAGATCCTGGGCAGACTGCGTGCAACCACTTTGAAAAAAGAGAGTCCACAGTGTCTGAAAGTGCAGAGGACTTTATTCGTCACCTCCTTTGAAATGTGCTCATTTCCTAACGCGTTTCGACGTTCATTACGTCTTGTTCACAGGTGAGCATATTATACAGACTTGATAGTCACGTGCCTGTTTACCATACTACAGGCACCATGATGCATCGGGAAAGTTATTTTAGGGACTTGCCATTATTCACATCTTGTTTACTTGCATTATTTTCAGCATATTGTCCCAGGTCGGTGCATTCAATTTCATGTTGCTTAGTGCCAGGGTTCCACAAGGAGTAAAATGATTTCTGCATCTGCACTGCTTCCGAGAGAGGCGTTGTCCTCTCTCATCTCCCTTTCTCCTGCGCCCTTTGCCATGTTGCTGCGGAAGTCCTGAAGAGCTGGCAAACAGGCAAGGAGCGGACCATGCCCCCTCGATCAATATTCACAGAAACACCTCCGTTTTACCGGGGGCCCCCGGTCCTGCAGGGCGGACTCTCACCAGGAACGGAGATCCTGGGCAGACTGCGTGCAACCACTTCGAAAAAAGAGAGTCCACAGTGTCTGAAAGTGCAGAGGACTTTATTCGTCACCTCCTTTGAAATGTGCTCATTTCCTAACGTGTTTCGACGTTCATTACGTCTTGTTCACAGGTGAGCATATTATACAGACTTGATAGTCACGTGCCTGTTTACCATACTACAGGCACCATGATGCATCGGGAAAGTTATTTTAGGGACTTGCCATTATTCACATCTTGTTTACTTGCATTATTTTCAGCATATTGTCCCAGGTCGGTGCATTCAATTTCATGTTGCTTAGTGCCAGGGTTTCACAAGGAGTAAAATGATTTCTGCATCTGCACTGCTTCCGAGAGAGGCGTTGTCCTCTCTCATCTCCCTTTCTCCTGCGCCCTTTGCCATGTTGCTGCGGAAGTCCTGAAGAGCTGGCAAACAGGCAAGGAGCGGACCATGCCCCCTCGATCAATATTCACAGAAACACCTCCGTTTTACCGGGGGCCCCCGGTCCTGCAGGGCGGACTCTCACCAGGAACGGAGATCCTGGGCAGACTGCGTGCAACCACTTCGAAAAAAGAGAGTCCACAGTGTCTGAAAGTGCAGAGGACTTTATTCGTCACCTCCTTTGAAATGTACTCATTTCCTAACGCGTTTCGACGTTCATTACGTCTTGTTCACAGGTGAGCATATTATACAGACTTGATAGTCACGTGCCTGTTTACCATACTAGAGGCACCATGATGCATCGGGAAAGTTATTTTAGGGACTTGCCATTATTCACATCTTGTTTACTTGCATTATTTTCAGCATATTGTCCCAGGTCGGTGCATTCAATTTCATGTTGCTTAGTGCCAGGGTTCCACAAGGAGTAAAATGATTTCTGCATCTGCACTGCTTCCGAGAGAGGCGTTGTCCTCTCTCATCTCCCTTTCTCCTGCGCCCTTTGCCATGTTGCTGCGGAAGTCCTGAAGAGCTGGCAAACAGGCAAGGAGCGGACCATGCCCCCTCGATCAATATTCACAGAAACACCTCCGTTTTACCGGGGGCCCCCGGTCCTGCAGGGCGGACTCTCACCAGGAACGGAGATCCTGGGCAGACTGCGTGCAACCACTTCGAAAAAAGAGCGTGTACCGGGCGCTCCCACCGCGAAAATCGAAAAAAAAATTAAAAAATTGAGACCCCGCGGGGCCCTTTAATGGCCCCCATATCAAACCTAGAGGGTCAGGGGGGGTCTACCCTGCCCCCTTATGGTCAATTCCCCCCTTTGTTTTTGCCACCTCTTGTGTCTCGATTTTACCAAGACACAAGATGGCGGCCGCTCCGGACTGTTTAGATTGTTTACAGACACCCAAAAGCCAATCAGCTTTCTGCGCGCAAGTCGCGTGGCGCGCCCGGTGCGCTCCCCGGTGCGCGTACCGGAGCGCGCCTATAGATATATATATTTTTTTAAATCTAAATTACTCAAAATCCACTGGAGCACATATCTTGAGACATAGCAAAGGCACATCGGGCTACCAGTCCCTACAATTTTGCCAAGTTTGGTGGAAATCCATTCAGCCGTTCAGGCTAAAAGTGAAATCGACCGCCCTATGGAAATTAACATGGGGAAAATGCGTTTTGGGACCCCCCTTTTATCTCGCCCCCCGCTTGACGAATCCCCCCCAAACTTTCGGGGAATGACCGGAGCTCGACAAGGCCATTTTGTGGAAATTTTCAGGCAGATTCGTCAACCGGTGCCAAAGGTATTCCAAAGAGAATTTTGAGATTTAACATTGAAAAAAATCCTAACTATAACATTGAAAAAAATCCTAACTATAACTACCTACTGGCGACCGCCAGTAGGTAATATATATATATATATATAATATATATATATATATATATATATATATATATATATATATATATATATATATATACAGCTCCCAAAACACCAATAATGTGATTTTGTTGGGTGCAACGCCAAGTATTTCTTCTATGTCTACACGGGTATTTGCACAGGTAGTTTTAATTTTATCACGTACTAGCACTTTAAAAGGTGTACCTTGAAGCTTTATCGCTGTCATGTGAAAAAGGCTCAGTTGAGCCGAAACGTCTGTGACATTTTCTGCTTGAATAAAGTTTGAAGTACCTCGAGGTCCGTGTCCGGTGTCCTGTTTTGCTGGCTGGAAAAGCAGCGTGTGCTGGAGTGATACGGAGTTTACGATATATAGCCAGTGGGATTCGTCCTGGCTTTAACACGGGACCCTCCTTGCTAATTGGTCAACGCTATCAAACGGATCTTTTTCCTGGACGGCGTTCAGGAAGGTGTAGGCTCCGGAAGGAGTACGGCGTTTGACCCCCAGCATCTGGTATTCTAGCAGAGTATTGAGCGAAAGGACGATCAGGCAGCTACGGCTGTGTGCGACTCGGGCTCGAGTTGCAACCGGGATTGCAGTTTGCGGTGAAGCAGATCCGAAGGAACAGGCGCCTGATAAAGTAAGCTCTTGAATATTGTTTAAGCTGGGAAAGGAGTGAGGTTAACCTGGGAGCAAGTCTTGATTACCGACAATCGAGTACGGATTGTTGAACGACACCAGTGTAATTTAAAACAAACATTGCAGAGAGATGTCGGGTGACAGCGTAAGGGAACGGGAAACATTAGCTGCAACTTTGTTTTCCGATGACACCCCCCTCCCAGTGGATAAACATGGGAGAAAGAACACTGATGCTAGTGGCAGCAGCACGACAAAAATTAAAGACCTATTCAAAGTACTTGAAAAAAAGTAATTTCAAGAACAAGCAAAGTGGTGGGAATCCAAGTCACTACAGCGCTATATAGAAGTGAACCGCATTCCACGCGGTCTAAGAATATTGACAGCGCCCACTTATGAGAATCCAAATCCCGACCTGATGAAAGAATGGGCTGAATCAAATTTGGAGGCATCGCGTCGACAGGTACAGATTCTCATCAAATATGCGGACATAGATAGAGCCAAACTACTTACAGAAATTGCGGGCATACAGGAGGAAATTGATGGACTGGGGGAAGAAGAAGAAAAGACAAGACTATCCAAAATTATGCATGAACGTTTAAAGAAGGAAGAGGAAAAAATTGTGGCAAGAAAATCATATAAATTCCAGAGAGACAGGAATGATTATGAACTTGGCCAGATTTTTACATTTTCACGCAAATTTGATATCCTACGCAAAGGCGGCCCCAAACAACTGCCCAAAGTGAAAAATGCCCCAAGCCATGCAAGCCCCGCTGTAACTGAAACTAACATGATGAGTGCCTCCTCTAATGCAACAATTAGCTCGGACCCTGATACAGACTCTGAAACAGACCGCCGCAGACAGATTCAGGCGGCAGGCCAGCCCAAGCTCACGCCAGGCCAGGAAATTGTTTTTTTAGGCCAGGACAGAGGGAACACACTAAGGTCTTATACAAGGGGCAATCAAGGAAACACAGGGCAAATTATAGGCGCCGCCAGAGGCGGTGGGTGGCAAAAAAGAGGGTCTCAGAAGAAGAGAGGAGGTGGAAGGGGTCGGAGCAATGCCCTCCAACAGGAGTAAAAGAAACCACCAATCGCACTGTTGTGAATCTAACTGGGCTAATACTTACAAAGGAAGAGGAAAACATTCTTAAGCTTGGCCTATCCTATGCATCCCCATGCAATTTTGATTATGCCAATACGCGATGCAACATTTACAAAGCGGTCAGAAAACTCAAGTTACGCAAGTTTTATGCCATGAAAAACAAAGATGGAACATCACTTGATGTGGACTCAACACTTGGAATGGAGGAACCTGAAGCCTCACAAGGAACTCGGGTCCTAAGGGAATTGTGGGATACTGAAGGAGCAGGCTATGGGGAGGTCTCGAATGTCATCAAAACTAATGAGGGGATCGATGAGAGTGGCAACAGAATTTCAACGGTCACCCAATTCAGAGCACCCTCCACGTTTTATCCTATTATGTTGAGAGACAATGTCGATGTTTTCCACGAGAACGTTGTAGCTGATTTAAAAAAACTGCAAATTCAAACAGGTGGTACGAAGCGTAGGTACTCTGCTCAGCTACAACAATACAAGGCACTGACTGACAAGTTAAATAAGGAAAAAAATCTGGTAATAAGAAACAGTGACAAAGGGGGAAATGTTGTCCTCATGACAAAAACAAATTATGACAAGGAGGCATACAGTCAACTTAATGAGCATTTGTGTTATGAGAAGATCAACAATCGGGAATTGTTGATCATAAAAGAAGAATATCACCGCAAACTCTATAAGTGGCAATCAGCAAAACTCATTACTGAAACTGAATACGAGTATTTAAAGACTGAACATCCTGTTACTCCCATCCTGTATTTTATCCCGAAAATACACAAGAACCCCGAACATCCACCTGGAAGGCCAATTATTTCGGCACGGGGAGGCCTCTTGGAGCATACCTCGATATACATTGACTATTTTTTGCAAGGTTATGTTCAACAATTGGTGTCATTTGTACATGACACAGGGGATTTTCTGGTTAAAATCAAAGAAGTGCAAATTCAGGAGGGGGATTGGTTAATAGCGTTGGATGTGACAGCATTGTATACTAGTATTTCACATAGTGATGGTTTGGAGGCCGTTCGGTACTACCTCTCCAGAAGGGAACCAGGTAATGAGAAACATACCAAAATGCTGCTAGACATGTTAAGTTTCTGTCTAACAAACAATGTTTTCTTGTTCAACCAGCAACTGTACCGCCAGAAGCAGGGGGTAGCGATGGGGGCCAGATTCTCTCCAGGCTACGCATGTTTGCACATGGGAGCTTGGGAGGAGCTGGTCCTCGGCTACGGATACCAACACATTATCAGAAACAATCTGGTGGCATGGTTCCGCTTCATAGACGATCTGTTCGTCGTATGGAGAGGAAGTCATGAGGAAGCACTCAAATTTGTTTAGGATATCAACGATAATCCCCTTAATCTCAGATTCACGGCGACTTTGAGTCAAAAAAGTGTCACATTTCTTGATGCCGAACTCTACATCAAGGGGGGCCTTTTGGAGTCCAAGGTATTTAGAAAAAAGACAGCTGGCAACAGCATTCTTCATGCTGCGAGTGCCCACCCTGTACACCTTATTTCCAGTATCCCGTATGGGGAGATGCTACGCTTAAGACGTATTTGGAGCAACCCCATAGACCTGGAGCAGGCACAGAATGAAAGCAGAAATAGATTCCTTGAGAGAGGCTACTCAATGAAACTGGTTGACCGAGCGAAACAGAAGTCCATGAGTCTAACTAGAGAGGAACTCCTTATCAGGAAAGCTGACAGGGAGCTCAACACCATACAAGATATATCTAAACCTGGGAAGACGGAGTCTGAGTGTTTTAGAATAATAACGGGGTTCACCAAGCAACATCAACAAATAAGAAAAATAGTGAACAAACACTGGCCCATAGTATTAAAAGACACAGTGATAGGCAGTGGCCTGCCTAAGCAGGTTTCGTTAACCTTCAGCAAAGCCCCCTCCCTAAGGGATCAAATTGTTAAAACTAATCCGGATCCCTTTTCCAAAACAGAATGGTGGCAGAAAAATAAAGGCTTCTATAACTGCAAGGTTTGCAAAGCATGCACACACGGTGAAAACACCAAGACATTTAAGGATGGATTTTCTGGGAACAACCATGCGATAACCCAAGTCTTAACATGCAAGACAGAATATGCCATTTATGTTTTGCGTTGCCCCTGTGGATTACAGTATGTGGACAGCACGAAGAATGCTGTCCACAAACGTATTTTACAACACCTTCGCGCAATAACCAATGTGGACAATACCTATCCGGTGGCGCGCCACTTCAGAGACTTCCATCAAAGCAATAATAGCAGTCTCAGGTATTGGGTTATTAACAACAGAAGGGGTGGAGACAGGGATGCCAGGCTCAGGAAACTTGAAACAAAGTACATTCTCCTGCTTAATACTAAGGTGCCTAATGGACTTAATGTGACAGAGGACCTCCACACTTGCTTGCTCTAATTATGCATGATTGGGTTGTGTGTTCTCCCCCCCGTGAGTGGTATCCTCGTCAGTCGCCCGGCTGGGCGATGACTTGGGTGGACTTCGGGGGGGCTGCGAGCACACACCAATTATTATTAATTGATTGAAAACGTAATGCTGCTTAGATTACATTATCAATTTTGATTATAATTTTCACTGTGCACTGTTTTTTACATGTTAGGAATACACATGAAGATATATATGATAGAGTTCCTAACATCTTTTGTTTTGTTTATTATTTAGGGCAGGGTTATGGGTCATTAAGACCAACCTCACATTTATTTACTTTTTGCACTAGAAGTCAAGGAAGGGCAATTATGGCACCCAAATTTTTGAATCGCAATGAGATATATATGAATTGATTACGTATCAGTATGAACAGGGAGTCCGTCCCAATAAGGGGAGAGTGCAGGAGTCGAGGTCGAATATAGATACACTCCTGTTGAGGACCTCCCTGGACCATCTATCCTAAATCTGCAAAGTTGAGATATACAATTATTTGTGAAAACTGATCGTGGACCTAGGGACTGATAAGAATGCATAGTTGCACAGAAACGCTAGATTTGCACATGTTCTGATGATGCACTTTAAGTACGATATGCACTTCATAGTGTCAGCACTGAGCACTTTATATTTATATATCCGTTATCCCTTGGTCTGAGTCTCAACCCGGAAGTGTGCAGAGATATTTGGCACGGAAGCCAGGAATATAACAATGAGGTTTTTACAGAACTTTTTCAATATATGTAACTGTTTTAGGAATCGTATTTATTATTCAAACGGCGGTCCTTTTTATATCCTGACCAGACATGTACTAGGACTCATCATTTAAACCAGGAATTTTGAAAATATGTATTTTACAATGATTTTTAAATGAATGGTTAATGGACTTGAATTCGTAGTGAACATGTATTTTTAGCGAAATGTAACATATTTTAAAAATGTATTTTATATCAATTTTGAAAAGTAATGTGATTTTGTTGGGTGCAACGCCAAGTATTTCTTATATGTCTACACAGGTATTTGCACAGGTGGTTTTAATTTTATAACGTACTAGCACTTTAAAAGGTGTACCTTGAAGCTTTATCGCTGTCATGTGAACAAGGCTCCGTTAAGCCGAAACGTCTGTGACACTTTCTGCTTGAATAAAGTTTGAAGTACCTCGAGGTCCGTGTCCGGTGTCCTGTTCTGCTGGCTGGAAAAGCAGCGTGTGCTGGAGTGATACGGAGTTTACGATATATATATATATATATTCACTAAAAAAAACATAGGTTTTAGGCCTTATATAGTTAGGAATTAACATATAAAAAACCATTGAAATTCCTCCTATATAGTTAGCTGGACATTTTATTGACATAAAACCCAATGAAATTCCATATATAGTTAGTTGCAATAACTATATATCGCGCACCCGCAATCCACTGCTGATGATGTCACATATTACATCATTCATGACATGGTCAGTGACATCACTGATGTCTGCTTTTAGAAGTAGAACCCTTCTCCCGCCATCTGCTCCCACAAACGAGAGACAGATTGAGGATGCGGCAGTACACGCAGGATTCTGAACACACGTCATTCGTAGTTTTTTCCCCTCTGACGTCCACGTTAACCACAGGTGGAACAAGCCAATGGGCAATCACAACTATTGTTGCGTCCATCACTTTTGTCAAGACTTTCACTCCCGACCGGACTATATATAAAAATGTGAGACTATTCAGTCGCCTTGCTACACAGATGGTTATAACTTCGCTCTATTGTAAAGCGCTCTAACACCTCTGGGTAAAATCTGCGCTATATAAAACTGCATAAATAAATTAACCCAGCAAAAAGTACACCACGCAATGCAAAACAGTCAGCACATCATCGTTCATTATTCTTACAGACTGTCACGCAGAGGCAGAAAAAAGACACCCCGTAGCAACTTTAAAAAAAAACATCTGTCGCTGCGGAGCTAGGTTCGGCTGTCACGTTGTAACTGTAACTTCAGTGCTGCAACCAGCCCTGTCACGCAGAAACACAAGGCAGAACACTGACACGAAAATAAGAAACATGAAAATAATCACCCTCCACAGTACCTCGCTGCTGTTGCTGAAGCTGGGCATGGCAGCTTTGGCTCATCATTAAGAAGAGGAGAAGCGGAAGAAAACTTTCCTTTTCCATGTTCAAAGTTGTCGAAGAGAAGGACGGCAGGTCGAAAGCCTGCTCTGCGCCCTCCCTCGAACACTGCAGCCCTCTGTGAGCGGTCTCGGAGTGTCTCACACAAGCCCAGCCGGGAGCTTCCTCTGTCCTGCTGGGGCGGACCGCCCCCCCCCCCTAGCTACGCCGGTCACTCACCGGATCCCGGGGTCGGCTCCCGGCAGCTTCCGGCTTCCTCTGTCCTGTCCCGGGCCGGCAGCCAATCAGAGCGCGGCCCGGGGAATAAGGTCACAGTTCCGCCCCCGGCCTGCCTGACTTCCTGGTTGCGGCCGGGCGGCAACAGCGGGACAATTTCAGCGGGTAATGCCGGGTGGGCACCGGCCTGAAAAGATGCATAAAACATAAAGCGCTCCCAAAGCGCTAGTGGCAAAATACAGCGCAAAATCGCGGGGTGCCAACATTTCATGGATGAACTGCTGACAGCCAATCAGATCTCACGATGAGATGCTGACAGCCAATCAGATCGCACGATCAGAGATATGTCGTTAGGCTCCGCCCAGATATTTAATTGGATTCTCTTTTAATTTTCACAGGAACCACTGGAGGGATTTACACGATTTTACCAAAAGCGTGATCTGCATACCAGACACTACTATTTTGACAAGTTTGGTGTAATTCCCTTCAGTGGTTCAAGCTGTAGCCGAGTCTAAAGGTCCTATGGAAATTAACATGGGGAAAACACGTTTTGGGACCCCCCTTTTTTCTCAGCCCCCACTTAACGAATCCCCCCCAAACTTTCAGGGAAGGAGCAGAGCGGAGCGAGCCATCTTCTTTGAGAAATTTGTGAAGATTCATCAACCAGGGCCAAAGTTATTCCCAATAGAATGTTGGGGATTTCCTAGGGGAAACCGTCCTAACTATATATACCTACTGGCGACCGCCAGTAGGTAATATATATATATATACAGCTCCCAAAACACCAGCCTGCCGCACACACGAGCGGGTGCCTGTAAAACGTGGGTGTTCCCGTTTGTAAATAAAGCTCCAAACTTCTTTCAGGTAGTGAGTACCTGCAAAAGAGGACAGCACTCTCTGGGGGCTTTCCAATCTGTTTATTTCGAAAAGAGGAAACCTCAGCACATCAGGACGCGTTTCAGCGCACAGCCTTTGTCAATTGTGGCACAATTGTACTCACTACCTGAAAGAAGTTTGGAGCTTTATATATATATATATATATATATATATTTATTTATATATATATATATAGTTAGGACCTAGTTACCATAGGAAATGCCGAACATTCTATTGGGAATAACTTTGGCGCTGATTGAGGGATCTGCCTGTAATTTTCCTTAAATTTGTCTTGCTGCGCTCCGCTCCTTCCCTGAAAGTTTCGGGGGGATTCGTGAAGCGGGGGCCAAGAAAAAAGGGGGGTCCTAAAATGTGTTTTCCCCATGTTAATTTCCATAGGGACATTCTGACAAGGCTACAGCTCGAACGGCTGAACGGAATTACACCAGATTTGGCAAAATGGTAGGGACTGGTATGGAGCAGTGCCTTTTGTATGTTTGGTGTAAATCACTCCAGTAGTTTATGAGAAAATTGAATGTGAAATGTAATTCAATGCAATTTTCCATAGGACCTTTAGACACAGCTACAGCCCGAACGGCTGAATGGAATTACTGCAAACTTGGCAAAATGGTAGAGCCTGGTATGCAGAAGTGCCTTTTGTATATTTGGTAAAAATCCCTTCAGTAATTGTTGAGAAAATTGACTTTTTTCAAATTATATATCTATAGGCGGTACACGGTGCGCGCACCGTCCTTGCACTGTTCTTGCACGTGCGCGGACCTTAGCGTGCGTGAGCTGCATGCTGATTGGCTGCCAATGTCTGTCAACACTCCAAAACAGAAATTGTTGGCAGCCATCTTGTGCCTCGGTAGACTGAGGCACAGGAAAGCAGAAAAACAAACGTGTAGAACTCAAAAAGGGGGCAGGGTAGAAGTACCCTGACCCCCTAGGCCTCCCTCCCCAAATTTTTTTTTAGAAAAATCGCGGCGTCCGCGCACGTTGCGCGCAACCCGCGATTTTTAAACATTTTTTTAAAAAAAATAGAATTTTTTCACATTCCTGCGTCAAGATGTGAAACTGAACAACAGACTATAGCAATTCGTGTGTAAAAAAGAAAAATGCAAGAAGCTCCGGCTTCTGCCCTGCATCTTATGATGTAGGTACAAGTGTAAAAACTTTTGCACAGACCTTCTATAATAGAAACTGAGAACATGTTTAAAAAAGAGGTGGGGGCGTGGCTGGGGCGCCGATGGTGGAGGCGGCGTGAGCGGCTAGCTTCGGGCCTGATCCCACCAATTATCCTGTAAATTGACCTGTGGTGCAGCTGTTTCCACAGCCACAGGAGGCGGAACACCCAGAGAACATGCTGGCCAGCTGCAGTGCCCTCTAAGGGTCGCGGGGTGCCTCTGCGGCGAAGGACGTGGCCGATACTCCCGGAGGAGGTACAGCAAAATGGCGGCGGTGACCGGCAGCTGAAGACGAGACGCAGTGCCCTGGGAGTGTCGGGTGCTCGCACGTCCGCGTCACGGCTGAAGTCGGAGAACGCCGTGTGATCGGCGACATATTCTGTGAGGGACCCGCGAGCCCGGAGATAGAGACCGGCTGCCTCACCCGGGGCATTCAACATGGCGCCGGGAAGACGAACTGGCTGGAGAGCTCTGAAATGATGATGAGGGGAGGCGCAAGCCATCGGGAGAACTAGGGGCGCCAAACCAGTGGCCGACTGAAAAGACTTTTCCGTGCGGGCGAGGTGGAGGCTCCTGTACTGTGCGGCCCCTGACGACCGGTGGTGAAGGGGCGGGCGACCACGGAGTGATGCTGTACAGGCTGCGCAACCGTGCAGCCTGACGTCTGGGTTGCGGCCGAGAACACCGAAGAGTGCCCCGCGGACTGGACCTGGGGAGCGGCGGCTGGTGACCGGAGGGTCTTTGGATCAGGGTGAGTGCAGAGGCGCAGGCCCGGGATCATTGCAGCGGAGCTGAGGGCAGGCCTGGGGAACCACGGAGCTGGGAGCCGGGAGCACGAGCTCAGCAGACCACGGGGCTGGAACGTAAATTGGAGGATGCGCTGCAGCGCCTGGCAACTCTGGAAAGAAGGGTGGAGGATTCCGAAAGTCGCAATCGACGTAACAACGTACGGGTAGTGGGCCTGCCCGAGAAAATAGAGGGAAAGGACATGATAACATACCTGGAGGACTGGTTCAAGACGCAGGTGCCCCCGGAGGGTTTATTCTCTTTCTTCACCCTGGAGAGGGCGCACAGGGTTCTGGCCAAACCACCCCTACCGGGACGCCCTCCTCGACCTTTGGTGGCTAGGGTCCTTCATGATAAGGATAGGGATCTGCTGATCCAGAATGCACGCTCCAATGGGCCTTTTAAGATAGAGAACAGTACTGTTACAATCTTCCCGGACTATACCGAAGACATACAAAAACGAAGGGCCTCGTACCTGGCGGTTAAAAAAGAGCTTAGGGACGAAGGGATCCAGTACTCGTTATTATTTCCTGCAAAGTTGAGGGTGATCGTGGATGGTGTCACACAGTTTTTCCTAACGCCGGATGATGCTTGGACGTGGCTTGAATCCTATAGAGCAGGCACGGATCGCAGGGGCAAAGGGAATAGCGAACAGTACAAACCGCCGCGAATGCGCCAATCGCAACGTATCCGCAAGAGAGACAAAGCCAGGAAAGCTTCACAGCTCACACAATTGGTGGCAGACAAACAGGGTGCTCTGATGGCCACGGCAGCAATCACTGGGTCATAAACCGAGAACTCAAATAGGGGCACAGACTCTGAAGAAGATAAACGACACTCAGGCCCCGCGTTCTCGGACACAGATAGCATCAGAGGCCTGGATGTAACACCCAGGACAGCTGACGATCTGTGAGTCTCGCCAAGTCCCGGGAGGGTCAATATTTAAGGTCTGGACGGGGGTCCGCTGGGACAGTTGGTGGTTACTGTGAACACTTTGGCTGCATCTTCTTGCTGGGGGGATTGAGCCGGGGGCTGGGGTGCGAGCCGTCACCTGTTGGGCCTACACCACTTCCCCATAGCCCTTAAGGCAGCCTGTGGTGGTGACTACAGGATAGGAGTGTGTGATTTGTTGTGGAAGTTTGGATGGGGACTGATACTGTGTTATTGGGTCCTGTTCTGGGGGGGGAGGGTGCTGGGAATTGTTCAAAAAGTTATGGGTTTAAGGTTCAGGGTTCCTGGTGTAGGCTGGCGATGTTGGGGGAAGGAGAGTTCAGAGTGCTTTGGTGATGGGGACGTTACCTGAACTGAAATGTATCACATGGAACGTACGTGGATTGCATACTATGTCCAGGCACCACAAGGTACATGCATATCTGGTGAGGCGGGGAATTCAAATAGCGTTACTCCAAGAAACTCATCTAACTAAGCAAGAGTGTACAGCATTGCAGAGGCGATGGCGGGCCAGGTATTTGGCACAACATACTCGGCATTTGCCAGGGGGGTCATGGTATGGGTGAGAGCGGGGACTCCTTTTCTGGTAACAACTACGGTGGTGGACCCGGAGGGTAGATATTTAGCGGTGGAAGGGAGGTTGTATGGAAGGGAAGTGGTGCTTTGCAGTGTCTATGCCCCAAACACAGATCAACCCTGGTTTTTGGATAGATTATCTGGATCTTTGGCATATTCTCTAGCTGGTACTGTGATAATGGGAGGAGATTTTAATTCCATCACTGATGTACTTTTAGATTGGGTCGCATCCTCCACTGGTTGACTCCTTGGTCCGTAGAACAGCGAAGCAGAGAGTTAATTGGCAGGACAAGTAGGGGCTTACAGATATATGGAGGGGACACCATCCAGGAGATAGGGATTATTCTTTCTTTTCTGCGCTCCACGAGCTGCATGTTAGAATTGATACGATCCTCTGTAGCCGTGCGTTGGCACCCCTGGCGACACGCTCTGAGTACTTGGCCAGGACAATATCGATCACAATCCTCAGGTGGTGGCCTTCAAATGGCAACAAGCGAGAACCGCAATACCCACTTGGCGATTGCGACCAGATACCGTGGAGGATCTGAACTTTAGCACCAAAATTCAGGAAGGTATTGAAGCCTACTTTACAGTGAATGAGGGAACAGCGTCTACCAGGGGAGTGGAATGGGACGCTTTTAAAGTAGTGGTGAGAGGGTTATGCATTAGCAATCATGCGGGTGAGAGGAAGGTAGTGTTGGCTGATGTGGCGAAAGCAGAAGCGGCGCTGCGGGAAGTAGAGAAGCAAAGACCGGAACAGAAGTGGCTGCAGAAACGGTTGCTAGAAGCTAAAGAGCTTGTGGCATCTGAGACGGAAAGATTGTGGAGCTTTGACTACAGACAATATATGGTAAAAGGTTCATGCGGAGGGAGACAAGGTGGGAACGCTTCTGGCAAAACTAGCAACACCAGTGTCAGGGGGGTGCCCGATTTTGAACATGCGAACGGAGTCGGGAGACGTGGTATACTCCCAGTATGAAATCCTGTTGGGCTTCTTGAGCTACTATACAATACTGTATCGTAGTCACCTAGAGGCTGAGGAGCCGGACATAGTGGAATATATAGTGGGGACTCAGCCTCCGCAGTTGGATGAAGAGGATGCTGAGAGACTGGGGCAGAAAATTCAGTTAGCAGAGCTGAGGGAAGCGATCAAGCAGATGGCTAAGAATAAGACTCTTGGAGTAGATGGGCTCCCTATAGAATTCTATGTAAAATACGTAGATGTTCTAGCACCCCGATTAGTGGAGGTGTATAATGAGACAGCGGAACAGGGCCACCTACCGCAGTCTATGAGGGAGGCGCTGGTAATCCCCCTGTTGAAATCTGGAAGGGAAGGTAGCGATGTGACTTCTTATAGGCCACTGTCAATGTTGACGGTAGACTATAAAATCTTGAGCAAAATATTAGCCACGAGGCTACTACCCCACATGACTGCCCTGATTCATACTGACCAAGCGGGGTTTATTCCGACTAGGAATACTTCGGTTAACATTTGCCGCCTCGTGCGAGTGTTGGAAAGTGACCTGGATGTTGATATGCTGCCGGCTGTATTGTCGGTGGACATAGAGAAGGCATTTGTTAGCCTGGAATGGGACTACCTGGATAGAGTGCTGGAGAGGTTCGGTCTAGGGGAACTGTTTAGGAGATGGACGAGGATCTTATACTCCCTGGCAACGGCCAGAGTGAGACTGGGAACTGTTATATCCTTGCAATATCCGGTACAGAGAGGTACAAGGCAGGGTTGTTGCTGTTCGCACTGGCAATTGAGCCTCTAGCGACCCAGGCCAGGATGGGGAAGGCATATAATGGCCTTCTATGCGGAGGGAACCCACACCATATTTCCTTGCATGCGGATGACCTGCTCCTGTTCTTGGAGGACGCGACCGTGGCACTACAGGGGGCGGTGACCCTGCTCATGGATTTTGGGGCACTTTCAGGCCTCAGAGTTAACTGGAATAAGACATGTGTTTTCCCTCTGAAGGTGGACATGCAGAAGCCATTGTTGTCATCTGGCCTGATATGGGAGCGGTCATGCTTTACTTACCTGGGAGTCCGGATATACCATGGTGCGGAACCATGCTGGAGGGGAATGTGGGGCGCTGTATAAGGGCTCTGAGAGGCTGTATGGCATTTTGGGCTACACTTCCCCTATCAGTGGTGGGGAGAGTGGCACTATTGAAAATGGTGGCCCTGCCTCGATTACACTACTATTTCTGAACGCTTCTGCTGTGGATACCCCCAAGGTTCTTTCGCAAATTGCGTACGCTCACAATTGATTTCATATGGGGACACGGGAGGAGACGAGTAGCGCTGGATACGTTGCTGAGACCAAAATTGGATGGAGGGTTGGCTGTCCCTAACTTTGAACTTTACTATTTAGCAGCGCAGCTACAGGTTCTTGCGCAGAATGTTGCAAATGAATTCAGGGGCCCGGAGCAGACCTGCAGGGTGGGAATCCAGAGGCATGTACTTAAGCATGGGCGTAAAATCCGTTCGCTCGCGGAATTTGCAGATTTTCGGTAAATTCGCAATCCGCGAACTCTCGCGAATTTGCCGAAAATCCGTAAATTCGCACGCAGCGGATTTTTTTGCTTGGTGATACAATATTGCAGCGCGCGGCGTTCACTTACCGTCATTCAGCGTTTGCCGAGTTGTTTTTCTCGATATTTTGCGAGTGCTGCGCCATTTTGGATCTTGCTGCGGGATCCCGCGGGAGTTTGGCGACCGCGATTACGTCATCAAGGCTTGCCACCTTGCACAGTGGGAGTTTGTCAACGCGAGTACGCCGTGATCACGTATCGCGGGAGTTTGCAATTGCGAACACGTAGATGCGGCGGGCAGCAACAATCTCGCACTCGCGAAATTACAAAATTTGCAATTCTGCACAAGAAATCCACCAGCAAGCAGCATAAACCTTCTGAAAAAGATGATTTTTATCAGAATAACTCCTCAGGTTGACATTTGCCTGTACTTTTTTTTGCAAGGAGTCCATTTTGGGGTGGGGGGGTGGGAGAAAGGAAGTGCCCGACAGTCTCCAACTTCCTGTTCCTGTCCAGCAGGCTCCTGCCAGTGCTTTCTTCATGTGCTGGTCACTTTCATTCGGATCTTGACCTACTTTTTGTGGATGCTGCTGGATATTTGGATTTGAGGACTTTTTTACTTTCTTTGGATCACTTTTGGATTAGAAATTTCACAAGTAAGTTTGTTTGGGGCATTACAGTTGCTGAAACTACAATTTTGGAATTTTTGATTTTTGGGCTGTTGTTGGGGCCTTTTGCCCAGGAGTAGTGAGTGGTGCATGGACTGAGTCTTTCTGTGTAGTTTCTTTAATGTAAACATCATGGAGGGCATGGATGGCATGGGATTGTGCTGATTTGTGTGTGTTTTTCGATTTTTTTGGCTGCTGTTGGGGCCTTGTGGCCAGGGCTAGTGAGTGGTGCATGGGCCTAGTCTTTCTGTCGGATGCCTTGAATTTAAACATCATTGAGGGCATGCATGGCATGGGATTCTGCTGATTTTTGTGTGTGTTTTGATTTTTTTGGCTGCTGTTGGGGCCTTTTGCCCAGGGGTAGTGAGTGGTGCATGGACTGAGTCTTTCTGTGGGGTCTTTTTAATGTAAACATCATGGAGGGCATGGATGGCATGGGATTGTGCTGATTTTTGTGTGTTTTTCAATTTTTTGGGGTGTTGATGGGGACTGGCCATGTGGGTGGGGGCCATTTTGAGTGCTGGTACAGGCAGGCCATGTGCTGGGGGGCAAGGGCCATTTTGAATGCAGGCAGTGTTCTCAGGCCTGCACCCATTTTGTCTAGCTTTCATCCATTATGCCCAGGGATAGTGAGTGGTGCATGGGCCTAGTCTTTATGTGGGCTGTCTTGAATTTAAACATCATTGAGGGCATGGATGGCATCGGATTGTGCTGATTTTTGTGTGTTTTTAGATTTTTTTGGCTGCTGGTGGGGCCTTTTGCCCAGGGGTAGTGAGTGGTGCATGGACTGAGTCTTTCCGTGGGGTCTCTTTAATGTAAACATCATGGAGGGCATGGGTGGCATGGGATTGTGCTGATTTTTGTGTGTTTTTCGATTTTTTGGGGTGTTGATGGAGACTGGCCATGTGAGTGGGGGCCATTTTGAGTGCTGGTACAGGCAGGCCATGTGCTGGGGGGCAAGGGGCCATTTTGAATGCAGGCAGTGTTCTCAGGCCTGCACCCATTTTGCCTAGCTTTCATCCATTATGCCCAGGGGTAGTGAGTGGTGCATGGGCCTAGTCTTTCTGTGGGGTGTCTTGAATTTAAACATCATTGAGGGCATGGATGGCATGGGATTGTGCTGATTTTTGTGTGTTTTTCGATTTTTTTGGCTGCTGTTGGGGCCTTTTGCCCAGGGCTAGTGAGTGGTGCATGGGCCTAGTCTTTCTGTTGGATGTCTTGAATTTAAACATCATTGAGGGCATGGATGGCATGGGATTGTGCTGATTTTTGTGTGTTTTTCGATTTTTTGGGATGTTGATGGGGACTGGCCATGTGGATGGGGGGCATTTTGAGTGCTGGTACAGGCAGGCCATGTGCTGGGGGGCAAGGGGCCATTTTGAATGCAGGCAGTGTTCTCAGGCCTGCACCCATTTTGCCTGGCTTTCATCCATTATGCCCAGGGTTAGTGAGTGGTGCATAGGCCTAGTCTCTCTGTTGGATGTCTTGAATTTAAACATCATTGAGGGCATGGATGGCATGGGATTGCGCTGATCTATGTGTGTTTTTCGATTTTTTTGGCTGCTGTTGGGGCCTTTTGCCCAGGGCTAGTGAATGGTGCATGGGCCTAGTCTTTCTGTTGGGGTTCTTCAATTTAAACATCATTGAGGGCATGGATGGCATGGGATTGTGCTGATTTTTGTGTGTTTTTCAATCTTTTTGGCTGCTGGTGGGGCCTTTTGCCCAGGGGTAGTGAGTGGTGCACGGACTGAGTCTTTCTGTGGAGTCTCTTTAATGTAAACATCATGGAGGGCATGGATGACATGGATTGTGCAGATTTGTGTGTGTTTTTCGATTTTTTGGGGTGTTGATGGGGACTGGCCATGTGGATGGGGGCCATTTTGAGTGCTGGTACAGGCAAGCCATGTGCTGGGGGGCAAGGGGCCATTTTGAATGCAGGCAGTGTTCTCAGGCCTGCACCCATTTTGCCTAGCTTTCATCCATTATGCCCAGGGGTAGTGAGTGGTGCATAGGCCTAGTCTTTCTTTGGGGTGTCTTGAATTTAAACATCATTGAGGGCATGGATGGCATGGGATTGTGTTGATTTTTGTGTGTTTTTTGATTGTTTTGGCTGCTGTTGGTGACTTTTGCCCAGGGCTAATAAGTGGTGCATGGGCCTAGTCTTTCTGTTGGGTGTCTTGAATTTAAACATCATTGAGGGCTTAGATGGCATGGGATTGTGCTGATTTTTGTGTGTTTTTCGATTTTTTGGGCTGCTGGTGGGGCCTTTTGCCCAGGGGTAGTGAGTGGTGCATGGACTGAGTCTTTCTGTGGAGTCTCTTTAATGTAAACATCATGGAGGGCATGGATGGCATGGGATTGTGCTGATTTGTGTGTGTTTTTCGATTTTTTGTGGTGTTGATGGGGACTGGCCATGTGGGTGGGGGGCATTTTGAGTGCTGGTACAGGCAGGCCATGTGCTGGGGGGCAAGGGGCCATTTTGAATGCAGGCAGTGTTCTCAGGCCTGCACCCATTTTGCCTAGCTTTCATCCATTATGCCCAGGGGTAGTGAGTGGTGCATAGGCCTAGTCTTTCTTTGGGGTGTCTTGAATTTAAACATCATTGAGGGCATGGATGGCATGGGATTGTGTTGATTTTTGTGTGTTTTTTGATTGTTTTGGCTGCTGTTGGTGACTTTTGCCCAGGGCTAATAAGTGGTGCATGGGCCTAGTCTTTCTGTTGGGTGTCTTGAATTTAAACATCTTTGAGGGCTTAGATGGCATGGGATTGTGCTGATTTTTGTGTGTTTTTCGATTTTTTGGGGCTGCTGGTGGGGCCTTTTGCCCAGGGGTAGTGAGTGGTGCATGGACTGAGTCTTTCTGTGGCGTCTCTTTAATGTAAACATCATGGAGGGCATGGATGGCATGGGATTGTGCTGATTTGTGTGTGTTTTTCGATTTTTTGTGGTGTTGATGGGGACTGGCCATGTGGGTGGGGGGCATTTTGAGTGCTGGTACAGGCAGGCCATGTGCTGGGGGGCAAGGGGCCATTTTGAATGCAGGCAGTGTTTTCAGGCCTGCACCCATTTTGCCTAGCTTTCATCCATTATGCCCAGGGGTAGTGAGTGGTGCATTGGCCTAATCTTTCTGTGGGGTGTCTTGAATTTAACATTCATTGAGGGGATGGATGGCATGGGATTCTGCTGATTTTTGTGTGTTTTTCGATTTGATTGGCTGCTGGTGGGGCCTTTTGCCCAGGGGTTGTGAGTGGTGCATGGACTGAGTCTTTCTGTGGGATCTCTTTAATGTAAACATCATGGAGGGCATGGATGGCATGGGATTGTGCTGATTTTTGTGTGTTTTTTGATTTTTTGGAGTGTTGATTGGGACTGGCCATGTGGGTGGGGGGCATTTTGAGTGCTGGTACAGGCAATCCATGTGCTGGGGGGCAAGGGGCCATTTTGAATGCAGGCAGTGTTTTCAGGCCTGCACCCATTTTGCCTAGCTTTCATCCATTATGCCCAGGGGTAGTGAGTGTTGCATGGGCCTAGTCTTTCTGTGGGGTGTCTTGAATTTAAACATCATTGAGGGCATTGATGGCATGGGATTGTGCTGATCTTTGTGTGTTTTTCGATTTTTTTGGCCTCTGTTGGGGCCTTTTGCCCAGGGCTAGTGAGTGATGCATGGGCCTAGTCTTTCTGTTGGGGTTCTTGAATTTAAACATCATTGAAGGCATGGATGGCATGGGATTGTGCTGATTTTTGTGTGTTTTTCGATTTTTTTGGCTGCTGGTGGGGCCTTTTGCCCAGGGGTAGTGAGTGGTGCATGGACTGAGTCTTTCTGTGGGGTCTCTTTAATGTAAACATCATGGAGGGCATGGATGGCATGGGATTGCGCTGATTTTTGTGTGTTTTTCGATTTTTTGGGGTGTTGATGGGGACTGGCCATGTGGATGGGGGCCATTTTGAGTGCTGGTACAGGCAGGTCATGTGCTGGGGGGCAAGGGGCCATTTTGAATGAAGGCAGTGTTTTCAGGCCTGCACCCATTTTGCCTAGCTTTCATCCATTATGCCCAGGGGTAGTGAGTGGTGCATGGGCCTAGTCATTCTGTGGGGTGTCTTGAATTTAAACATCATTGAGGGCAGGGATGGCATGGGATTGTGCTGATTTTTGTGTGTTTTTCGATTGATTTGGCTCCTGTTGGGGTCTTTTGCCCAGGGCTAGTAAGTGGTGCATGGGCCTAGTCTTTCTGTTGGGTGTCTTGAATTTAAACATCATTGAGGGCTTATATGGCATGGAATTGCATTGAAAGAACTACACAAATGCAAATCAGGTGCTCCTGATGACCCCTGCCCCCCCAAACTGTGGAAAATGTTGTCGGATGCCACGGTAGGGCCACTCCTTCACATCTGGAACATGTCCATCGAGACTGGCACGTTCCCGACCGCTGGAAACATGCCACTCTTCTCCCATTGAAAAAAAAACCCAATGGCGCCCCCGATGATCTGAGCAATCTCCGCCCCATCTCCCTACTAGCAGCCCCGGGAAAAATGCTGGAAAAAACTTATCCAACGCCAACTCAATGGTTTCATCGAAAAAAGTGGCATACTACACGAAACACAGTCTGGTTTCAGGGCCGGCTTCAGCACTGAAACTGCCCTCATTGAGGTGGCTGAGTCAATCAGGTGGTCGCTGGATTCAGGAGCATCGGCCATGCTGGTGCTCCTGGATCTATCTGCCGCCTTCGATACTGTGGATCAAGGTAGATTGCTGCTCAGATTGAAGGATATTGGCTTAGAGGACAAAGCACTGAGCTGGTTGCACTCCTACCTTACGAACCGCTCTCAGAAAGTAGCTCTGGGCGCTTTTTCCTCTGAACTCAAACGGCTGTGGTGTGGTGTTCCGCAAGGGTCCTCCCTCAGCCCGCTACTTTTCAATGTTTATCTGGCCCCACTTTTTACCTTAATCGCCAAATGGGGGGGTCAAGGCGATTTCATATGCGGATGATACGCAACTAGTCTTCCCATACATTGAGGTGTCAGAAGCGGCGTTCAGCAAAATAAAAGGCTGTCTTAGTGACGTAGCCAGATGGATGAATACTAACAAGCTAAAATTGAATGCTAGCAAAACCGGGGTACTATTCTTTGGGAAAAGTACTCCACCCTCCCCTGACCTCTGGTGGCCCACCGAAATGGGTCCTGCTCCCACCCCTGGCACCAAGGCAAAACATCTGGGTGTATGGTGGGACGAGACGCTTTCCTTCTCCTCTCACATACAACAAGTCACCTCTAGCTGCCACTATAAACTCCGCAACCTCCGAAAATTTCTCTCTCTTCTACCAACTGACTGTCGTAAATCGGTGGTCCATGCGACAGTCACATCCAGACTGGATTATTCGAACGGCGTCTATCTTGGCCTCCCGAAATATCTGACACAACGCCTGCAGAGCGTGCAGAATGCGGCTGCGAGATTGATAAAACACGTGCCTTTTAAACATCATATCTCTCCGCATCTTCACGAGCTGCACTGGCTTCCAGTGACAAGCAGAGTAAAATTCAAGGCGCTCACCCTAGCTTACAGAGCACAAAAAGGGACTTGTCCCAATTATCTGAAACTCCGACTCCCCCGCTACCATCAAGAGAGACACCTGAGATCAAACTCGCAGACCCTACTGGCTGTACCTCGAGCGGGAAGAGCGAGACTCGGAGGTAGATCTTTCTCGGTAGGCACTGCGAAGCTTTGGAACTCCCTCCCCCTGCCATCCAATCTGCCCCGTCAGAAGCCATCTTTAGGAAACTCCTAAAGACTTGGCTCTTTGGACAGAAAGCCTAGTACCTCTATCTGCATCCCTCTCTGCTGCTGCCGATTCTTTTCAGCGCCGGGACACCTCCTCGCGAGGTAGCTGTTCGCGCTATACATGAATCAGTATTATTATTATTATTATTATTATTATTATTATTATTGTGCTGATTTTTGTGTGTTTTTCGATTTTTTGGGCTGCTGGTGCGGCCTTTTGCCCAGGGGTAGTGAGTGGTGCATGGACTGAGTCTTTCTGTGGGGTCTCTTTAATGTAAACATCATGGAGGGCAAGGGATTGTGCTGATTTTTATGTGCTTTTCGATTTTTTGGGGTGTTGATTGGGACTGGCCATGTGGGTGGGGGCCATTTTGAGTGCTGGTACAGGCAGGCCCTGGCCATGTGCTGGGGAGCAAGGGGCCATTTATAATGCAGGCAGTGTTCTCAGGCCTGCACCCATTTTGCCTAGCTTTCATCCATTATGCCCAGGGGTAGTGAGTGGTGCATGGGCCTAGTCTTTCTGTTGGGTGTCTTGAATTTAAACATCATTGAGGGCTTAGATGGCATGGAATTGCATTGAAAGAACTACACAAATGCAAATCAGGTGCTCCTGATGACCCCTGCCCCCCCAAACTGTGGAAAATGTTGTCGGATGCCACGGTAGGGCCACTCCTTCACATCTGGAACATGTCCATCGAGACTGGCACGTTCCCGACCGCTGGAAACATGCCACTCTTCTCCCATTGAAAAAAAAACCCAATGGCGCCCCCGATGATCTGCGCAATCTCCACCCCATCTCCCTACTAGCAGCCCCGGGAAAAATGCTGGAAAAAACTTATCCAACGCCAACTCAATGGTTTCATCGAAAAAAGTGGCATACTACACGAAACACAGTCTGGTTTCAGGGCCGGCTTCAGCACTGAAACTGCCCTCATTGAGGTGGCTGAGTCAATCAGGTGGTCGCTGGATTCAGGAGCATCGGCCATGCTGGTGCTCCTGGATCTATCTGCCGCCTTCGATACTGTGGATCAAGGTAGATTGCTGCTCAGATTGAAGGATATTGGCTTAGAGGACAAAGCACTGAGCTGGTTTCACTCCTACCTTACGAACCGCTCTCAGAAAGTAGCTCTGGGCGCTTTTTCCTCTGAACTCAAACGGCTGTGGTGTGGTGTTCCGCAAGGGTCCTCCCTCAGCCCGCTACTTTTCAATGTTTATCTGGCCCCACTTTTTACCTTAATCGCCAAATGGGGGGGTCAAGGCGATTTCATATGCGGATGATACGCAACTAGTCTTCCCATACATTGAGGTGTCAGAAGCGGCGTTCAGCAAAATAAAAGGCTGTCTTAGTGACGTAGCCAGATGGATGAATACTAACAAGCTAAAATTGAATGCTAGCAAAACCGGGGTACTATTCTTTGGGAAAAGTACTCCACCCTCCCCTGACCTCTGGTGGCCCACCGAAATGGGTCCTGCTCCCACCCCTGGCACCAAGGCAAAACATCTGGGTGTATGGTGGGACGAGACGCTTTCCTTCTCCTCTCACATACAACAAGTCACCTCTAGCTGCCACTATAAACTCCGCAACCTCCGAAAATTTCTCTCTCTTCTACCAACTGACTGTCGTAAATCGGTGGTCCATGCGACAGTCACATCCAGACTGGATTATTCGAACGGCGTCTATCTTGGCCTCCCGAAATATCTGACACAACGCCTGCATAGCGTGCAGAATGCGGCTGCGAGATTGATAAAACACGTGCCTTTTAAACATCATATCTCTCCGCATCTTCACGAGCTGCACTGGCTTCCAGTGACAAGCAGAGTAAAATTCAAGGCGCTCACCCTAGCTTACAGAGCACAAAAAGGGACTTGTCCCAATTATCTGAAACTCCGACTCCCCCGCTACCATCAAGAGAGACACCTGAGATCAAACTCGCAGACCCTACTGGCTGTACCTCGAGCGGGAAGAGCGAGACTCGGAGGTAGATCTTTCTCGGTAGGCACTGCGAAGCTTTGGAACTCCCTCCCCCTGCCATCCAATCTGCCCCGTCAGAAGCCATCTTTAGGAAACTCCTAAAGACTTGGCTCTTTGGACAGAAAGCCTAGTACCTCTATCTGCATCCCTCTCTGCTGCTGCCGATTCTTTTCAGCGCCGGGACACCTCCTCGCGAGGTAGCTGTTCGCGCTATACAAGAATCAGTATTATTATTATTATTATTATTATTATTATTATTATTGTGCTGATTTTTGTGTGTTTTTCGATTTTTTGGGCTGCTGGTGCGGCCTTTTGCCCAGGGGTAGTGAGTGGTGCATGGACTGAGTCTTTCTGTGGGGTCTCTTTAATGTAAACATCATGGAGGGCAAGGGATTGTGCTGATTTTTATGTGCTTTTCGATTTTTTGGGGTGTTGATTGGGACTGGCCATGTGGGTGGGGGCCATTTTGAGTGCTGGTACAGGCAGGCCCTGGCCATGTGCTGGGGAGCAAGGGGCCATTTATAATGCAGGCAGTGTTCTCAGGCCTGCACCCATTTTGCCTAGCTTTCATCCATTATGCCCAGGGGTAGTGAGTGGTGCATGGGCCTAGTCTTTCTGTGGGGTGTCTTGAATTTAAACATCATTGAGGGCATGGATGGCATGGGATTGTGCTGATTTTTGTGTGTTTTTTGATTTTTTTTGGCTGCTGTTGGGGCCTTTTGCCCAGGGCTAGTGAGTGGTGCATGGGCCTAGTCTTTCTGTTTGGTGTCTTGAATTTAAACATCATCGAGGGCATGGATGGCATGGGATTGTGCTGATTTTTGTGTGTTTTTCGATTTTTTTAGCTGCTGGTGGGGCCTTTTGCCCAGGGGTAGTGAGTGGTGCATGGGCCTAGTCTTTCTGTTTGGTGTCTTGAATTTAAACATCATCGAGGGCATGGATGGCATGGGATTGTGCTGATTTTTGTGTGTTTTTCGATTTTTTTAGCTGCTGGTGGGGCCTTTTGCCCAGGGGTAGTGAGTGGTGCATGGACTGAGTCTTTCTGTGGGGTCTCTTTAATGTAAACATCATGGAGGGCATGGGTGGCATGGGATTGTGCTGATTTTTGTGTGTTTTTCGATTTATTGGGGTGTTGATGGGGATTGGCCATGTGGATGGGGGCCATTTTGAGTGCTGGTACAGGCAGGTCATGTGCTGGGGGGCAAGGGGCCATTTTGAATGCAGGCAGTGTTTTCAGGCCTGCACCCATTTTGCCTAGCTTTCATCCATTATGCCCAGGGGTAGTGAGTGGTGCATGGGCCTAGTCTTTCTGTGGGGTGTCTTGAATTTAAACATCATTGAGGGCATGGATGGCATGGGATTGTGCTGATTTTTGTGTGTTTTTCGATTTTTTTGGCTGCTGGTGGGGCCTTTTGCCCCGAGGTAGGGTAGTGAGTGGTGCATGGACGGAGTCTTTCTGTGGGGTCTCTTTAATATAAACATCATGGAGGGCATGGATGGCATGGGATTGTGCTGATTTGTGTGTGTTTTTCGATTTTTTGGGTGCTGATGGGAACTGGCCATGTGGGTGGGGGCCATTTTGAGTGCTGGTACAGGCAGGCCATGTGCTGGGGGGCAAGGGGCCATTTTGAATGCAGGCAGTGTTCTCAGGCCTGCAACCATTTTGCCTAGCTTTCATCCATTATGCCCAGGGATAGTGAGTGGTGCATGGGCCTAGTCTTTCTGTGGGCTGTCTTGAATTTAAACATCATTGAGGGCATGGATGGCATGGGATTGTGCTGATTTTTGTGTGTTTTAAGATTTTTTTGGCTGCTGTTGGGCCCTTTTGCCCAGGGCTAGTCTGTGGTGCATGGGCCTAGTCTTTCTGTTGGATGTCTTGAATTTAAACATCATTGAGGGCATGGATGGCATGGGATTGTGCTGATTTTTGTGTGTTTTTCAATTTTTTTTGGCTGCTGGTGGGGCCTTTTGCCCAGGGGTAGTGAGTGGTGCATGGACTGAGTCTTTCTGTGGGGTCTCTTTAATGTAAACATCATGGAGGGCATGGATGGCAAGGGATTGTGCTGATTTTTATGAGTTTTTTGATTTTTTGGGGTGTTGATTGGGACTGGCCATGTGAGTGGGGGCTATTTTGAGTGCTGGTACAGGCAGGTCATGTGCTGGGGGCAAGGGGGCATTTTGAATGCAGGCAGTGTTCTCAGGCCTGCACCCATTTTGCCTAGCTTTCATCCATTATGCCCAGGGCTAGTGAGTGGTGCATGGGCCTAGTCTTTCTGTTGAGTGTCTTGAATTTAAACATCATTGAGGGCATGGATGGCATGGGATTGTGCTGATTTTTGTGTGTTTTTCGATTTTTTTGGCTGCTGGTGGGGCCTTTTGCCCAGGGGTAGTGAGTGGTGCATGGACTGAGTCTTTCTGTGGGGTCTCTTTAATGTAAACATCATGGAGGGCATGGATGGCATGGGATTGTGCTGATTTTTGTGTGTTTTTCGATTTTTTTGGCTGCTGTTGGGGCCTTTTGCCCAGGGCTAGTGAGTGGTGCATGGGCCTAGTCTTTCTGTTGGATGTCTTGAATTTAAACATCATTGAGGGCATGGATGGCATGGGATTGCGCTGATCTATGTGTGTTTTTCGATTTTTTTGGCTGCTGTTGGGCCCTTTTGCCCAGGGCTAGTGAATGGTGCATGGGCCTAGTCTTTCTGTTGGGGTTCTTCAATTTAAACATCATTGAGGGCATGGATGACATGGGATTGTGCTTATTTTTGTGTGTATTTCAATCTTTTTGGCTGCTGGTGGGGCCTTTTGCCCAGGGGTAGTGAGTGGTGCATGGACTGAGTCTTTCTGTGGGGTCTCTTTAATGTAAACATCATGGAGGGCATGGATGGCATGGGATTGTGCTGATTTTTGTGTGTTTTTCGATTTATTGGGGTGTTGATGGGGATTGGCCATGTGGATGGGTGCCATTTTGAGTGCTGGTACAGGCAGGTCATGTGCTGGGGGGCAAGGGGCTATTTTGAATGCAGGCAGTGTTTTCAGGCCTGCACCCATTTTGCCTAGCTTTCATCCATTATGCCCAGGGGTAGTGAGTGGTGCATGGGCCTAGTCTTTCTGTGGTGAGTCTTGAATTTAAACATCATTGAGGGCATGGATGGCATGGGATTGTGCTGATTTTTGTGTGTTTTTCGATTTTTTTGGCTGCTGGTGGGGCCTTTTGCCCCGAGGTAGGGTAGTGAGTGGTGCATGGACGGAGTCTTTCTGTGGGGTCTCTTTAATATAAACATCATGGAGGGCATGGATGGCATGGGATTGTGCTGATTTGTGTGTGTTTTTCGATTTTTTGGGTGCTGATGGGAACTGGCCATGTGGGTGGGGGCCATTTTGAGTGCTGGTACAGGCAGGCCATGTGCTGGGGGGCAAGGGGCCATTTTGAATGCAGGCAGTGTTCTCAGGCCTGCAACCATTTTGCCTAGCTTTCATCCATTATGCCCAGGGATAGTGAGTGGTGCATGGGCCTAGTCTTTCTGTGGGCTGTCTTGAATTTAAACATCATTGAGGGCATGGATGGCATGGGATTGTGCTGATTTTTGTGTGTTTTAAGATTTTTTTGGCTGCTGTTGGGCCCTTTTGCCCAGGGCTAGTCTGTGGTGCATGGGCCTAGTCTTTCTGTTGGATGTCTTGAATTTAAACATCATTGAGGGCATGGATGGCATGGGATTGTGCTGATTTTTGTGTGTTTTTCAATTTTTTTTGGCTGCTGGTGGGGCCTTTTGCCCAGGGGTAGTGAGTGGTGCATGGACTGAGTCTTTCTGTGGGGTCTCTTTAATGTAAACATCATGGAGGGCATGGATGGCAAGGGATTGTGCTGATTTTTATGAGTTTTTTTATTTTTTGGGGTGTTGATTGGGACTGGCCATGTGAGTGGGGGCTATTTTGAGTGCTGGTACAGGCAGGTCATGTGCTGGGGGCAAGGGGGCATTTTGAATGCAGGCAGTGTTCTCAGGCCTGCACCCATTTTGCCTAGCTTTCATCCATTATGCCCAGGGCTAGTGAGTGGTGCATGGGCCTAGTCTTTCTGTTGAGTGTCTTGAATTTAAACATCATTGAGGGCATGGATGGCATGGGATTGTGCTGATTTTTGTGTGTTTTTCGATTTTTTTGGCTGCTGGTGGGGCCTTTTGCCCAGGGGTAGTGAGTGGTGCATGGACTGAGTCTTTCTGTGGGGTCTCTTTAATGTAAACATCATGGAGGGCATGGATGGCATGGGATTGTGCTGATTTTTGTGTGTTTTTCGATTTTTTTGGCTGCTGTTGGGGTCTTTTGCCCAGGGCTAGTGAGTGGTGCATGGGCCTAGTCTTTCTGTTGGATGTCTTGAATTTAAACATCATTGAGGGCATGGATGGCATGGGATTGCGCTGATCTATGTGTGTTTTTCGATTTTTTTGGCTGCTGTTGGGCCCTTTTGCCCAGGGCTAGTGAATGGTGCATGGGCCTAGTCTTTCTGTTGGGGTTCTTCAATTTAAACATCATTGAGGGCATGGATGACATGGGATTGTGCTTATTTTTGTGTGTATTTCAATCTTTTTGGCTGCTGGTGGGGCCTTTTGCCCAGGGGTAGTGAGTGGTGCATGGACTGAGTCTTTCTGTGGGGTCTCTTTAATGTAAACATCATGGAGGGCATGGATGGCATGGGATTGTGCTGATTTGTGTGTGTTTTTCGATTTTTTGGGTGTTGATGGGGACTGGCCATGTGGGTGGGGGCCATTTTGAGTGCTGGTACAGGCAGGCCATGTGCTGGGGGGCAAGGGGCCATTTTGAATGCAGGCAGTGTTCTCAGGCCTGCACCCATTTTGCCTAGCTTTCATCCATTATGCCCAGGGGTAGTGAGTGGTGCATGGGCCTAGTCTTTCTGTGGGGTGTCTTGAATTTAAACATCATTGAGGGCATGGATGGCATGGGATTGTGCTGATTTTTGTGTGTTTTTAGATTTTTGTGGCTGCTGTTGGGGCCTTTTGCCCAGGGCTAGTATGTGGTGCATGGGCCTAGTCTTTCTGTTGGAGGTCTTGAATTTAAACATCATTGAGGGCATGGATGGCATGGGATTGTGCTGATTTTTGTGTGTTTTTCGATTTTTTTGGCTGCTAGTGGAGCCTTTTGCCCAGGGGTAGTGAGTGGTGCATGGACTGAGTCTTTCTGTGGGGTCTCTTTAATGTAAACATCATGGAGGGCATGGATGGCATGGGATTGCGCTGATTTTTGTGTGTTTTTCGATTTTTTGGGGTGTTGATGGGGACTGGCCATGTGGATGGGGGCCATTTTGAGTGCTGGTACAGGCAGGTCATGTGCTGGGGGGCAAGGGGCCATTTTGAATGAAGGCAGTGTTTTCAGGCCTGCACCCATTTTGCCTAGCTTTCATCCATTATGCCCAGGGGTAGTGAGTGGTGCATGGGCCTAGTCTTTCTGTGGGGTGTCTTGAATTTAAACATCATTGAGGGCATGGATGGCATGGGATTGTGTTGATTTTTGTGTGTTTTTTGATTGTTTTGGCTGCTGTTGGTGACTTTTGCCCAGGGCTAGTAAGTGGTGCATGGGCCTAGTCTTTCTGTTGGGTGTCTTGAATTTAAACATCATTGAGGGCTTAGATGGCATGGGATTGTGCTGATTTTTGTGTGTTTTTTGATTTTTTGGGCTGCTGGTGGGGCCTTTTGCCCAGGGGTAGTGAGTGGTGCATGGACTGAGTCTTTCTGTGGAGTCTCTTTAATGTAAACATCATGGAGGGCATGGATGGCATGGGATTGTGCTGATTTGTGTGTGTTTTTCGATTTTTTGTGGTGTTGATGGGGACTGGCCATGTGGGTGGGGGGCATTTTGAGTGCTGGTACAGGCAGGCCATGTGCTGGGGGGCAAGGGGCCATTTTGAATGCAGGCAGTGTTTTCTGGCCTGCACCCATTTTGCCTAGCTTTCATCCATTATGCCCAGGGGTAGTGAGTGGTGCATGGGCCTAATCTTTCTGTGGGGTGTCTTGAATTTAACATTCATTGAGGGGATGGATGGCATGGGATTCTGCTGATTTTTGTGTGTTTTTCGATTTGATTGGCTGCTGGTGGGGCCTTTTGCCCACGGGTTGTGAGTGGTGCATGGACTGAGTCTTTCTGTGGGGTCTCTTTAATGTAAACATCATGGAGGGCATGGATGGCATGGGATTGTGCTGATTTTTGTGTGTTTTTTGATTTTTTGGAGTGTTGATTGGGACTGGCCATGTGGGTGGGGGGCATTTTGAGTGCTGGTACAGGCAGGCCATGTGCTGGGGGCAAGGGGCCATTTTGAATGCCGGCAGTGTTCTCAGGCCTGCACCCATTTGGGCTAGCATTTTATCCATTATGCCCAGGGGTAGTGAGTGTTGCATGGGCCTAGTCTTTCTGTGGGGTGTCTTGAATTTAAACATCATTGAGGGCATTGATGGCATGGGATTGTGCTGATCTTTGTGTGTTTTTCGATTTTTTTGGCCTCTGTTGGGGCCTTTTGCCCAGGGCTAGTGAGTGATGCATGGGCCTAGTCTTTCTGTTGGGGTTCTTGAATTTAAACATCATTGAGGGCATGGATGGCATGGGATTGTGCTGATTTTTGTATGTTTTTCGATTTTTTTGGCTGCTGGTGGGGCCTTTTGCCCAGGGGTAGGGTAGTGAGTGGTGCATGGACTGAGTCTTTCTGTGGGGTCTCTTTAATGTAAACATCATGGAGGGCATGGATGGCATGGGATTGTGCTGATTTGTGTGTGTTTTTCGATTTTTTGGGTGTTAATGGGGACTAGCCATGTGGGTGGGGGCCATTTTGAGTGCTGGTACAGGCAGGCCATGTGCTGGGGGGCAAGGGGCCATTTTGAATGCAGGCAGTGTTCTCAGGCCTGCACCCATTTTGCCTAGCTTTCATCCATTATGCCCAGGGGTAGTGAGTGGTGCATGGGCCTAGTCTTTCTGTGGGGTGTCTTGAATTTAAACATCATTGAGGGCATGGATGGCATGGGATTGTGCTGATTTTTGTGTGTTTTTATATTTTTTTGGCTGCTGTTGGGGCCTTTTGCCCAGGGCTAGTATGTGGTGCATGGGCCTAGTCTTTCTGTTGGAGGTCTTGAATTTAAACATCATTGAGGGCATGGATGGCATGGGATTGTGCTGATTTTTGTGTGTTTTTCGATTTTTTTGGCTGCTAGTGGGGCCTTTTGCCCAGGGGTAGTGAGTGGTGCATGGACTGAGTCTTTCTGTGGGGTGTTTTGAATTTAAACATCATTGAGGGCATGGATGGCATGGGATTGTGCTGATTTTTGTGTGTTTTTCGATTGTTTTGGCTCCTGTTGGGGTCTTTTGCCCAGGGCTAGTAAGTGGTGCATGGGCCTAGTCTTTCTGTTGGGTGTCTTGAATTTAAACATCATTGAGGGCTTAGATGGCATGGAATTGCATTGAAAGAACTACACAAATGCAAATCAGGTGCTCCTGATGACCCCTGCCCCCCCAAACTGTGGAAAATGATGTCGGATGCCACGGTAGGGCCATTCCTTCACATCTGGAACATGTCCATCGAGACTGGCACGTTCCCCGACCGCTGGAAACATGCCACTCTTCTCCCATTGAAAAAAAAACCCAATGGCGCCCCCGATGATCTGAGCAATCTCCGCCCCATCTCCCTACTAGCAGCCCCGGGAAAAATGCTGGAAAAACTTATCCAACGCCAACTCAATGGTTTCATCGAAAAAAGTGGCATACTACACGAAACACAGTCTGGTTTCAGGGCCGGCTTCAGCACTGAAACTGCCCTCATTGAGGTGGCTGAGTCAATCAGGTGGTCGCTGGATTCAGGAGCATCGGCCATGCTGGTGCTCCTGGATCTATCTGCCGCCTTCGATACTGTGGATCAAGGTAGATTGCTGCTCAGATTGAAGGATATTGGCTTAGAGGACAAAGCACTGAGCTGGTTGCACTCCTACCTTACGAACCGCTCTCAGAAAGTAGCTCTGGGCGCTTTTTCCTCTGAACCCAAACGGCTGTGGTGTGGTGTTCCGCAAGGGTCCGCCCTCAGCCCGCTACTTTTCAATGTTTATCTGGCCCCACTTTTTACGTTAATCGCCAAATGGGGGGGTCAAGGCGATTTCATATGCGGATGATATGCAACTAGTCTTCCCATACATTGAGGTGTCAGAAGCAGCGTTCAGCAAAATAAAAGGCTGTCTTAGTGACGTAGCCAGATGGATGAACACTAACAAGCTGAAATTGAATGCTAGCAAAACCGGGGTACTATTCTTTGGGAAAAGTACTCCACCCTCCCCTGACCTCTGGTGGCCCACCGAAATGGGTCCTGCTCCCACCCCTGGCACCAAGGCAAAAAATCTGGGTGTATGGTGGGACGAGACGCTTTCCTTCTCCTCTCACATACAACAAGTCACCTCTAGCTGCCACTATAAACTCCGCAACCTCCAAAAATTTCTCTCTCTTCTACCAACTGACTGTCGTAAATCGGTGGTCCATGCGACAGTCACATCCAGACTGGATTATTCGAACGGCGTCTATCTTGGCCTCCCGAAATATCTGACACAACGCCTGCAGAGCGTGCAGAATGCGGCTGCGAGATTGATAAAACACGTGCCTTTTAAACATCATATCTCTCCGCATCTTCACGAGCTGCACTGGCTTCCAGTGACAAGCAGAGTAAAATTCAAGGCGCTCACCCTAGCTTACAGAGCACAAAAAGGGACTTGTCCCAATTATCTGAAACTCCGACTCCCCCGCTACCATCAAGAGAGACACCTGAGATCAAACTCGCAGACCCTACTGGCTGTACCTCGAGCGAGAAGAGCGAGACTCGGAGGTAGATCTTTCTCGGTAGGCACTGCGAAGCTTTGGAACTCCCTCCCCCTGCCATCCAATCTGCCCCGTCAGAAGCCATCTTTAGGAAACTCCTAAAGACTTGGCTGTTTGGACAGAAAGCCTAGTACCTCTCTCTGCATCCCTCTCTGCTGCTGCGGATTCTTTTCAGCGCCGGGACACCTCCTCGCGAGGTAGCTGTTCGCGCTATACAAGAATCAGTATTATTATTATTATTATTATTATTGTGCTGATGTTTGTGTGTTTTTCGATTTTTTGGGCTGCTGGTGCGGCCTTTTGCCCAGGGGTAGTGAGTGGTGCATGGACTGAGTCTTTCTGTGGGGTCTCTTTAATGTAAACATCATGGAGGGCACGGATGGCAAGGGATTGTGCTGATTTTTATGTGCTTTTCGATTTTTTGGGGTGTTGATTGGGACTGGCAATGTGGGTGGGGGCCATTTTGAGTGCTGGTACAGGCAGGCCCTGGCCATGTGCTGGGGGGCAAGGGGCCATTTATAATGCAGGCAGTGTTCTCAGGCCTGCACCCATTTTGCCTAGCTTTCATCCATTATGCCCAGGGGTAGTGAGTGGTGCATGGGCCTAGTCTTTCTGTGGGGTGTCTTGAATTTAAATATCATTGAGGGCATGGATGGCATGGGATTGTGCTGATTTTTGTGTGTTTTTCGATTTTTTTGGCTGCTGTTGGGGCCTTTTGCCCAGGGCTAGTGAGTGGTGCATGGGCCTAGTCTTTCTGTTTGGTGTCTTGAATTTAAACATCATCGAGGACTTGGATGGCATGGGATTGTGCTGATTTTTGTGTGTTTTTCGATTTTTTTAGCTGCTGGTGGGGCCTTTTGCCCAGGGGTAGTGAGTGGTGCATGGGCCTAGTCTTTCTGTTTGGTGTCTTGAATTTAAACATCATCGAGGGCATGGATGGCATGGGATTGTGCTGATTTTTGTGTGTTTTTCGATTTTTTTAGCTGCTGGTGGGGCCTTTTGCCCAGGGGTAGTGAGTGGTGCATGGACTGAGTCTTTCTGTGGGGTCTCTTTAATGTAAACATCATGGAGGGCATGGATGGCATGGGATTGTGCTGATTTTTGTGTGTTTTTCGATTTATTGGGGTGTTGATGGGGATTGGCCATGTGGATGGGGGCCATTTTGAGTGCTGGTACAGGCAGGTCATGTGCTGGGGGGCAAGGGGCCATTTTGAATGCAGGCAGTGTTTTCAGGCCTGCACCCATTTTGCCTAGCTTTCATCCATTATGCCCAGGGGTAGTGAGTGGTGCATGGGCCTAGTCTTTCTGTGGGGTGTCTTGAATTTAAACATAATTGAGGGCATGGATGGCATGGGATTGTGCTGATTTTTGTGTGTTTTTCGATTTTTTTGGCTGCTGGTGGGGCCTTTTGCCCCGAGGTAGGGTAGTGAGTGGTGCATGGACGGAGTCTTTCTGTGGGGTCTCTTTAATATAAACATCATGGAGGGCATGGATGGCATGGGATTGTGCTGATTTGTGTGTGTTTTTCGATTTTTTGGGTGCTGATGGGAACTGGCCATGTGGGTGGGGGCCATTTTGAGTGCTGGTACAGGCAGGCCATGTGCTGGGGGGCAAGGGGCCATTTTGAATGCAGGCAGTGTTCTCAGGCCTGCAACCATTTTGCCTAGCTTTCATCCATTATGCCCAGGGATAGTGAGTGGTGCATGGGCCTAGTCTTTCTGTGGGCTGTCTTGAATTTAAACATCATTGAGGGCATGGATGGCATGGGATTGTGCTGATTTTTGTGTGTTTTTAGATTTTTTTGGCTGCTGTTGGGCCCTTTTGCCCAGGGCTAGTCTGTGGTGCATGGGCCTAGTCTTTCTGTTGGATGTCTTGAATTTAAACATCATTGAGGGCATGGATGGCATGGGATTGTGCTGATTTTTGTGTGTTTTTCAATTTTTTTTTTGGCTGCTGGTGGGGCCTTTTGCCCAGGGGTAGTGAGTGGTGCATGGACTGAGTCTTGCTGTGGGGTCTCTTTAATGTAAACATCATGGAGGGCATGGATGGCAAGGGATTGTGTTGATTTTTATGAGTTTTTCGATTTTTTTGGGGTGTTGATTGGGACTGGCCATGTGAGTGGGGGCTATTTTGAGTGCTGGTACAGGCAGGTCATGTGCTGGGGGCAAGGGGGCATTTTGAATGCAGGCAGTGTTCTCAGGCCTGCACCCATTTTGCCTAGCTTTCATCCATTATGCCCAGGGCTAGTGAGTGGTGCATGGGCCTAGTCTTTCTGTTGAGTGTCTTGAATTTAAACATCATTGAGGGCATGGATGGCATGGGATTGTGCTGATTTTTGTGTGTTTTTCGATTTTTTTGGCTGCTGGTGGGGCCTTTTGCCCAGGGGTAGTGAGTGGTGCATGGACTAAGTCTTTCTGTGGGGTCTCTTTAATGTAAACATCATGGAGGGCATGGATGGCATGGGATTGTGCTGATTTTTGTGTGCTTTTCGATTTTTAGGGGTGTTGATGAGGACTGGCCATGTGGATGGGGGCCATTTTGAGTGCTGGTACAGGCAGGCCATGTGCTGGGGGGCAAGGGGCCATTTTGAATGCAGGCAGTGTTCTCAGGCCTGCACCCATTTTGCCTAGCTTTCATCCATTATGCCCCGGGGTAGTGAGTGGTGCATGGGCCTAGTCTTTCTGTGGGGTGTCTTGAATTTAAACATCATTGAGGGCATGGATGGCATGGGATTGTGCTGATTTTTGTGTGTTTTTGATTTTTTTGGCTGCTGTTGGGGCCTTTTGCCCAGGGCTAGTGAGTGGTGCATGGGCCTAGTCTTTCTGTTGGGTGTCTTGAATTTAAACATCATTGAGGGCATAGATGGCATGGGATTGTGCTGTTTGTTGTGTGTTTTTCGCTTTTTTTGGCTGCTGGTGGGGCCTTTTGCCCAGGGGTAGTGAGTGGTGCTTGGACTGAGTCTTTCTGTGGGGTCTCTTTAATGTAAACATCATGGAGGGCATGGATGGCATGGGATTGTGCTGATTTTTGTGTGTTTTTGATTTTTTTGGCTGCTGTTGGGGCCTTTTGCCCAGGGCTAGTGAGTGGTGCATGGGCCTAGTCTTTCTGTTGGGTGTCTTGAATTTCAACATCATCGAGGGCATGGATGGCATGGGATTGTCCTGATTTTTGTGTGTTTTTGATTTTTTTGGCTGCTGTTGGGGCCTTTTGCCCAGGGCTAGTGAGTGGTGCATGGGCCTAGTCTTTCTGTTGGGTGTCTTGAATTTAAACATCATTGAGGGCATGGATGGCATGGGATTGTGCTGATTTTTGTGTGTTTTTCGATTTTTTTGGCTGCTGTTGGGGCCTTTTGCCCAGGGCTAGTGAGTGGTGCATGGGTCTAGTCTTTCTGTTGGGTGTCTTGAATTTAAACATCATCGAGGGCATGGATGGCATTGGATTGTGCTGATTTTTGTGTGTTTTTCGATTGTTTTAGCTGCTGGTTGGGCCTTTTGCCCAGGGGTAGTGAGTGGTGCATGGACTGAGTCTTTCTGTGGGGTCTCTTTAATGTAAACTTCATGGAGGGCATGGATGGCATGTGATTGTGCTGATTTTTGTGTGTTTTTCGATTTGTGGGGGTGTTGATGGGGACTGGCCATGTGGATGGGGGCCATTTTGAGTGCTGGTACAGGTAGGCCATGTGCTGGGGGGCAAGGGGCCATTTTGAATGCAGGCAGTGTTCTCAGGCCTGCACCCATTTTGCCTAGCTTTCATCCATTATGCCCAGGGGTAGTGAGTGGTGCATGGGCCTAGTCTTTCTGTGGGGTGTCTTGAATTTAAACATCATTGAGGGCATGGATGGCATGGGATTGTGCTGATTTTTGTGTGTTTTTTGAATTTTTTGGCTGCTGTTGGGGCCTTTTGCCCAGGGCTAGTGAGTGGTGCATGGGCCTAGTCTTTCTGTTGGGTGTCTTGAATTTAAACATCATTGAGGGCATAGATGGCATAGTATTGTGCTGTTTGTTGTGTGTTTTTCGATTTTTTGGGCTGCTGGTGGGGCCTTTTGCCCAGGGGTAGTGAGTGGTGCATGGACTGAGTCTTTCTGTGGGGTCTCTTTAATGTAAACATCATGGAGGGCATGGATGGCGTGGAATTGTGCTGATTTTTGTGTATTTTTCGATTTTTGGGGGTGTTGATGGGGACTGGCCATGTGGCTGGGGGCCATTTTGAGTGCTGGTACAGGCAGGCCATGTGCTGGGGGGCAAGGGGCCATTTTGAATGCAGGCAGTGTTCTCAGGCCTGCACCCATTTTGCCTAGCTTTCATCCATTATGCCCAGGGGTAGTGAGTGGTGCATGGGCCTAGTCTTTCTGTGGGGTGTCTTGAATTCAAACATCATTGAGGGCATGGATGGCATGGGATTGTGCTGGTTTTTGTATGTTTTTCGATTGTTTTGACTGCTGTTGGGGCCTTTTGCCCAGGGCTAGTGAGTGGTGCATGGGCCTAGTCTTTCTGTTGGGTGTCTTGAATTTAAACATCATTGAGGGCATGGATGGCATGGGATTGTGCTGATTTTTGTGTGTTTTTCGATTTTTTTGGCTGCTGTTGGGGCTTTTTCCCCAGGGGGAGTGAGTGGTGCATGGACTGAGTCTTTCTGTGGGGTCTCTTTAATGTAAACATCATGGAGGGCATGGATGGCATGGGATTGTGCTGATTTTTGTGTGTTTTTCGATTTTTGGGGGTGTTGATGGGGACTGGCCATGTGGATGGGGGCCATTTTGAGTGCTTGTTCAGGCAGGCCATGTGCTGGGGGGCAAGGGGCCATTTTGAATGCAGGCAGTGTTCTCAGGCCTGCACCCATTTTGCCTAGCTTTCATCCATTATGCCCAGGGGTAGTGAGTGGTGCATGGGCCTAGTCTTTCTGTGGGGTGTCTTGAATTTAAACATCATTGAGGGCATGGATGGCATGGGATTGTGCTGATTTTTGTGTGTTTTTGATTTTTTTGGCTGCTATTGGGGCCTTTTGCCCAGGGCTAGTGAGTGGTGCATGGGCCTAGTCTTTCTGTGGGGTGTCTTGAATTTAAACATCATTGAGGGCATGGATGGCATGGGATTGTGCTGATTTTTGTGTGTTTTTTTTATTTTTTTGGCTGCTGGTGGGGCCTTTTGCCCAGGGGTAGTGAGTGGTGCATGGACTGAGTCTTTCTGTGGGGTCTCTTTAATGTAAACATCATGGAGGGCATGGATGGCATGGGATTGTGCGGATTTTTGTGTGCTTTTCGATTTTTGGGGGTGTTGATGGGGACTGGCCATGTGGATGGGGGCCATTTTAAGTGCTGGTACAGCCAGGCCATGTGCTGGGGGGCAAGGGGCCATTTTGAATGCAGGCAGTGTTCTCAGGCCTGCACCCATTTTGCCTAGGTTTCATCCATTATGCCCAGGGGTAGTGAGTGGTGCATGGGCCTAGTCTTTCTGTGGGGTGTCTTGAATTTAAACATCATTGAGGGCATGGATGGCATGGGATTGTGCTGATTTTTGTGTGTTTTTGATTTTTTTGGCTGCTGTTGGGGCCTTTTGCCCAGGGCTAGTGAGTGGTGCATGGGCCTAGTCTTTCTGTTGAGTGTCTTGAATTTAAACATCATTGAGGGCATGGATGGCATGGGATTGTGCTGATTTTTGTGTGTTTTTTTTTATTTTTTTGGCTGCTGGTGGGGCCTTTTGCCCAGGGGTAGTGAGTGGTGCATGGACTGAGTCTTTCTGTGGGGTCTCTTTAATGTAAACATCATGGAGGGCATGGATGGCATGGGATTGTGCTGATTTTTGTGTGCATTTCGATTTTTGGGGGTGTTGATGGGGACTGGCCATGTGGATGGGGGCCATTTTGAGTGCTGGTACAGGCAGGTCATGTGCTGGGGGGCAAGGGGCCATTTTGAATGCAGGCAGTGTTCTCAGGCCTGCACCCATTTTGCCTAGCTTTCATCCATTATGCCCAGGGGTAGTGAGTGGTGCATGGGCCTAGTCTTTCTGTGGGGTGTCTTGAATTTAAACATCATTGAGGGCATGGATGGCATGGGATTGTGCTGATTTTTGTGTGTTTTTGATTTTTTTGGCTGCTGTTGGGGCCTTTTGCCCAGGGGTAGTGAGTGGTGCATGGGCCTAGTCTTTCTGTGGGGTGTCTTGAATTTAAACATCATCGAGGGCATGGATGGCATGGGATTGTGCTGATTTTTGTGTGTTTTTCGATTTTTTTAGCTGCTGGTGGGGCCTTTTGCCCAGGGGTAGTGAGTGGTGCATGGACTGAGTCTTTCTGTGGGGTCTCTTTAATGTAAACATCATGGAGGGCATGGATGGCATGGAATTGTACTGATTTTTGTGTGTTTTTGATTTTTTTGGCTGCTGTTGGGGCCTTTTGCCCAGGGCTCACTACCACTTTCATCCATTATGCCCAGGGGTAGTGACTGGTGCATGGGCCTAGTCTTTCTGTGGGGTGTCTTGAATTTAAACATCATTGAGGGCATGGATGGCATGGGATTGTGCTGATTTTTGTGTGTTTTTCGATTGTTTTGGCTCCTGTTGGGGTCTTTTGCCCAGGGCTAGTAAGTGGTGCATGGGCCTAGTCTTTCTGTTGGGTGTCTTGAATTTAAACATCATTGAGGGCTTAGATGGCATGGAATTGCATTGAAAGAACTACACAAATGCAAATCAGGTGCTCCTGATGACCCCTGCCCCCCCAAACTGTGGAAAATGATGTCGGATGCCACGGTAGGGCCACTCCTTCACATCTGGAACATGTCCATCGAGACTGGCACGTTCCCCGACCGCTGGAAACATGCCACTCTTCTCCCATTGAAAAAAAAACCCAATGGCGCCCCCGATGATCTGAGCAATCTCCGCCCCATCTCCCTACTAGCAGCCCCGGGAAAAATGCTGGAAAAACTTATCCAACGCCAACTCAATGGTTTCATCGAAAAAAGTGGCATACTACACGAAACACAGTCTGGTTTCAGGGCCGGCTTCAGCACTGAAACTGCCCTCATTGAGGTGGCTGAGTCAATCAGGTGGTCGCTGGATTCAGGAGCATCGGCAATGCTGGTGCTCCTGGATCTATCTGCCGCCTTCGATACTGTGGATCAAGGTAGATTGCTGTTCAGATTGAAGGATATTGGCTTAGAGGACAAAGCACTGAGCTGGCTGCACTCCTACCTTACGAACCGCTCTCAGAAAGTAGCTCTGGGCGCTTTTTCCTCTGAACCCAAACGGCTGTGGTGTGGTGTTCCGCAAGGGTCCGCCCTCAGCCCGCTACTTTTCAATGTTTATCTGGCCCCACTTTTTACCTTAATCGCCAAATGGGGGGGTCAAGGCGATTTCATATGCGGATGATACGCAACTAGTCTTCCCATACATTGAGGTGTCAGAAGCAGCGTTCAGCAAAATAAAAGGCTGTCTTAGTGACGTAGCCAGATGGGTGAACACTAACAAGCTAAAATTGAATGCTAGCAAAACCGGGGTACTATTCTTTGGGAAAAGTACTCCACCCTCCCCTGACCTCTGGTGGCCCACCGAAATGGGTCCTGCTCCCACCCCTGGCACCAAGGCAAAAAATCTGGGTGTATGGTGGGACGAGACGCTTTCCTTCTCCTCTCACATACAACAAGTCACCTCTAGCTGCCACTATAAACTCCGCAACCTCCGAAAATTTCTCTCTCTTCTACCAACTGACTGTCGTAAATCGGTGGTCCATGCGACAGTCACATCCAGACTGGATTATTCGAACGGCGTCTATCTTGGCCTCCCGGAATATCTGACACAACGCCTGCAGAGCGTGCAGAATGCGGCTGCGAGATTGATAAAACACGTGCCTTTTAAACATCATATCTCTCCGCATCTTCACGAGCTGCACTGGCTTCCAGTGACAAGCAGAGTAAAATTCAAGGCGCTCACCCTAGCTTACAGAGCACAAAAAGGGACTTGTCCCAATTATCTGAAACTCCGACTCCCCCGCTACCATCAAGAGAGACACCTGAGATCAAACTCGCAGACCCTACTGGCTGTACCTCGAGCGAGAAGAGCGAGACTCGGAGGTAGATCTTGCTCGGTAGGCACTGCGAAGCTTTGGAACTCCCTCCCCCTGCCATCCAATCTGCCCCGTCAGAAGCCATCTTTAGGAAACTCCTAAAGACTTGGCTCTTTGGAGAGAAAGCCTAGTACCTCTCTCTGCATCCCTCTCTGCTGCTGCGGATTCTTTTCAGCGCCGGGACACCTCCTCGCGAGGTAGCTGTTCGCGCTATACAAGAATCAGTATTATTATTATTATTATTATTTTTATTATTGTGCTGATTTTTGTGTGTTTTTCGATTTTTTTGGCTGCTGGTGGGGCCTTTTGCCCAGGGGTAGTGAGTGGTGCTTGGACTGAGTCTTTCTGTGGGGTCTCTTTAATGTAAACATCATGGAGGGCATGGATGGCATGGGATTGTGCTGATTTTTGTGTGTTTTTGATTTTTTTGGCTGCTGTTGGGGCCTTTTGCCCAGGGCTAGTGAGTGGTGCATGGGCCTAGTCTTTCTGTTGGGTGTCTTGAATTTAAACATCATTGAGGGCATGGATGGCATGGGATTGTGCTGATTTTTGTGTGTTTTTCGATTTTTTTGGCTGCTGTTGGGGCCTTTTGCCCAGGGCTAGTGAGTGGTGCATGGGTCTAGTCTTTCTGTTGGGTGTCTTGAATTTAAACATCATCGAGGGCATTGATGGCATGGGATTGTGCTGATTTTTGTGTGTTTTTGATTTTTTTGGCTGCTGTTGGGGCCTTTTGCCCAGGGCTAGTGAGTGGTGCATGGGCCTAGTCTTTCTGTTGGGTGTCTTGAATTTAAACATCATTGAGGGCATGGATGGCATGGGATTGTGCTGATTTTTGTGTGTTTTTCGATTTTTTTGGCTGCTGTTGGGGCCTTTTGCCCAGGGCTAGTGAGTGGTGCATGGGTCTAGTCTTTCTGTTGGGTGTCTTGAATTTAAACATCATCGAGGGCATGGATGGCATTGGATTGTGCTGATTTTTGTGTGTTTTTCGATTGTTTTAGCTGCTGGTTGGGCCTTTTGCCCAGGGGTAGTGAGTGGTGCATGGACTGAGTCTTTCTGTGGGGTCTCTTTAATGTAAACTTCATGGAGGGCATGGATGGCATGTGATTGTGCTGATTTTTGTGTGTTTTTCGATTTGTGGGGGTGTTGATGGGGACTGGCCATGTGGATGGGGGCCATTTTGAGTGCTGGTACAGGTAGGCCATGTGCTGGGGGGCAAGGGGCCATTTTGAATGCAGCAGTGTTCTCAGGCCTGCACCCATTTTGCCTAGCTTTCATCCATTATGCCCAGGGGTAGTGAGTGGTGCATGGGCCTAGTCTTTCTGTGGGGTGTCTTGAATTTAAACATCATTGAGGGCATGGATGGCATGGGATTGTGCTGATTTTTGTGTGTTTTTTGAATTTTTTGGCTGCTGTTGGGGCCTTTTGCCCAGGGCTAGTGAGTGGTGCATGGGCCTAGTCTTTCTGTTGGGTGTCTTGAATTTAAACATCATTGAGGGCATAGATGGCATAGTATTGTGCTGTTTGTTGTGTGTTTTTCGATTTTTTGGGCTGCTGGTGGGGCCTTTTGCCCAGGGGTAGTGAGTGGTGCATGGACTGAGTCTTTCTGTGGGGTCTCTTTAATGTAAACATCATGGAGGGCATGGATGGCGTGGAATTGTGCTGATTTTTGTGTATTTTTCGATTTTTGGGGGTGTTGATGGGGACTGGCCATGTGGCTGGGGGCCATTTTGAGTGCTGGTACAGGCAGGCCATGTGCTGGGGGGCAAGGGGCCATTTTGAATGCAGGCAGTGTTCTCAGGCCTGCACCCATTTTGCCTAGCTTTCATCCATTATGCCCAGGGGTAGTGAATGGTGCATGGGCCTAGTCTTTCTGTGGGGTGTCTTGAATTCAAACATCATTGAGGGCATGGATGGCATGGGATTGTGCTGGTTTTTGTATGTTTTTCGATTGTTTTGACTGCTGTTGGGGCCTTTTGCCCAGGGCTAGTGAGTGGTGCATGGGCCTAGTCTTTCTGTTGGGTGTCTTGAATTTAAACATCATTGAGGGCATGGATGGCATGGGATTGTGCTGATTTTTGTGTGTTTTTCGATTTTTTTGGCTGCTGTTGGGGCTTTTTCCCCAGGGGGAGTGAGTGGTGCATGGACTGAGTCTTTCTGTGGGTTCTCTTTAATGTAAACATCATGGAGGGCATGGATGGCATGGGATTGTGCTGATTTTTGTGTGTTTTTCGATTTTTGGGGGTGTTGATGGGGACTGGCCATGTGGATGGGGGCCATTTTGAGTGCTTGTTCAGGCAGGCCATGTGCTGGGGGGCAAGGGGCCATTTTGAATGCAGGCAGTGTTCTCAGGCCTGCACCCATTTTGCCTAGCTTTCATCCATTATGCCCAGGGGTAGTGAGTGGTGCATGGGCCTAGTCTTTCTGTGGGGTGTCTTGAATTTAAACATCATTGAGGGCATGGATGGCATGGGATTGTGCTGATTTTTGTGTGTTTTTGATTTTTTTGGCTGCTGTTGGGGCCTTTTGCCCAGGGCTAGTGAGTGGTGCATGGGCCTAGTCTTTCTGTGGGGTGTCTTGAATTTAAACATCATTGAGGGCATGGATGGCATGGGATTGTGCTGATTTTTGTGTGTTTTTTGATTTTTTTGGCTGCTGTTGGGGCCTTTTGCCCAGGACTAGTGAGTGGTGCATGGGCCTAGTCTTTCTGTTGAGTGTCTTGAATTTAAACATCATTGAGGGCATGGATGGCATGGGATTGTGCTGATTTTTGTGTGTTTTTTTATTTTTTTGGCTGCTGGTGGGGCCTTTTGCCCAGGGGTAGTGAGTGGTGCATGGACTGAGTCTTTCTGTGGGGTCTCTTTAATGTAAACATCATGGAGGGCATGGATGGCATGGGATTGTGCGGATTTTTGTGTGCTTTTCGATTTTTGGGGGTGTTGATGGGGACTGGCCATGTGGATGGGGGCCATTTTAAGTGCTGGTACAGCCAGGCCATGTGCTGGGGGGCAAGGGGCCATTTTGAATGCAGGCAGTGTTCTCAGGCCTGCACCCATTTTGCCTAGCTTTCATCCATTATGCCCAGGGGTAGTGAGTGGTGCATGGGCCTAGTCTTTCTGTGGGGTGTCTTGAATTTAAACATCATTGAGGGCATGGATGGCATGGGATTGTGCTGATTTTTGTGTGTTTTTGATTTTTTTGGCTGCTGTTGGGGCCTTTTGCCCAGGGCTAGTGAGTGGTGCATGGGCCTAGTCTTTCTGTTGAGTGTCTTGAATTTAAACATCATTGAGGGCATGGATGGCATGGGATTGTGCTGATTTTTGTGTGTTTTTTTATTTTTTTGGCTGCTGGTGGGGCCTTTTGCCCAGGGGTAGTGAGTGATGCATGGACTGAGTCTTTCTGTGGGGTCTCTTTAATGTAAACATCATGGAGGGCATGGATGGCATGGGATTGTGCTGATTTTTGTGTGCATTTCGATTTTTGGGGGTGTTGATGGGGACTGGCCATGTGGATGGGGGCCATTTTGAGTGCTGGTACAGGCAGGTCATGTGCTGGGGGGCAAGGGGCCATTTTGAATGCAGGCAGTGTTCTCAGGCCTGCACCCATTTTGCCTAGCTTTCATCCATTATGCCCCGGGGTAGTGAGTGGTGCATGGGCCTAGTCTTTCTGTGGGGTGTCTTGAATTTAAACATCATTGAGGGCATGGATGGCATGGGATTGTGCTGATTTTTGTGTGTTTTTGATTTTTTTGGCTGCTGTTGGGGCCTTTTGCCCAGGGGTAGTGAGTGGTGCATGGGCCTAGTCTTTCTGTGGGGTGTCTTGAATTTAAACATCATCGAGGGCATGGATGGCATGGGATTGTGCTGATTTTTGTGTGTTTTTCGATTTTTTTAGCTGCTGGTGGGGCCTTTTGCCCAGGGGTAGTGAGTGGTGCATGGACTGAGTCTTTCTGTGGGGTCTCTTTAATGTAAACATCATGGAGGGCATGGATGGCATGGAATTGTACTGATTTTTGTGTGTTTTTGATTTTTTTGGCTGCTGTTGGGGCCTTTTGCCCAGGGCTCACTACCACTTTCATCCATTATGCCCAGGGGTAGTGACTGGTGCATGGGCCTAGTCTTTCTGTGGGGTGTCTTGAATTTAAACATCATTGAGGGCATGGATGGCATGGGATTGTGCTGATTTTTGTGTGTTTTTCGATTGTTTTGGCTCCTGTTGGGGTCTTTTGCCCAGGGCTAGTAAGTGGTGCATGGGCCTAGTCTTTCTGTTGGGTGTCTTGAATTTAAACATCATTGAGGGCTTAGATGGCATGGAATTGCATTGAAAGAACTACACAAATGCAAATCAGGTGCTCCTGATGACCCCTGCCCCCCCAAACTGTGGAAAATGATGTCGGAGACCACGGTAGGGCCACTCCTTCACATCTGGAACATGTCCATCGAGACTGGCACGTTCCCCGACCGCTGGAAACATGCCACTCTTCTCCCATTGAAAAAAAAACCCAATGGCGCCCCCGATGATCTGAGCAATCTCCACCCCATCTCCCTACTAGCAGCCCCGGGAAAAATGCTGGAAAAACTTATCCAACGCCAACTCAATGGTTTCATCGAAAAAAGTGGCATACTACACGAAACACAGTCTGGTTTCAGGGCCGGCTTCAGCACTGAAACTGCCCTCATTGAGGTGGCTGAGTCAATCAGGTGGTCGCTGGATTCAGGAGCATCGGCCATGCTGGTGCTCCTGGATCTATCTGCCGCCTTCGATACTGTGGATCAAGGTAGATTGCTGTTCAGATTGAAGGATATTGGCTTAGAGGACAAAGCACTGAGCTGGCTGCACTCCTACCTTACGAACCGCTCTCAGAAAGTAGCTCTGGGCGCTTTTTCCTCTGAACCCAAACGGCTGTGGTGTGGTGTTCCGCAAGGGTCCGCCCTCAGCCCGCTACTTTTCAATGTTTATCTGGCCCCACTTTTTACCTTAATCGCCAAATGGGGGGGTCAAGGCGATTTCATATGCGGATGATACGCAACTAGTCTTCCCATACATTGAGGTGTCAGAAGCAGCGTTCAGCAAAATAAAAGGCTGTCTTAGTGACGTAGCCAGATGGGTGAACACTAACAAGCTAAAATTGAATGCTAGCAAAACCGGGGTACTATTCTTTGGGAAAAGTACTCCACCCTCCCCTGACCTCTGGTGGCCCACCGAAATGGGTCCTGCTCCCACCCCTGGCACCAAGGCAAAAAATCTGGGTGTATGGTGGGACGAGACGCTTTCCTTCTCCTCTCACATACAACAAGTCACCTCTAGCTGCCACTATAAACTCCGCAACCTCCGAAAATTTCTCTCTCTTCTACCAACTGACTGTCGTAAATCAGTGGTCCATGCGACAGTCACATCCAGACTGGATTATTCGAACGGCGTCTATCTTGGCCTCCCGAAATATCTGACACAACGCCTGCAGAGCGTGCAGAATGCGGCTGCGAGATTGATAAAACACGTGCCTTTTAAACATCATATCTCTCCGCATCTTCACGAGCTGCACTGGCTTCCAGTGACAAGCAGAGTAAAATTCAAGGCGCTCACCCTAGCTTACAGAGCACAAAAAGGGACTTGTCCCAATTATCTGAAACTCCGACTCCCCCGCTACCATCAAGAGAGACACCTGAGATCAAACTCGCAGACCCTACTGGCTGTACCTCGAGCGAGAAGAGCGAGACTCGGAGGTAGATCTTGCTCGGTAGGCACTGCGAAGCTTTGGAACTCCCTCCCCCTGCCATCCAATCTGCCCCGTCAGAAGCCATCTTTAGGAAACTCCTAAAGACTTGGCTCTTTGGAGAGAAAGCCTAGTACCTCTCTCTGCATCCCTCTCTGCTGCTGCGGATTCTTTTCAGCGCCGGGACACCTCCTCGCGAGGTAGCTGTTCGCGCTATACAAGAATCAGTATTATTATTATTATTATTATTATTATTATTATTGTGCTGATTTTTGTGTGTTTTTCGATTTTTTTGGCTGCTGGTGGGGCCTTTTGCCCAGGGGTAGTGAGTGGTGCTTGGACTGAGTCTTTCTGTGGGGTCTCTTTAATGTAAACATCATGGAGGGCATGGATGGCATGGGATTGTGCTGATTTTTGTGTGTTTTTGATTTTTTTGGCTGCTGTTGGGGCCTTTTGCCCAGGGCTAGTGAGTGGTGCATGGGCCTAGTCTTTCTGTTGGGTGTCTTGAATTTAAACATCATTGAGGGCATGGATGGCATGGGATTGTGCTGATTTTTGTGTGTTTTTCGATTTTTTTGGCTGCTGTTGGGGCCTTTTGCCCAGGGCTAGTGAGTGGTGCATGGGTCTAGTCTTTCTGTTGGGTGTCTTGAATTTAAACATCATCGAGGGCATTGATGGCATGGGATTGTGCTGATTTTTGTGTGTTTTTGATTTTTTTGGCTGCTGTTGGGGCCTTTTGCCCAGGGCTAGTGAGTGGTGCATGGGCCTAGTCTTTCTGTTGGGTGTCTTGAATTTAAACATCATTGAGGGCATGGATGGCATGGGATTGTGCTGATTTTTGTGTGTTTTTCGATTTTTTTGGCTGCTGTTGGGGCCTTTTGCCCAGGGCTAGTGAGTGGTGCATGGGTCTAGTCTTTCTGTTGGGTGTCTTGAATTTAAACATCATCGAGGGCATGGATGGCATTGGATTGTGCTGATTTTTGTGTGTTTTTCGATTGTTTTAGCTGCTGGTTGGGCCTTTTGCCCAGGGGTAGTGAGTGGTGCATGGACTGAGTCTTTCTGTGGGGTCTCTTTAATGTAAACTTCATGGAGGGCATGGATGGCATGTGATTGTGCTGATTTTTGTGTGTTTTTCGATTTTTGGGGGTGTTGATGGGGACTGGCCATGTGGATGGGGGCCATTTTGAGTGCTGGTACAGGTAGGCCATGTGCTGGGGGGCAAGGGGCCATTTTGAATGCAGGCAGTGTTCTCAGGCCTGCACCCATTTTGCCTAGCTTTCATCCATTATGCCCAGGGGTAGTGAGTGGTGCATGGGCCTAGTCTTTCTGTGGGGTGTCTTGAATTTAAACATCATTGAGGGCATGGATGGCATGGGATTGTGCTGATTTTTGTGTGTTTTTTGATTTTTTTGGCTGCTGTTGGGGCCTTTTGCCCAGGGCTAGTGAGTGGTGCATGGGCCTAGTCTTTCTGTTGAGTGTCTTGAATTTAAACATCATTGAGGGCATGGATGGCATGGGATTGTGCTGATTTTTGTGTGTTTTTTTTTTTATTTTTTTGGCTGCTGGTGGGGCCTTTTGCCCAGGGGTAGTGAGTGGTGCATGGACTGAGTCTTTCTGTGGGGTCTCTTTAATGTAAACATCATGGAGGGCATGGATGGCATGGGATTGTGCTGATTTTTGTGTGCTTTTCGATTTTTGGGGGTGTTGATGGGGACTGGCCATGTGGATGGGGGCCATTTTGAGTGCTGGTACAGCCAGGCCATGTGCTGGGAGGCAAGGGGCCATTTTGAATGCAGGCAGTGTTCTCAGGCCTGCACCCATTTTGCCTAGCTTTCATCCATTATGCCCAGGGGTAGTGAGTGGTGCATGGGCCTAGTCTTTCTGTGGGGTGTCTTGAATTTAAACATCATTGAGGGCATGGATGGCATGGGATTGTGCTGATTTTTGTGTGTTTTTCGATTTTTTGGGCTGCTGGTGGGGCCTTTTGCCCAGGGGTAGTGAGTGGTGCATGGACTGAGTCTTTCTGTGGGGTCTCTTTAATGTAAACATCATGGAGGGCATGGATGGTGTGGAATTGTGCTGATTTTGTGTATTTGTCGATTTTTGGGGGTGTTGATGGGGACTGGCCATGTGGATGGGGGCCATTTTGAGTGCTGGTACAGGCAGGCCATGTGCTGGGGGGCAAGGGGCCATTTTGAATGCAGGCAGTGTTCTCAGGCCTGCACCCATTTTGCCTAGCTTTCATCCATTATGCCCAGGGGTAGTGAGTGGTGCATGGGCCTAGTCTTTCTGTGGGGTGTCTTGAATTCAAACATCATTGAGGGCATGGATGGCATGGGATTGTGCTGATTTTTGTATGTTTTTCGATTGTTTTGGCTGCTGTTGGGGCCTTTTGCCCAGGGCTAGTGAGTGGTGCATGGGCCTAGTCTTTCTGTTGGGTGTCTTGAATTTAAACATCATTGAGGGCATGGATGGCATGGGATTGTGCTGATTTTTGTGTGTTTTTCGAATTTTTTGGCTGCTGTTGGGGCTTTTTCCCCAGGGGGAGTGAGTGGTGCATGGACTGAGTCTTTCTGTGGGGTCTCTTTAATGTAAACATCATGGAGGGCATGGAATTGTGCTGATTTTTGTGTGTTTTTCGATTTTTGGGGGTGTTGATGGGGACTGGCCATGTGGATGGGGGCCATTTTGAGTGCTGGTTCAGGCAGGCCATGTGCTGGGGGGCAAGGGGCCATTTTGAATGCAGGCAGTGTTCTCAGGCCTGCACCCATTTTGCCTAGCTTTCATCCATTATGCCCAGGGGTAGTGAGTGGTGCATGGGCCTAGTCTTTCTGTGGGGTGTCTTGAATTTAAACATCATTGAGGGCATGGATGGCATGGGATTGTGCTGATTTTTGTATGTTTTTCGATTGTTTTGGCTGCTGTTGGGGCCTTTTGCCCAGGGCTAGTGAGTGGTGCATGGGCCTAGTCTTTCTGTTGGGTGTCTTGAATTTAAACATCATTGAGGGCATGGATGGCATGGGATTGTGCTGATTTTTGTGTGTTTTTCGATTTTTTTGGCTGCTGTTGGGGCTTTTTCCCCAGGGGGAGTGAGTGGTGCATGGACTGAGTCTTTCTGTGGGGTCTCTTTAATGTAAACATCATGGAGGGCATGGAATTGTGCTGATTTTTGTGTGTTTTTCGATTTTTGGGGGTGTTGATGGGGACTGGCCATGTGGATGGGGGCCATTTTGAGTGCTGGTTCAGGCAGGCCATGTGCTGGGGGCAAGGGGCCATTTTGAATGCAGGCAGTGTTCTCAGGCCTGCACCCATTTTGCCTAGCTTTCATCCATTATGCCCAGGGGTAGTGAGTGGTGCATGGGCCTAGTCTTTCTATGGGGTGTCTTGAATTTAAACATCATTGAGGGCATGGATGGCATGGGATTGTGCTGATTTTTGTGTGTTTTTGATTTTTTTGGCTGCTGTTGGGGCCTTTTGCCCATGGCTAGTGAGTGGTGCATGGGCCTAGTCTTTCTGTGGGGTGTCTTGAATTTAAACATCATTGAGGGCATGGATGGCATGGGATTGTGCTGATTTTTGTGTGTTTTTTGATTTTTTTGGCTGCTGTTGGGGCCTTTTGCCCAGGGCTAGTGAGTGGTGCATGGGCCTAGTCTTTCTGTTGAGTGTCTTGAATTTAAACATCATTGAGGGCATGGATGGCATGGGATTGTGCTGATTTTTGTGTGTTTTTTTATTTTTTTGGCTGCTGGTGGGGCCTTTTGCCCAGGGCTAGTGAGTGGTGCATGGGCCTAGTCTTTCTGTTGGGTGTCTTGAATTTAAACATCATTGAGGGCATGGATGGCATGGGATTGTGCTGATTTTTGTGTGTTTTTCGATTTTTTTGGCTGCTGTTGGGGCTTTTTCCCCAGGGGGAGTGAGTGGTGCATGGACTGAGTCTTTCTGTGGGGTCTCTTTAATGTAAACATCACGGAGGGCATGGATGGCATGGGATTGTGCTGATTTTTGTGTGTTTTTCGATTTTTGGGGGTGTTGATGGGGACTGGCCATGTGGATGGGGGCCATTTTGAGTGCTGGTTCAGGCAGGCCATGTGCTGGGGGGCAAGGGGCCATTTTGAATGCAGGCAGTGTTCTCAGGCCTGCACCCATTTTGCCTAGCTTTCATCCATTATGCCCAGGGGGAGTGAGTGGTGCATGGGCCTAGTCTTTCTGTGGGGTGTCTTGAATTTAAACATCATTGAGGGCATGGATGGCATGGGATTGTGCTGATTTTTGTGTGTTTTTCGATTGTTTTAGCTGCTGGTTGGGCCTTTTGCCCAGGGGTATTGAGTGGTGCATGGACTGAGTCTTTCTGTGGTGTCTCTTTAATGTAAACTTCATGGAGGGCATGGATGGCATGTGATTGTGCTGATTTTTGTGAGTTTTTTGATTTTTTGGAGTGTTGATTGGGACTGGCCATGTGGGTGGGGGGCATTTTGAGTGCTGGTACAGGTAGGCCATGTGCTGGGGGGCAAGGGGCCATTTTGAATGCAGGCAGTGTTCTCAGGCCTGCACCCATTTTGCCTAGCTTTCATCCATTATGCCCAGGGGTAGTGAGTGGTGCATGGGCCTAGTCTTTCTGTGGGGTGTCTTGAATTTAAACATCATTGAGGGCATGGATGGCATGGGATTGTGCTGATTTTTGTGTGTTTTTTGATTTTTTTGGCTGCTGTTGGGGCCTTTTGCCCAGGGCTAGTGAGTGGTGCATGGGCCTAGTCTTTCTGTTGAGTGTCTTGAATTTAAACATCATTGAGGGCATGGATGGCATGGGATTGTGCTGATTTTTGTGTGTTTTTTTTATTTTTTTGGCTGCTGGTGGGGCCTTTTGCCCAGGGGTAGTGAGTGGTGCATGGACTGAGTCTTTCTGTGGGGTCTCTTTAATGTAAACATCATGGAGGGCATGGATGGCATGGGATTGTGCTGATTTTTGTGTGCTTTTCGATTTTTGGGGGTGTTGATGGGGACTGGCCATGTGGATGGGGGCCATTTTGAGTGCTGGTACAGCCAGGCCATGTGCTGGGGGGCAAGGGGCCATTTTGAATGCAGGCAGTGTTCTCAGGCCTGCACCCATTTTGCCTAGCTTTCATCCATTATGCCCAGGGGTAGTGAGTGGTGCATGGGCCTAGTCTTTCTGTGGGGTGTCTTGAATTTAAACATCATTGAGGGCATGGATGGCATGGGATTGTGCTGATTTTTGTGTGTTTTTCGATTTTTTGGGCTGCTGGTGGGGCCTTTTGCCCAGGGGTAGTGAGTGGTGCATGGACTGAGTCTTTCTGTGGGGTCTCTTTAATGTAAACATCATGGAGGGCATGGATGGTGTAGAATTGTGCTGATTTTGTGTATTTGTCGATTTTTGGGGGTGTTGATGGGGACTGGCCATGTGGATGGGGGCCATTTTGAGTGCTGGTACAGGCAGGCCATGTGCTGGGGGGCAAGGGGCCATTTTGAATGCAGGCAGTGTTCTCAGGCCTGCACCCATTTTGCCTAGCTTTCATCCATTATGCCCAGGGGTAGTGAGTGGTGCATGGGCCTAGTCTTTCTGTGGGGTGTCTTGAATTCAAACATCATTGAGGGCATGGATGGCATGGGATTGTGCTGATTTTTGTATGTTTTTCGATTGTTTTGGCTGCTGTTGGGGCCTTTTGCCCAGGGCTAGTGAGTGGTGCATGGGCCTAGTCTTTCTGTTGGGTGTCTTGAATTTAAACATCATTGAGGGCATGGATGGCATGGGATTGTGCTGATTTTTGTGTGTTTTTCGAATTTTTTGGCTGCTGTTGGGGCTTTTTCCCCAGGGGGAGTGAGTGGTGCATGGACTGAGTCTTTCTGTGGGGTCTCTTTAATGTAAACATCATGGAGGGCATGGAATTGTGCTGATTTTTGTGTGTTTTTCGATTTTTGGGGGTGTTGATGGGGACTGGCCATGTGGATGGGGGCCATTTTGAGTGCTGGTTCAGGCAGGCCATGTGCTGGGGGGCAAGGGGCCATTTTGAATGCAGGCAGTGTTCTCAGGCCTGCACCCATTTTGCCTAGCTTTCATCCATTATGCCCAGGGGTAGTGAGTGGTGCATGGGCCTAGTCTTTCTGTGGGGTGTCTTGAATTTAAACATCATTGAGGGCATGGATGGCATGGGATTGTGCTGATTTTTGTGTGTTTTTGATTTTTTTGGCTGCTGTTGGGGCCTTTTGCCCAGGGCTAGTGAGTGGTGCATGGGCCTAGTCTTTCTGTGGGGTGTCTTGAATTTAAACATCATTGAGGGCATGGATGGCATGGGATTGTGCTGATTTTTGTGTGTTTTTTGATTTTTTTGGCTGCTGTTGGGGCTTTTGCCCAGGGCTAGTGAGTGGTGCATGGGCCTAGTCTTTCTGTTGAGTGTCTTGAATTTAAACATCATTGAGGGCATGGATGGCATGGGATTGTGCTGATTTTTGTGCGTTTTTTTTATTTTTTTGGCTGCTGGTGGGGCCTTTTGCTCAGGGCTAGTGAGTGGTGCATGGGCCTAGTCTTTCTGTTGGGTGTCTTGAATTTAAACATCATTGAGGGCATGGATGGCATGGGATTGTGCTGATTTTTGTGTGTTTTTCGATTTTTTTGGCTGCTGTTGGGGCTTTTTCCCCAGGGGGAGTGAGTGGTGCATGGACTGAGTCTTTCTGTGGGGTCTCTTTAATGTAAACATCATGGAGGGCATGGATGGCATGGGATTGTGCTGATTTTTGTGTGTTTTTCGATTTTTGGGGGTGTTGATGGGGACTGGCCATGTGGATGGGGGCCATTTTGAGTGCTGGTTCAGGCAGGCCATGTGCTGGGGGGCAAGGGGCCATTTTGAATGCAGGCAGTGTTCTCAAGCCTGCACCCATTTTGCCTAGCTTTCATCCATTATGCCCAGGGGTAGTGAGTGGTGCATGGGCCTAGTCTTTCTGTGGGGTGTCTTGAATTTAAACATCATTGAGGGCATGGATGGCATGGGATTGTGCTGATTTTTGTGTGTTTTTGATGTTTTTTGGCTGCTGTTGGGGCCTTTTGCCCAGGGCTAGTGAGTGGTGCATGGGCCTAGTCTTTCTGTGGGGTGTCTTGAATTTAAACATCATTGAGGGCATGGATGGCATGGGATTGTGCTGATTTTTGTGTGTTTTTTGATTTTTTGGCTGCTGTTGGGGCCTTTTGCCCAGGGCTAGTGAGTGGTGCATGGGCCTAGTCTTTCTGTTGAGTGTCTTGAATTTAAACATCATTGAGGGCATGGATGGCATGGGATTGTGCTGATTTTTGTGTGCTTTTCGATTTTTGGGGGTGTTGATGGGGACTGGCCATGTGGATGGGGGCCATTTTGAGTGCTGGTACAGCCAGGCCATGTGCTGGGGGGCAAGGGGCCATTTTGAATGCAGGCAGTGTTCTCAGGCCTGCACCCATTTTGCCTAGCTTTCATCCATTATGCCCAGGGGTAGTGAGTGGTGCATGGGCCTAGTCTTTCTGTGGGGTGTCTTGAATTTAAACATCATTGAGGGCATGGATGGCATGGGATTGTGCTGATTTTTGTTTGTTTTTGATTTTTTTGGCTGCTGTTGGGGCCTTTTGCCCAGGGCTAGTGAGTGGTGCATGGGCCTAGTCTTTCTGTTGGGTGTCTTGAATTTAAACATCATTGAGGGCATAGATGGCATGGTATTGTGCTGTTTGTTGTGTGTTTTTCGATTTTTTGGGCTGCTGGTATGGCCTTTTGCCCAGGCGTAGTGAGTGGTGCATGGACTGAGTCTTTCTGTGGGGTCTCTTTAATGTAAACATCATGGAGGGCATGGATGGCATGGAATTGTACTGATTTTTGTGTGTTTTTGATTTTTTTGGCTGCTGTTGGGGCCTTTTGCCCAGGGCTAGTGAGTGGTGCATGGGCCTAGTCTTTCTGTTGGGTGTCTTGAATTTAAACATCATTGAGGGCATGGATGGCATGGGATTGTGCTGATTTTTGTGTGTTTTTTGATTTTTTTGGCTGCTGTTGGGGCCTTTTGCCCAGGGCTAGTGAGTGGTGCATGGGCCTAGTCTTTCCGTTGGGTGTCTTATCTTATCTTATCTTATCTTATCTTATTGTTTTGGTAAAGCGCTACAGCTGCCCCGGCAATGAGGCGTCCCGGCGCTGGAACCCAGATCAGATCCTGAGCGTGGAGAGTCCATGGACAGAGGAAGGTTTACAGGCAAGGGAATAGAAAAGTTTTCACTGCTTTCCGGAAAGCAGATAGGTTGTCTATCGAACGAATATGATGTGGTAGTTCATTCCACATCTTGGCTCCCAGGAACCTAAAGGAGCGTCCGCCCATGCGGCAGAGTTTTATGCGTGGGACGCAAAGAAGGTTTTGGTTGGAAGATCTTAGGTTCCGTGACGGCGCATAGGGAGTGAGAAGGGGTTGAAGCAGAGGGGGGGTGTTAAGTTTGAGAATTTTGAAGGTCATGATGAGGGTCTTGAACTTGATTCTGGAGTCAACCGGGAGCCAGTGCAGTTTTCTGATGGTTGCTCTGGCTGAGCATCTGCGGGGAAGGCCGACCAAAGTTCTAGCGGTCGAGTTCTGCACGCGTTGGAGTCGTGCTAACTCACATTTGTTGGCGCCAAGAAGGAGTACATTGGCATAGTCTAGACGCAAGAGGATGGTGGCTTGGATGATGAGTTGGCGGGTCTTTGCGTCGAAGAAGCCTAGTATGTGGCTAAGGCTTCTCAGTAAGCCAATGCAGGTGCCGGCAACTTTCTTGGTGTGGGCTCGAAAGTTGAGTGAGTCGTCCATCCAGACACCCAAGTTTTTCACTAGGGTTTTGGGGGGAGGGATGGTACCAAGGGAGGATGGCCACCAGTGCTCATTCCAAAGGCTGGTGTTTTTGCCAAGGAGAAGCACCTCTGTTTTTCCGCCATTAAGTTGTAAACAGTTCGTCGTCATCCATTGGGCGACCGCAGAGAGTCCGTTTTTAAAATTAGAGGAAGAGTTAGAAGGTCCGTCTGAGAGGGCGATGGCCAGTTGTGTATCGTCAGCGTACGATACCAATGTTAAGCCCCATTCTTTGGCCACTGCCGCCAGAGGCTGAACATAGAGATTAAAAAGAGAGGGGCTTAACGCAGAGCCCTGCGGGACTCCCTGTTCAATAGGGTGGGGTTTAGATAAAAAGGGGGGGGCAGAAACTCGAAAGGACCTGTTCTCGAGGAAGGATCTGAACCACTCCAAGGCATGGCCAGTTACTCCAAAGGTCTCCAGACGCTTAAGAAGGATGACATGGGATACCGTGTCAAATGCCGCGCTGAGATCCAGAAGGATCAACGCAGCACTTTGACCGGCATCCAGGATCGTCCGGAGGTGCTCTGTTGTGGCTAAGAGAGCAGACTCAGTGCTATGGCCTGGTCTGAACCCATTTTGTGATGGGTCCAGAATGTTGTTTTTGACCATATGCTGGGATAGAGTGCTGTTGACATGCGCTTCAGCGAGTTTGGAAAGCCATGGAAGCAGGGAGATTGGACGAAAATTCTCCGGTTTAGATGGATCTAGGGTGGGTTTCTTGATGATAAGCGAAACCCACGCTTGTTTCCAGGCAGATGGTACACACGCTGAAGTAAAGGAGAGGTTCAGGATGGCGGTTAACGCTGGTAGGAAGAAGTCGAGTGACTCTAGGAATTGAGCCGGGCGCATGGGGTCTGCGGGGGAGCCAGATTTGACTTTATTGCATAGTCTGATGAGGATGTCTTTGGAGATTTCTGGGATGTAGGTCAAGGTCGAGTAGCTAGGAGAAGCGGAAGGATTGCTGATGGTATTAGGGTCGTGCTGGGGGAAGGAGGTGTAGATTTTCTGTACCTTGTCAACGAAGAACCTGGCAAGTTCTTCGCATTGTTGCTCAGAGGAGATAGTAGGGAGGGATGTTTTGCTGCTCTGTAGTTCTTGTACGAGTTTGAAGATTTCTTTCGCGGGGTTGGGACTAGATTCAATTTTGTCGGCGTAGAAGGCGGTCCGTGCAGCACGGATGGCTTTGTGATACGATTTCTGTAACAGAAGGTATTTGGCTTTGTCTTCTTTGTTGTAAACCCTACGCCAGAGGCGTTCTGCCTTTTTGCACTCTTTCCGTAGATTTTTGAGTGTGTCGTTGTACCAGGGGTTAGATGGCGAGTTATGACCTTTTGTCCATTTAGCAGGGATGAGACTGTCTAGTCCGCCCGTAATCCACTCGTGAAACGAGCTGTAGTTAGCGTTGATGTCGGAGTTGGAGTCAAGGTGGAAATCCCCTAGTGTCTTGTGTAGGTCCTCTTGAGACAGTTTATGCCATGGTCTTTTTAGATGGCTGGTCGGTGCCGTATTGTGCCTGCTTTTGTTGACCGGAATGGCCAGTTTAATAAGGGAGTGATCTGTCCATCCCATAGGAAGGGGTGGCTCTGAGGTGAGTTCTTCTAAGTTAGAGAAGACTGGGTCTAGGATATGGCCAGCTAGGTGAGTTGAAGTGGAGATGAGGGGGTTGAGTTGCAGTGCAGAGAGGTCTGCAAGGAGTGTTTTGATCGTAGGGTCGTTAAGTAGATCAAAATGGAGATTAAGGTCTCCCAGAATGGTAAAATTGGGGTTTTTGGTTATTAAAGAGGTTGCTGACTCAAGGAGGGCCTCGATGAATTTTGAAGAGGGGCCAGGTGGGCGGTAGATGTAGAGACCCGACACGGTGAAGTTGGGAGTTATGATAATTTTGAAGTTGGTGCATTCAGAGTCTGACAGATCTTCCTTGACAAAAGAACAGGAGAGCGTTTTTTTGTAGATTATAGCGAGACCGCCTCCTCTACCCTCTCTGTTGATGGCCGACATCAAGTAGTCGTCTGGTAGCATAAGATTGGGAATGGTGGAGGTGCCGTCGCGAAGCCATGTTTCACAGAGGAAGAGGATATCTGGATTTTCATCCAGTATTAGAGTGTTAACCTCAAGGTGGTGTTTGACTAGTGATCTAACATTGAGGTGGAGTAACGTGATGGAGGTGGTTTTGTCCGGACCTAAAAGCTGTCGGATGGCGTGGGGTTTAGTAGTGGAGAAACTGCAGGTTTGGCATTGTAGGCAGGTGAAGCCGGGCTTACCTGTAATATTAGCGCAAGATCTTCCGGGGTTCCAGCTATGAAGCGTCTTACTACCATAGGCAAGGGGTGGTGATGGAATTAGGCCAGGGGGTCGAGGCGATGACTTGGCGATGACGGGCGCAGACGGGCTTGCCTTAGGCACGCCTTCGGCGCGCAAACGGCGCTCCCGCTGCTCTTCCTATACAGGCACATATCAAGGAAAGGAGGGGGTGTGGCCTGAAGGGGGCGGAGTCAGCGCGCACGCCTGGGAGATTGGCGGCAGCTGAGAAAGCGCAAGGTGGGCGCGTCAGCTCAAGGGCAGCTGTGCGCTGAAAGCAATGAAGGCGCTTAGGTGAGTGTTGTTTTTCTTAAAAGCACAAAAAACAGTGACACCACACAAAGTAAGGAAATAGTAGTTTTTAAAATTTTTAAATTATCGAGTACCTCCAGCTCCCGGCTTCCGCCTCAGGACTGGGTTAAGGGTTTATCCGTTGCCGCTGGGAGTCAGCGGTTTAAGTACAGCCAGCAGGGGGCGTGGCCTGAAGGGGGCGGAGTCAGCGCGCACGCCTGGGAGATTGGCGGCAGCTGAGAAAGCGCGAGGTGGGCGCGTCAGCTCAAGGGCAGCTGTGCGCTGAAAGCAATGAAGGCGCTTAGGTGAGTGTTGTTTTTCTTAAAAGCACAAAAAACAGTGACACCACACAAAGTAAGGAAATAGTAGTTTTTCAAATTTTAAAATTATCGAGTACCTCCAGCTCCCGGCTTCCGCCTCAGGACTGGGTCAAGGGTTTATCCGTTGCCGCTGGGAGTCAGCGGTTTAAGTACAGCCAGCAGGGGGCGTGGCCTGAAGGGGGCGGAGTCAGCGCGCACGCCTGGGAGATTGGCGGCAGCTGAGAAAGCGCGAGGTGGGCGCGTCAGCTCAAGGGCAGCTGTGTGCTGAAAGCAATGAAGGCGCTTAGGTGAGTGTTGTTTTTCTTAAAAGCACAAAAAACAGTGACACCACACAAAGTAAGGAAATAGTAGTTTTTCAAATTTTAAAATTATCGAGTACCTCCAGCTCCCGGCTTCCGCCTCAGGACTGGGTGAAGGGTTTATCCGTTGCCGCTGGGAGTCAGCGGTTTAAGTACAGCCAGCAGGGGGCTTGGCCTGAAGGGGCGGAGTCAGCGCGCACGCCTGGGAGATTGGCGGCAGCTGAGAAAGCGCGAGGTGGGCGCGTCAGCTCAAGGGCAGCTGTGCGCTGAAAGCAATGAAGGCGCTTAGGTGAGTGTTGTTTTTCTTAAAAGCACAAAAAACAGTGACACCACACAAAGTAAGGAAATAGTAGTTTTTCAAATTTTAAAATTATCGAGTACCTCCAGCTCCCGGCTTCCGCCTCAGGACTGGGTCAAGGGTTTATCCGTTGCCGCTGGGAGTCAGCGGTTTAAGTACAGCCAGCAGGGGGCGTGGCCTGAAGGGGGCGGAGCCAGCGCGCACGCCTGGGAGATTGGCGGCAGCTGAGAAAGCGCGAGGTGGGCGCGTCAGCTCAAGGGCAGCTGTGCGCTGAAAGCAATGAAGGCGCTTAGGTGAGTGTTGTTTTTCTTAAAAGCACAAAAAACAGTGACACCACACAAAGTAAGGAAATAGTAGTTTTTCAAATTTTAAAATTATCGAGTACCTCCAGCTCCCGGCTTCCGCCTCAGGACTGGGTCAAGGGTTTATCCGTTGCCGCTGGGAGTCAGCGGTTTAAGTACAGCCAGCAGGGGGCGTGGCCTGAAGGGGGCGGAGTCAGCGCGCACGCCTGGGAGATTGGCGGCAGCTGAGAAAGCGCGAGGTGGGCGCGTCAGCTCAAGGGCAGCTGTGCGCTGAAAGCAATGAAGGCGCTTAGGTGAGTGTTGTTTTTCTTAAAAGCACAAAAAACAGTGACACCACACAAAGTAAGGAAATAGTAGTTTTTCAAATTTTAAAATTATCGAGTACCTCCAGCTCCCGGCTTCCGCCTCAGGACTGGGTCAAGGGTTTGTGGGGCCTTTTTGAATTTAAACATCATCGAGGGCATGGATGGCATTGGATTGTGCTGATTGTTGTGTGTTTTTCGATTTTTTTAGCTGCTGGTTGGGCCTTTTGCCCAGGGGTAGTGAGTGGTGCATCGACTGAGTCTTTATGTGGGGTCTCTTTAATGTAAACTTCATGGAGGGCATGGATGGCATGGGATTGTGCTGATTTTTGTGTGTTTTTCGATTTTTGGGGGTGTTGATGGGGACTGGCCATGTGGATGGGGGCCATTTTGAGTGCTGGTACAGGTAGGCCATGTGCTGGGGGGCAAGGGGCCATTTTGAATGCAGGCAGTGTTCTCAGGCCTGCACCCATTTTGTCTAGCTTTCATCCATTATGCCCAGGGGTAGTGAGTGGTGCATGGGCCTAGTTTTTCTGTGGGGTGTCTTGAATTTAAACATCATTGAGGGCATGGATGGCATGGGATTGTGCTGATTTTTGTGTGTTTTTGATTTTTTTGGCTGCTGTTGGGGCCTTTTGCCCAGGGCTAGTGAGTGGTGCATGGGCCTAGTCTTTCTGTTGGGTGTCTTGAATTTAAACATCTTTGAGGGCATGGATGGCATGGGATTGTGCTGATTTTTGTGTGTTTTTCGATTTTTTTGGCTGCTGGTGGGGCCTTTTCCCCAGGGGGAGTGAGTGGTGCATGGACTGAGTCTTTCTGTGGGGTCTCTTTAATGTAAACATCATGGAGGGCATGGATGGCATGGGATGGTGCTGATTTTTGTGTGTTTTTCGATTTTTGGGGGTGTTGATGGGGACTGGCCATGTGGATGTGGGCCATTTTGAGTGCTGGTACAGGCAGGCCATGTGCTGGGGGGCAAGGGGCCATTTTGAATGCAGGCAGTGTTCTCAGGCCTGCACCCATTTTGCCTAGCTTTCATCCATTATGCCCAGGGGTAGTGAGTTGTGCATGGGCCTAGTCTTTCTGTGGGGTGTCTTGAATTCAAACATCATTGAGGGCAAGGATGGCATGGGATTGTGCTGATTTTTATGTGTTTTTCGATTGTTTTGGCTGCTGTTGGGGCCTTTTGCCCAGGGCTAGTGAGTGGTGCATGGGCCTAGTCTTTCTGTTGGGTGTCTTGAATTTAAACATCTTTGAGGGCATGGATGGCATGGGATTGTGCTGATTTTTGTGTGTTTTTCGATTTTTTTGGCTGCTGGCGGGGCCTTTTCCCCAGGGGGAGTGAGTGGTGCATGGACTGAGTCTTTCTGTGGGGTCTCTTTAATGTAAACATCATGGAGGGCATGGATGGCATGGGATTGCGCTGATTTTTGTGTGTTTTTCGATTTTTGGGGGTGTTGATGGGGACTGGCCATGTGGATGGGGGCCATTTTGAGTGCTGGTACAGGCAGGCCATGTGCTGGGGGGCAAGGGGCCATTTTGAATGCAGGCAGTGTTCTCAGGCCTGCACCCATTTTGCCTAGCTTTCATCCATTATGCCCAGGGGTAGTGAGTGGTGCATGGGCCTAGTCTTTCTGTGGGGTGTCTTAAATTTAAACATCATTGAGGGCATGGATGGCATGTGAAGGACTGGGTTCTTTAAGACCCAGCGGTGCCAGGGCACAACACCTGAAACCTTCGTGGGTAACCTGCTCCGGTGTACGAATGACAGAGACACGGGACACTTCCTTCGGCGTCAAAGATTCAAGGTTTATTTGCTGCAGGGAACACAGAAATCACAGGAAGTACATCGAGTGTAGTTCGGGGAGACTGCTTCAAATTGGTTCTGTGGATCGCTCCTTTTATACAGTTTTTACCCATAAGACAACATGGCACACAAAAGTTTACAACCCGGTTCCCACCATTATCCCCCAGAGGTGTCGCTTTGGTCACTTTGATACACATGAGGTCCGGAAGATAAGTGCGGAAACATTTGGTGGTTCCCAACTGTAAAAACCCATCTTCCCACCATTAGCGAATTCCAATCAGCAGTAAAACAGATCGAAATAGGAACAAGGACAGGTGCAGAGGAAGACGGAGACAGTGGGGAGATCGGAAAGGGTGTAAAAGGGGAGGTATCGGGAAACACGAGATACAGGCATCAAAGGGACGTGCCTAATGAGATGCACGGCTGAGACAATAAGTCCGTGCGTCAAGATGAGCCTCGAGCGGCACCATCTGCTTTACAGTAGCATCCCCCTCGTCATAAAGACACTTACAAAGAACATGTGTCTTCCACAAATATCTTGGGAGTCCCAGGGTCGCGAAGCGGACAGCGTCCGTTCGCTGGCTACTTGAGGGCAAGAGACAAAATGGATGCCGTATCTAAGATGGAACCCGTGGGTAGAGATGAAAAACCCACATAGCAAACGAACGGTTTAAGTTAGCACAGCGAATCTGCGCACACTTACTAAACTCGTCATTTGCGGTTCATAGATACCAGACTCGACCATATTCGTGCGAGTCGAAAACACCACTTACAATTGTCACGGAACCTCAGACGCTCCTTTTGCCCTCATGTAGGCAAGCACTAGTCGGAATCATATTCGATATTCATCAGACCATCTAGATGTTGCTGTAGCATAGCTCTGTCCAACCGAGTCCCCTTGGTAACAGGTGGTTTTCTCATACACGTTGTAGCACTGAGGCCACATAAGGCAGGACCACACTGCACACAAAGGCAACACGTGAACAGGAACACCACAACGACTCCGATGATCATCAGAATCTTCCAACCCCAAGTCGACATCAGGCCCCAAAACCACCCAAGTAGCGTCCAATCCCCTACATCCACGTGTATGGATTCGGAGATCTTATGCAACCTCGAGATGGCTTGATAGACAGTTGGAGCGTTATCTGGAATGAAAATGCAGCAGCTCGAATGGATCACCTTACATACCCCACCTCGATCTGCTAAGATGACATCTAAAACCATACGGTTTTGTAACGTCATAAGTCTATCCGCCTGAAGTTCAGTGGTGATATTACCAAGGGCACTGGCAGTAATATTAGCTGTCGATTCTACCACTCGAGTCAACTGTCTCAGGTTCCTACTATTAACCATAGGTCCCCAAAACGGGAGGAAACCCTTGAAAAAGTCTCCTGCCTCTTGACCGGCAGTATCCTCTTCGCTAATTACGCCCCGCACAACTCTAGTCTTATGATAATCGGCATCTACAGTGAACGTCGAAGGCAACAGATTTGCAATGAAGCATGAGCCCATGAAGTCAGCGGGCAACCATGCATATGCACGATCATAGCAGATAAAGTATGTACCCTTGGCAGCCAGAAACACAGGGGACGAGAACATCGGCAGAATGTAATTTTCAGTGCAAGCACTTGCTCCAAGTCGGGCTTGCGATCTTCGACCACGACCCATGAGACAAAAATTACCAGTGTGGGGTACGACCCATATCGGAGGCGAGCTTTTAAGCTGCTTTTCACTAGTGAACGCACTATATTCACCTCTACTTAGGACCCTATAGGCCTGTATCTCTTCATCGGGAATAAGCGAGGGATCATAGATATCACTATCTAAATTCTCTATTGCTATCGACAAAGGTTTTTGATACGAGGTAGGACCAGAGTAGGGGGAACGTGGTTCTCGAATGGGGTGGAAACCCAGTGCGCTTCGAAACATTGTCTGAAATGCTCGAGCTGACCCTTGGGAACTATACGGTAACACCAGATATGGAATTCCCTTATCCGTAGTATGTGGCATCAACCCACACACCCAACAATTAGTAGTGTTAACCACTAACTGATGCTGATGAAGGAGCTGAATAAAGGAATTGTTGCGGAATTCTACACGTCTAGCCTGTTCGTGTTCCGGTAACATATGAAAGGAATGAGGAGAAACAGTGGAGGTAAGTTTAGGGTCAGGAGTAGGAGTAGGTGTAGCAGAAGGTAAGAAGTAAGACATCGTGTAATACACCCCACCCGCCAATAATGCAGAAGCAGTCAAAAACAATACAAACAGTTGGAATATAAAACATTTGGTACGACTGAGTTGCTGCAGCTTAAATCTATGAGCCTGAGCTCCTTCCAAATCATTCAGCTTCGAGAATGCCATTCCCTATGACCGTCCGCAACGTTTCTTGACGCACTTCGTTCTGTGTAGCAATAGTCAATCCCTAGGAGTTCCCAGGAACCGACGGCCTTTAACCTAGCGTCAAGACCTACTATCCAGAAGGAAGTACGCGCGCGGCCCTACGGCCTTTAATGCACAATATGTATATATGCAAAAACAAAGTCTCTCAGCTGTGAAAGCAAAAAGTATAAGGAATGAAGCTCAATATATGTACAAAAATAATTACAGTGGTACGAATGTTCAAACTGATCACGGAAAACGGGATAATGCAGTTGTCAATACAGCAAAGCAGGATCTTTTATTAGTCTTTAGTGCTAGATCGTAGAAAGTATCGAGTTTTCCCAGGACGTGTCTGTTCGTCGAACAAAGGATCCGTTGAAGGGACAGCGTCCCGCTGATCAGTTGAGTGTTCTGGTCTTGAGTCTTTTGATGATAATTGTTCAACAATGTCTTTCTGCTGCGCTGAGGATTCTCCAACAAGCTGCGCGTCGCTGAAAGGTACAAACACCGGCAATCCTTCGGTTTCAGTTGACGCAATGCCTCTCCTTACCCACGGGTCTGTCGGCAAAGGTATAGGGACCTTTTTGGTATGGGTGGCATGCACCCAATTCTTGCGTCCCTCGAGACGAACAGCAGTCCTCGTGGCAAGGAGAACCTGATAGGGTCCAGTAAACCTCGGGTCCAGGTTATTCTTGCGTGAAAAATTTCTCGTCACCACCCAATCTCCGGGCTGGAGCTGGTGGCCTGGACCCTCCGTCTGCGTCGGCAATGCGTCGTAAACCTGTTGGTGAATTAACCTCAGTTTAGTAGTCAAGTCATGAAGATAATCGATCAACATTGGGTACTCAAGATCACAGAACATTCCTGGCCTAGGAACCCCCCACACATTCGCAGGACGGCCGAACACTATTTCATAGGGACTAAGCCCTACTCGGGAGTGTACAGTCGCCCTAGTTGACAGTAATGCTAAAGGTAAAGCGTCAGGCCACGAAAGACCAGTCGTAGCCTGAATCTTCGCTAACTTTAGTTTGAGGGTGCCGTTGTACCCTTCAACCAATCCAGCTGACTGGGGATGATTGGCACTGTGGAATTTCTGATTAATTCCAAGGCCCTTACACACACTCTTCATCACACTACCCACAAACTCACTTCCATTATCTGACCACACGACTCTAGGCATTCCATACCGAGGAAAATATTCCTTCAGTAGGATTTTCGCAGTAGACAAAGCAGTATTGTCTTTGAGAGGATAGGCCTCGATCCATCGGGAGAATGCGCAAACCACAACTAAAACGTATTTCAGGTTATTGCATCGCTCCATATGGATGAAGTCCAATTGAATCACCTCAAAGGGGCATGAAGGGGGAGCAAAACTGCCAGGAGGAGTTGGGGTTCCTTTGCCAGGATTGTACATCATGCACACCATACAATTCTTCACCAGACGTTCAGCACATTTCGTGATACCATCATTCTTCCACACAGGAGACAACAACTTGCAAATACCTTTCACGCTAATATGTGCTAACCCATGCGCCATTGTCACAACGGCCAGCACATACGCATCCGGTAACATCCATCTTTTCTGATCGGACAGATCAATCCAACAACCATTCGCATCCAACTTTCCCGTACTTTCTTTCCACTTCACCTTTTCAGTCTCGGTGGCCTCATTCTGAATTTCTTTCACACTTTCGATAGTGTTTTCACACATGCTCGATTCTGTAGGCCACCTAACCGAACTCGTCACATACATTCGAGTGCTAAGGTTCCGGGCAGTCCCCTTAGCAGTCTCATCCGCAAACGCATTACCACGACCAACATCATCCGTCACCTTACGATGCGCACTACATTTAACAATCGCAACTTGCTTAGGCAACGTAAGTGCATCCAGAAGATCATTCACAAGCTGGCCATGCTGAATCTTCGTACCATGCGACGTCAAGAAACCTCTCTCTCTCCACAATCGTCCAAAACTATGTGCGACGCCAAATGCGTATTGGCTGTCGGTAAACACATTCACACGTTTCCCTTTCGCTAACACACACGCTCTAGTAAGAGCGATCAGCTCTGCAGCTTGGGCAGAATTCTGATTCAACCTTGCAGTCTCAACAACAGTATTCAACGTTACAACAGCATAAGCAGTAGTCACATCGCCATTCGGCAACTTAAAACATGACCCATCCACATACAATGTGCCATCCGGATCTTCCAATGGGGTGTTTTTAAGGTCCACTCGACCTTTTGTTTCCTCCTCTGTCCTCAAGTAGCAATCATGTTCTGCTACTTCATCTGACTCTGTGCTAATTGGTAACAAAGTTGCCGGGTTCAGAACATTACAACGTTTTATTTGAATGTGGCTTGCCAACAGCGTCAACTCGTACCCAGACAACCTCGCACTCGTCAAGTGCTGAGTTTTCGTACGATTCAAAAGAGTATCGACTGCATGCGGAACCATCACCGTAAGCATATTATCCATGACCAATCCTGCTGATTGTCGGATGGAGACCGCAGCTGCCGCAGTTGCTCTCAAACAACTCAGCAATGCTCTAGCTACTGGGTCCAAGGTCGAGGAAAAATATGCACATGGACGTTGCTTACCACCAAAAGGTTGCGTTAAGACACTCAAAGCACAACCTTCCCTCTCGTGAACATATAACGTAAACGGCTTGCTGTAGTCAGGAGTACCCAACACAGGAGCCGAACACAATGAATCACGCAGTTCAGAAAAACTTTTCTGACATTCTTCCGTCCATGGTAAAGGAGTTGAAACATCCTTGCACGTAAGAGCCACCAATGGTTTCGCTAGCAATGAAAAATTAGGAATCCATTGCCTGCAGTACGACGTGATACCTAGAAAGGCACGCACATCTCTTTGGGTTGTTGGCACAGCCATGCGCGCAATTGCTGCAATTCTCTCTGGGGTCAACCTCCTTCCCTCCTTTGACAATAAGTGACCTAGATAGGTTACTTCTTGACAACAATATTGGAGTTTAGAAGGGGACACCTTATGATTCAACTCACAGAGATGTTGCAGCAACGACACCGTAGCAATTTTGCAAATGTCCTGAGTATCAGCAGCCACCAATAAGTCGTCGACGTATTGGATTAAAGCCGCACCAGCCGGCAACCTAAACGCATCCAGTTGACCCTTCAAGGCTTGGCTGTAAATAGATGGACTTTCACAGTAGCCCTGAGGAGCGCGTTTGAACCGGAAGCTGCGTCCACCAAGAGAGAAACCGAAAAGGTCTCTGCTCTCCTCGGCAATCGGGATGCTGAAAAACGCATTTTTCAAGTCAATCACCGAAAACCACGATGCAGAAGCTGGAATCAGAGTCAGTAGCGCCGTGATGTCAGTCACAACAGGGAATTGAGGAACCACAATTTTATTCACCTCCCGTAAATCGATAACAAAGCGATAAACAGGCGGTTTTGAAGGATCAGTACGTTTAAGAATGGGCAGTACAGGGCTGTTGCACACGTTTCCCCGAGTCTCCTCAATAACATCTTTCTCGATCAAACCATAGATGATCGCTAACAGTGCTCGTTCACCATCAAGGGAGATACGATATTGGGGAATACGTGGCAGTCGCACATTAGATTTCAACTGAACAACATATGGTGAGATATCAAGTAGGCCCACATCATTGGGACCCGTTGCCCATAAAGACGCAGGAAGAGAACTCAATTCCGGTGGGAGTTTATCGAGGGACAAGTACATGGGAGAGACAACCCTCTCTCCTAACGTAAGCTTTACACCTGCAGGAGAACAATACAAAGTCGCATACAAACGTTTAAGCAAATCCAGGCCCAAAAGATTTTCACCACAACCCGTAGTCAAAATCAACGGAGCTTCTAGCTCACGTGGCCCAATTTTAAGGGGCAAAGGGCGCGAAACTGGATTGCTAACAGGGGCGCCAGAGAATCCAACGGAAACATTTGTTAAGCCAGACAAAGGTGCGCCAGGGAGTTTCGAATGCTTAATGGAACTTTTCGCTGCACCAGTGTCCAACAGAAAAGGCTCAACGACGCCCGATGTAGCAACTGCGACGTAAGGCCCTCTCTGATCAACCGGAACTGATACCACTCCCTCTCCTTGTCTTTGGCTGTCCTAGTAATTACTGTCGTCAGTTCCCTGATCGACGTAATAATCGTCTACATTGTACTGCGCAGATCGTCCTTGCGACGATCCACGTTGATCAAAACAATTATCGGAATTTGATGAAGTATCTGAGCGATCATTCTGAGCACCACGACCTCTACCACGTGATGCCTGCTGTGAACTACCACGACCTCCTCTAGATGAGTTACCACTATTACGTTCGTTTAGAACAGGACAATTGAATTTAATGTGACCCTCTTGTCTACAATAAGCACATTGATTGTATCCTAACGAGGATCTTTGGGAGGAGGAGTCATTACGAGTTTGGAATCTGTTCGATTGCGGCTGTGATCTATTTTGTTGCGAATTATTCTGATTTGAACGTGGAGGATACGCTTGCTGAAGCAGTACTTTAGTTTTTAGTTCTTTGGTCTTTTTATCAGCACGGTCGCTCTCTTCTTTCTCTCTGTTCTCATAATATTGTGCCGTAGCCAATATCTGAGCTGAAGTAGAAACGGCCCATGCACTTTCCGAATTCTTTAATTTATTGCTCAAATCGGGCAATAAGTTCGAAACAAATTGACCACCCTCAGTGCTCATATCCTGGCCACTATGGTCGATGAATGCCTCCTCGAACCTCGTAAAGAAGTCGGAAACACTCTCGTCCTTCTTTTGCTTACAAGCTGACAATTTGTCCCAGTTCACCTTCATAGCTGGCATAAGAGTTTTCATTAGCGTTATAATTCTTTGAGGAAGGTCAATAATCAACTGGTCGGGTTTAGTAGCAGCCGCTTGTCCGGCATCTGCCGCTACAATGGCAGCCCAAGCACCACCTAATTCATTTGGATGGTTTTCATGGCGAATTTTAGCCCATACCGGCTGCGGTACGACATTGCCGAACAACATATCGATATCGGCAAGATTCATTACCGTAGCATCTACGAGCTGCGATAATTCCTTATAATACCCTGTAGGATTTTTGCGTGGATCAGGCAAAGATTGCTTCACCTGTAACACTTCCGAGCGTTTCCATGGGAGATGTATCCATACTTTCTGGAAATGCGCCAATACCGGGGGTTGAGCATTAGGATCAGCTGGTATCCAAACCGGCGGAACTTCACGCATGGGATATTGGCCAGACTCATCTGTCTGTCTTTCGACATCCTCGACAAGCAAGGCTTGAGGTATAGGAGTGGGACGAAAAGATAGCAACCGTTCAACAGCACGTCGAACATTGGTATCCACTATCAGTCCAGTCGAGAACTGAAGCTGTAGATCAGACAAAGCGGTCAGCACCTCGTCAGGCGCGTCAGCCGATATCTGATCACGAAGAACCTTACACATTTCCTCAAACACAAATCTTTGGGTTGGTATGTTGAACTGACAAAACGTGTCGAGCACAACACGTGGTGGATTTCTAAGGGGGTGCGTCATCCAACCCATCGCCATATTATATAGCGAAGCACGTTCCCTATTACCAGGAAGCTGACTACGTCTCTGAGGACCATCTGAACCAGCGGACCCAAAAACAGGTCCGAGTGAATGAAAGAAGCTAGCCGCAAGAGGAGAATTACGACTACGAGTAGAGGGAGAAGTATAGGACACAGGACTAACAAGTGAAGGGGTAGAGGCAGAAACAACAGCAGGGGTTAACAAAACAGGAGCAGTGGCGTGAGCAGGAGTATGTGGAAGCGGAGGAGCGGTAGGAATAGAAACAGAGTAAGGAGCAGGAACAGTCGGAAGAACGGGTGCAGGTTGAGGAACAGGCAAAGGAAGAATAGGTGCAGGAACAGGTACAGGGGGAATCACAGGGGCTGTGGTACCCTGTACGTACGGAGGTGGCGACTTCATAAGATAAGACATTAAAGGATCCTCAACTGCATCTTCCTTCTTTTCCGACTCCGCAGGCAAAGTAGGATAACATTTATCTATAGTCATACGTTGTAATCTGTCAAACACTTCCTTTTCCCTAATCTCCTTATCATGCTGGAACTGCTCTGCTTTCTTTACAATGGTACCAGCACTATCTCGCTGATTCCGTTTAGTCTGTCTGATTTCTTTCTGTCGGGCTTCTTTACGCCACAACCGAAAGGCATCAAACATGGCCGGCCTTGACTTTTTCGCGAACAATTTAACCTCTAGATTATCTAAGATCGGTGCCTCGAAGCTACCATGTGGTGGCCAGCGAAGGTCACCATCTTTCTTCGTGTATTTGATCCAGTATTCATTAAAAGTAATCGGGCCTAGCCCATGTTTGCTATAAAGTTCATACGTGGGAGTTCCAACCGGAGGTATCGGACACGAGTCCTCCAGTCGGGAATCCGTACCACAAGGCCTGAAACAACTAAACAAAGTACTGCGACCAGGCATCTTGCACACTAGCCGAGTTTCACAAACTTCAAGGGTTACGGGATTTACCAAGTCCCAGCAAAGAACAAAACCCTCGGTTTTTGGCGGCTGCAGTCGTCAAACAACACAACAAAGTACGCTAGCAAAGTGTCACCGACAAAAACACTCACACAGCGTTAACAACAAAAACACTCGCTAAAGTGTCAACAACCAAGAACTCTGGGAGCGACCCACAAATACTTAACTCAAAGATCGATGGCGTCACCAGGAAGGCCCGTCAATCGTCTCGCTATACCAAGGTCTACGCCAGGCGCCAAAACAGGTCTACAGTCAGGGCAGCAGTCCGTCGCAGCCGTCAGGAGGCGGGAATCTTCGCGGGAAAAGTCTTCGGGCCACTTGTTTCGACAACAGGATCGATGAAGCGGAGTGCACCTTCCCTCGGAGATTTCACACGAAGTTCCTCACGATCGTCGGGCTTGGACCGGTACCACTGATGCAGCCCCACGTTGGGCGCCAACTGAAGGACTGGGTTCTTTAAGACCCAGCGGTGCCAGGGCACAACACCTGAAACCTTCGTGGGTAACCTGCTCCGGCGTACGAATGACAGAGACACGGGACACTTCCTTCGGCGTCAAAGATTCAAGGTTTATTTGCTGCAGGGAACACAGAAATCACAGGAAGTACATCGAGTGTAGTTCGGGGAGACTGCTTCAAATTGGTTCTGTGGATCACTCCTTTTATACAGTTTTTACCCATAAGACAACATGGCACACAAAAGTTTACAACCCGGTTCCCACCATTATCCCCCAGAGGGGTCGCTTTGGTCACTTTGATACACATGAGGTCCGGAACATAAGTGCGGAAACATTTGGTGGTTCCCAACTGTAAAAACCCATCTTCCCACCATTAGCGAATTCCAATCAGCAGTAAAACAGATCGAAATAGGAACAAGGACAGGTGCAGAGGAAGACGGAGACAGTGGGGAGATCGGAAAGGGTGTAAAAGGGGAGGTATCGGGAAACACGAGATACAGGCATCAAAGGGACGTGCCTAATGAGATGCACGGCTGAGACAATAAGTCCGTGCGTCAAGATGAGCCTCGAGCGGCACCATCTGCTTTACAGTAGCATCCCCCTCGTCATAAAGACACTTACAAAGAACATGTGTCTTCCACAAATATCTTGGGAGTCCCAGGGTCGCGAAGCGGACAGCGTCTGTTCGCTGGCTACTTGAGGGCAAGAGACAAAATGGATGCCGTATCTAAGATGGAACCCGTGGGTACAGATGAAAAACCCACATAGCAAACGAACGGTTTAAGTTAGCACAGCGAATCTGCGCACACTTACTAAACTCGTCATTTGCGGTTCATAGATACCAGACTCGACCATATTCGTGCGAGTCGAAAACACCACTTACAATTGTCACGGAACCTCACATGGGATGGTGCTGATTTATGTGTGTTTTTTGATTTTTTTGGCTGCTGTTGGGGCCTTTTGCCCAGGGCTAGTGAGTGGTGCATGGGCCTAGTCTTTCTGTTGGGTGTCTTGAATTTAAACATCATTGAGGGCATAGATGGCATGGGATTGTGCTGTTTGTTGTGTGTTTTTCGATTTTTTTGGCTGCTAGGGCCTTTTGCCCAGGGGTAGTGAGTGGTGAATGGACTGAGTCTTTCTGTGGGGTCTCTTTAATGTAAACATCATGGAGGGCATGGATGGCATGGAATTGTGCTAATTTTTGTGTGTTTTTCGATTTTTTGGGGTGTTGATGGGGACTGGCCATGTGGATGGGGGCCATTTTGAGTGCTGGTACAGGCAGGCCATGTGCTGGGGGGCAAGGGGCCATTTTGAATGCAGGCAGTGTTCACAGGCCTGCACCCATTTTGCCTAGCTTTCATCCATTATGCCCAGGGGTAGTGAGTGGTGCATGGGCCTAGTCTTTCTGTGGGGTGTCTTGAATTTAAACATCATTGAGGGCATGGATGGCATGGGATTGTGCTGATTATTTTTGTGTGTTTTTCGATTGTTTTGGCTGCTGTTGGGGCCTTTTGCCCAGGGCTAGTGAATGGTGCATGGGCCTAGTCTTTCTGTTGGGTGTCTTGAATTTAAACATCATTGAGGGCATAGATGGCATGGGATGGTGCTGATTTTTGTGTGTTTTTCGTTTTTTTTTGGCTGCTGGTGGGGCCTTTTGCCCAGGGGTAGTGAGTGGTGCACGGACTGAGTCTTTCTGTGGGGTCTGTGGGGTCTCTTTAATGTAAACATCATGGAGGGCATGGATGGCATTGGATTGTGCTGATTTTTGTGTGTTTTTCGATTTTTTGGGGTGTTGATGGGACTGGCCATCAACACCCCAAAAAAATCATCTGATATGACTTGGCTTCACAAATCACAATACAAATTTGCCAGCTGAGTTGAAGAGAAATAGAGAGGGCCTTTGGTTACCAGAGAAGTACCGCAGCTAATGCTATTAAAAGTCAAGGTTGACTGTCTTCTCCGTGATAGCCCAAAAAGTAGTTCTAAATTAGTAAATGTTCTTGACAGTACAGTGTACTTATACTAGTGTACTGTGTACTACTGTACAGTACATCGTACACTCCTTTGCGAGGCTACTCCAAAAAATTTCAATAAGTACGGAGTATAATAACTTACCACCGTCCGCCGTCGCTGAGTCTCCCCCCGCAGCATCCTGAGTGGACCCCTCCGCACTGCAGGCCCAGGCACTGGTTGTCATCTGTGCCGCGTCAGATGTTGTGATGTCTAGGAAAAACATGTCATATTTTCAGATGCCATACACAACCCCCTATTTTGTCTCGTAGCGGAAGAAAATGTTACATAACACATTTTTTTTATTACTGGGATTGAAAAAAAGTAACGGTTTTGGGGAGGGTGTTAACCTTTTATATGCTTATTCCATTAAATGCTACACTTGTTCTTATGACAACTGATGAATGCTTGCTTAACGGGCACCATTTTTCTCATTACAGAAAGAAGATTCCATTGCCCTTCTGCCAGACAATTCTCCAACTACTAGTAAGTCATCATCAGCAGTACTTTAAGTACTTTAAAGAAGGTGGGGGCTCCTGCACAGTTATTCTAATAATTTCATGTGTCTTTTAACTATGATTAATTTTGAGTCATACTAATTTCATTCAAGGGAATGTTGTTGCAAGTGCAACTTTAACGTCATCTTCATCCATCAGAATACTATGCTATTAAATAGTGTTTTCATTTCTAATTTGAAAATAAAACTTTAAAACTAACAAACACTGTGTGGTTTTTGTTTACGAGTGAGTGAGCGGAAAGGTTTGAACTACTGCACTTGGCAGTCATGTTTCAGTGACTCAGATAGGCAGGGACTCGGAGGTAGTCTTCTTCTGTTCTTCTGGGTCGTAAAAATCATTGGTCAGACATTCTAGATAGTCGGTCAGGGGATTGGGGGTTCAACTTCTGTTCGGACTGAGGTATGTCGAAAGACAGGAACTGCACCTATCATCTTGTCCATACTTCTTTGTGTGCAGAATAGTCCCTGAAACACTAGCGGTATGGGATGTGCTCCTCTCAAATCAAAAAGGACACTGCTACCTTCTACTTGGTGTAAACAATTACATTTTGTTGTTGCAAACTGTCAAAGCACTTACATTAAAAAGACTGGAATAGACAGCAAGGGCAACCCAGAGGACTACACTCAGTGCCTAGAGCTATTGCTGTATCAGAGTTTTGTTTCACACCGTTTGCCGAATGGGCAAGCTTAGCTACCTACACAGACCGACTCATAATTGTAAATAGTAGTAGCACAGAGAGTGATGGTAGAGGCAGGATAAGAATGTAGAAAGTAGTCTACATTAGAAGAAGATCCAAGACTATTTTGTAAAACATAGAATTATTAGGAACCAGTTTATAATAAATAGGAGCTGTAAAAGTTAGGGAAGTATAAGTATTAAGATAACAATATGACAACTTACTGGGGCCAGCAGAAGAGCCTGGAAGGGACTGCTCCTGTCCAACTTCTGCCACCGGAGTCTCTGTCTCCGCCGTCGCCTTGCCCATGGGAGTTGCTGGTGATCATGAAATAAAGAAACACAACATGGATGATTGTTTTTTGGGAAATATTTGATTTCTTTGTACTCAATCTAAAATCATGTCGGGGAAACAAATTAACATCAATTGCATCTGATCTGGTCAACTAAGAGGATAATAGTACAGTATTGCAGGATTCGCAGACCGTCTAATAGGAAAGTTATATAATTCACTAACTACATCAACAACAAAAAGGTTCTACTACGACTGCCATCACTCAGCAGCACGAGACGTTGCATGACAGACACAGTCCGTCATCATGATTACAGACCACTAACAAATGTCCTAGAACAAGTAATAAATAGTATACTCACCGTATCAATACACCACTATCTCTTCAAAGTGGCAGCAGCAGGAGTACAAAGAAGGACTAGACTTGAGTCTACGGTCTCTAGCATTACGTAGTAATGCTCTCAAATGACTAAAAAGTTGCAAACAAGTAAGCATAGTAGCAACTCCAATAACCAGGCAGGCACCTGCAATGACAGAAGCTATTTAAACATTAATTTACCTTCAATGTAATCTAATCAGCAGCATTCATACTCTTCAGGAAAAAAATAGATTAACAATATAACAGAGCAGAAGGAAAAAAAGTAATTATTAAATAGCTACTTACCAAGCCCAGGGATCTCCACACCAAGCAGGTCGAGCATGTCATGCTCCCGGTCCAAGAAGTCAGTCCACCGGTGCGTCACTTGCTGGTAGGTGCGTCGGACCCCAGACTCCTTACACATGCGCCGGCACACCTTCTCCCACAGCTGGCGACGCTCCCGGAGGCCATAACCGGAAGCAATCCGCCCACCTGCTGCCACTGTCTTAGGGAGGTGGACCTGGAGAAAAACCATCAAGGCGGCCACCTCCACCACAGAAAATATCTCCCTGGGCTACACTTCCTCCCCCCTCCAATGCCCGCAAGGGAGCCGGGTACGTGGGGCTTTGCCCTTCCCCTTGCCCTTGTCGCCTCCCTTAGCCATGGTCCTGGGCACAAGAAGAAGGAAAGAAGAATAGGTGTGAAAAAAATAAGAGAGAGAGCAAAAAAAATAAAGTAGGTAATAAAGTAACAAAAAGTTTAAAAAAAACACAAAATATAGATGTAGGAAATTGAAGAAAGAGATATTAAGCAAAGAAAACCCCCAAAAAGTTCAGAAAAACATAGGATTGCAAAGATGTAAGATGGATAGAAAAGTAGCATGCCCAAACCCATAGCAGTGAATGAAAAACAAGATGGCTGCACCCATAGAGGACTGCGTGGGTAAGTTCGCGCAATATTTCCCCCGAGAGCACGCAAAAACGCCCACGAATACGTAATCGCGTGCCGCATACGATGCAAACTTGCAACGAGCGCCCGGAAACGGAAACACGTCACGCAAACAAGATGGCCGCGCCGGTACATGACCTCATGGGCAACCTCTGGGTCGGTGCGCTGCAAGCGGCCCGCGAATAAGCAAAAAACAGCCCGAACACGCAAAAAAAGAAAAACTGCCCGAACATTCAAAAAAAAGAGAAATCAGCAAATTCGCACGAATTTGCGGATTGCAAGTTCGATTTCGCGTCCCGCAAATCTCGCGAAATGGAAGAAAAACACATTTTGGAAAACTGAAAGCGCTTAGCAGGTGCAAAAGTTCAAACTAATTTGTAACCATTCCCTGTAGTGCTTCCTGAGAGGGGCCCCGCCAGAGTTCAGTTGCCTACTTTCAACTATTCTCTGACCCTGCTCTGACCCTCAAAGCAGGGTCAGAGAATAGTTACAAGTATGGCACAATGCTCCTGTAAAAAATAACTGCAACAGGAAGGTCTTACAGCTAAGAAAGCAGGTGCCAGACTTGAAGCACACATTCAGTGACACATTAACCAGCCCCAAATTAATTCATCTCAGTTGAGGCTGGGAAGGTGTAACGGCCGGATTCTCGGACCAGATAGGATCAGCTCCTCAGAGCACCTCCAACCCAGCCGGAACGTAATCACCTCCCTCCTCAGGACCTATTTACAATAGGTATGTATATGCCTTGTACCTAAGGATGGGGAATTAGCAATATATATATGCATAGGTTTTCTACAATATCCCACTCATACCAGTTAGTCTCACGGCAACTTAGGCCCAGACTAGTCTACCCTAGGGCAGTTCCGATTAGTTACCATTACACACTGACCACAGTCAGTGCTCGCTCGACAAGCCGCAATCTTGCGTGTCTAGGCACCAGTCTCCTCCCTGGTGTTCTCTCACTCACATTCCGATCCACAATCCGGTGGATCTAGGCACCAGTATCCTCCCTGGTGTTCTCATTACTTACATCCCAAGCCGCAATCCTGCGGGTATCGGCACCAGTGTCCCGCCTGGTGTTCTCATTAACGCCGCTTACCAACGACGATCAGTTTCCTATGAATACCTTTGGAAGGAATCTTTCATTGGCTACTCGGTATATGATACTACAATGTTATGGATTACATAACAGTTTACCGAATAAGATGATGTACAATCTATTCTTCACATCAAGGGGTCCCTCTCTCCCTCATTGCTCAGTCACTTCTTACCTGGCCGGGAATTACATCTGTTCATGAAAATAAATGCCTGACTAGAAGAACAGGTTACCCTGATTGAACAAGAATACGAGGCACATGCTGGTTCACTAAGAACTGGGGTACTTTATGACAATGATCATAAAGACACGATAATACACTATGACATATATCCTGCAAAGGAAAGTGAAAGGTTAGAATGTGCACACTATGGGAAAAAGGTCGACGTCACCTGATTAATGTGAAGTCTGGATTCAGCAGTCATCTAGGTTCCCTTCTCGTCTGTGCCTTGGCTCATCTTAAAGTCACACTTCGGCAGTCACGGGTACACGTCTGCACCGCTATGCTCTGTCTTCTCTGCTTCCCTCCAAGTCACTGGAACCTTCCTTTCATTAGCTGCTTTCTCTCTGGCTGTTCTGCGCTACTCCTCTCTCCTCTCAATCACGGACCATCTTCACTTTTCGGCTTCGATCTAATAACTCAGTTTCAGTCACTCTGGTACTCGTTCTCCTGACTAACTGCTTCATTCGGAATGCTCTGATCGTATAGGTCAAAGCTCGCCAGCTGCTCCAACTAAAATAACTTCAATCTTTCTAAGAGAGTATCAGCTTCTTGGTCTTTCTCGGACTTCAAAATGGCGACTGTCTGCCTGGAAATAATTAATGGCATTGATGCTAACGGCTAGCTGCCGCCTACAGACTGACTAATTCACTGCCTCATGCTTTCACTAATATGGAAGATTGTCCCTTCATGGAAAGTTACGGCCAGTAACCTGCCGCCCACCAAATTCTTGTACCTCCCCGTACCAAGGACACGTTCCCTGCCGGCCGACCGGCCTGATGTTGTGTCTACGGAGTGGAGAAAAGTACAGTCTTTCGATAAGGGCCAGCCTGAGCCGGTTCTCTCCAAGTGAACAACACTTCGAAACTAAAATATTACACTTGACCTAGAAGCATCTCAAGCTGCCGGGGCAGAAAGCAAGATGGAGTCTCTCCCGTTTGAGGCCTACAAGGCCCGAAATAAGCATAACTCCATAGAAGATATACTAACACTCTTGCAAAAGGACGGATTATCACTAATACTAATGAATCTATCCCCTAACATAAGTTTATAAGCCCTGATCTAAGGAAAAGGGTACAAAAGTGCATTACCGTGCCCTATGAATAGGCCCTGTCTATTGTTCTAATCCTTGCACTAGAATGATAATAGACTGGAGTCACTTCCAATCATCCTCCCTCAAAGGAGGGCCGAAAAAGTCGGTCAGAACACTTCACCCTTGACTTTAGTCTATTAATCATTCGTTATACGGAACTGACATCTGTGGAGGAATAATAGGAAACAAAACTAACTGATCTATTTCTCGTGCCGAATCTACAGTATTGGAGTAGGGAAGGAATGCACTGAATAAAGCAGCAAATAGCCACTAAAATACTAATAGCAATCACAATACCCCCTAATATCTGTCGTAGGGAATGTAAGTCAGGTAACCAATTGAAGAGCCAGTCAAACCAACCCTGGTCAATGTGTTTTCTAACCTCTTCAGTCAAGTCATGAAGTTTGTCAATATGAGCCTGAATGGATTTAGTATGATCTGACAGATTAAAGCAACAAAGCCCTTCAAAATCAGAACAATCATGTCCATGTTTCAGTAAAAGGTAATCAATGGCCGCACAATTTTGTAAAATAGCTCTGCGTTCACCCTGGGCATCTAATAACATATCAGATAAAATTGTAGAAGTATGATTAATTGATTTGACCATCCAACAGGCCATTTTCCCGATGGATTTGGCGTTATAAACAGCCAATGCTGGGACACCAATAATCGAAATAGCTAAACTAAGGTATTCAGACTTGGAATAGAGATGTAGGGAAGAATCACAATCCTCATGTAACATCATAGCATCACAAACTATACGGGAATAGGTAGTAGGATGTGAGGAAAACATTAATAAACTCAGTCTAGTGATGGCACATGGGCCTCCGGAAATATTTGCGGGAATATAGGGCCAAGAGGTGTTGCCACAGGAAAACAGCCAACCAGAAGGTAATAACATTGTACGGTAATGGCTAGGGGCAACTACTATACTCTTACAAGTCATATTATTTTTAACGGAAGTACATGACTTTGGAGGTCTCCGGGAGCACAAAGTTCGTTCATGAGCCGAAAAAGAAGTTGCTGCTTTGAGCTTCAACTTTACACATTCAGTAATTGCATTGGGATTACAAGTAAGAAAGAAACACAGGTCACCCTGTGTGATATTATAGGTAGTGATTTGGGAATGAATCGGGGCATTGAACCTGAAAGGATAGTACATAAGGACAGTACTCATGCGTGGCAAGATAACCAATAATTACATTGGATCGGGCATTTGATATATTAAAAATATGCTTCAAAGTCTCTAATGAGGCGGGGACAGCAACCAAACAGGTCGCTAGAATGTCAGTCACTGAACGCATCGGTGTCAGGCAAAAATGCGGAGAATTGGTAACTCGTTTAGCTAAAGTTGTCCAAACGTTCGATGATGAATCCCACGCAGCGAAGGAACGCGGTACTCGGATTCTCGAATCAACCAAAGTCTGTGGGTTCCCTCCTTTCTCGACGTAGCAGACCAAAAGGAGTCCAACGCCGGCACATCCTGCAGCAGCAGTCCAGAGAATGATCTGAAAGAAAATCAAATACAGGCATTATTCATTCTCGTAGATAACATTTGTCAGCCGGGACAGCTTCCCAGCTATCTTTCCCTGGTCTCATTACCAAAATGGTATTGTCATGACCGGTTGCAATGATTTCAGCTTGTTCAGGGGGATTTTTAGGCGATTGCACCCATATTCTCGCTCCAGGATTATCCGTAGAGCCAAAGCCTTTCTGGCCTCGCACAGTTAGCAAAGTTGGGGCGGTGCCTTTCTGAATCTCACCACTGAAAACAGGCATAATTACTAATTGAGCAACTCGGTCAGTCTTTTGAATCGATAAATCAACCTCACTGCTATTCAGCAGGAGAACCTTAATCTCTCCCTGATAATCACTGTCAATTACTCCTCTGAGTACTTGAATGCCTTTTAAGGCCAGGCCCGGTCTAGGGGCAATCAGTGCAAAATTTCCAGTTGGTATACAGACACCAACACCAGTTTCAATGATGACTCGATCTTTACTCTAAATCACAGTGTCATTCATGGCATGCAGGTCCAAGCCTGCGGAACCTGGGGTTGCTCTGCATGAAGCCAGGGCTCCGGGGGAAATTTCCCAATACATTACAGTGTTGCCAATGGAATGGGGTTTCGCATCGACAGTTGGGGGAAACAAACGCATTAAAGGAGATTGAGCATTCAAAAAGGGACGATTGTTCAAAATTAACAATGCTTGAAACAAATAATCTCTCCAATTCTTATATTTATTGTCAGTCAATTTTTGCAATTGTTTCTTTAAGCAAACCATTCATTCTTTCAATAAGGCCTGATGCCTGTGGGTAATATGGTATATGAAACACCCATTCAATATTATTTTCCGCACAAAATTCCTGTACCAATCTTCCACGAAAGTGGGATGCATTGTCAGATTGAATTTGAAATGGAACGCCATAATAGAGCATAATCAATTCCAATGTTTTAATGGTATTCACTTGAGTAGCTTGTTTACAAGGAAAGGCCACTAAAAGGCCACTGTAGGTGTCGACAATTGTACAAACATATTGGCAATTTTTACTCATAGGGAGTGGACCAATATAATCAATCTGCCAAATTTGAGGGGGCAATTTTCCTCGATGTAAATGACCTTTAACAATTTGTGGTACCTTTCGTCATCTAGAATGTTGACAGATGGGACAATGCAAAATGGTATCTTTAATGTAATCTAAAGGAATATAAATTCCTCGATCGGCAGCCCACCTGCTAGTGGCTCTCTCTCCAAAATGTCCTGCTTTTTGTTGGGCCCATTTCGCCAATCCCGCCAAATCAGAATCTTGCATGTCCACCACTGCCTCAGCAATTTTAGATTTCTCATCTGCAATGTTATGAAAGAATTTGTCAAGGGAGTCTATTGGTGTATGAGCATCCACATGAAAGATTGTCACAGTACTCTGTGGGAGCATTTCCGAAATCTCTTGCCATAATTCTTTTCCCCACAGTTCTTTTGAATGCAATTCCCAATTATGAGAATGCCAAGTTTGTAACCAAACCGCCAGTCCATTAGCAGTGGACCAGGAGTCAGTAAAAATATGACATGTGCCAGGCAATTCCTGCTTCAAAACTTGGTAAACTGCATATAATTCAGCAAATTGACTACTCTTACCCTCACCGGTTGTACTCAACAAATTCTGTGTGATCGGGTTATAGGACACTGCCTTCCAATGCCGTTTCTCTCCTATGAACCTCGCTGAACCATCCGTAAACCACACATGTTTTCTGTCCTCCACGGACAAATCATCAAATGGCTTACCCCACTTAACAGGAGATTCCTGTACTACAGGTACGGAGCAATCACTTCCAGTTTCAATCGATGGCGCCTGCGCCACTTGCTCATGTAAAGATGCTACACCTTTCGGACCCACACGTGCCCTATCTTGAATGTACCATTTCCACTTAATCACACTCGCTTCTTGAGCATGTCCAATTCGATGAGTTTTCGTCGAACTCAAAACCCACTGCATGATAGGAATTTCAGGTCTCAAAATCACATCATGACCCAAAGTCAATTGCTCGGTATCCACCAGAGCCCAATAGCACGCAAGCAACTGTTTCTCAAAAGGTGTATAACGCTCACCAGCCTCAGGTAACTTTTTGATCCAAAAACCTAATGGTACTTTTTGTCTGCCTTGTTTTTGCCACAGACTCCAATTTGCATAAAGACCTTGACGGACACATTTAAATCCACATCACCCTCGCAAACAGGCCACAGATCCAAAGCATACAGAATCGCTTCTTTTGCCAGATTAAACGCAGTTTGCTGTGGTTCACCCCATTCAAACACATTCTTTTTACGAGTAACTCGATATAAAGGGGCCAATATCTGACTCAAATGTGGAATATGCTGACGCCATTTGAGCACTGCAGAGTTTGCTTATAATAATTCAGTCCATTCCTCTACAGGTTTCTCCCCATTCTTTTTGAATTCTGGTCGTCATCCCAATATGTTGGTTGGGCGGGTGGATGTCGAGGTCCCTGCAGCTGAGGAGGTGATACAAAATTTACAGAGATCCTATCAGATTGCTTCTTCAAATCTCAATAAGGCAAAGGGGGCTTACAAGGTGCAGGCAGACAAGAAGCGAAGAGTAAGTCCCATTTACGAGCCAGGGGAAAAGGTTTGGATTTCCACTCGACACATGCGGTTGAGGGGGAATCGGAAGTTCCAACCGAGATTTGTGGGTCCCTACACAGTGGTTCGGATACTTCTACTCCTTACCAAAAACGCATAAAGGCAAAATGCCACCACCAGGGAGACCAATTGTGTCCGGAATCATTTCGATTTTGGAACCACTGTCAGAATTTGCAGACCAATATTTAAGACCACTGGTCCAAAAGACACCCACCTACCTGGTCTCCTCCAATATGCTAGATAATCTCTTTCTGTCACTATTGGAACTTGCATTTTGCTGCTGCATCTCGGCTTCCGATGTCCCCACTCTTTCCTCCAATCTATTCAGTTGAACTCTTTCAGCCCAATTTTTACCACGTACCAGACTTTTCAACAGACCTCTAATATAAGCTTTAAAAGTATCCCAGAATATATTGAGCGGGCCGATCCAGCACTGACTAAAAAGGAATCTACACTGTCTTCTTTAAACATTGCGACTCCCTTTGAATCCAGGAGAATCACCCTTTTTGACGTCCACCTTGCATTACTTTGATCTCCAAAACACTTAAGCATCATGCTGACAAACAATGGTCTGAAAAATGCCCTGGCATTGGCAACAGATTGACTTGTTTTATTTTACTGGCTAAGACTTCATCCACGAACATATAGTGCAGTCTAGAGAAGTGGCCATACTTCTTGCTGTGAAAAGTATAGCCCCTTCTTGAACCCTTTAAGTAACTCCATATGTCTACTAAGCCTATATCATGCAACATGTTTTTAAGGGCTTGTCTCATACTAGGTGCTTGGGCATAGTAATTTCTGGTGGATATAGCCAAAAGAGGGTCCAGGCAGGTATTAAAATCTCCCCTATAATTAGCGGGATTGTAACCTCCACTAAGTTCCACTCAAGATTTGTTAGATATTGGGGATCATCATGGTTCAGCCAATAAAAACAAACACACATAAAATCTGAGTCATCACATCTTAGGGTAACCATGACCCACCTTAAAGAGCTGTCAGTTTTTGAAGGCATCACCTCAACCCCGGCTTCCCTCCCTATCAAGATGGCCACCCCCTTAAAATGTACCATCTTCGATGAGACAACATAACTCTCTATGCATCTGAATTTAGAGAATAGGGCTCTGCTCTCACTAGCCATTAAATGAGTCTCTTGGAATATGATAATGTGGGCCCAGCTATCTTCTAAATCTCTCTTTACTAATCTCTGCTGATTTTTAATTTTGTGGCCATTTACATTCTATAAACAATAGCTCCGTACTAGTCCCATTAATCATCTGAGGATATTGACCCCCTATTTAAATACATTATCCTTGGATGAGTGGTTAACCATATTTGATTAGGTGACATTGAGGACTTGTTTTTTCTCTCACTGCTCCTCATCCTGTGCCCAACCCCTCCCCCCCATGTTCCCCACCAACCCACCCTGGGGAACCCTCCCATTGCTAGTAGGGCATAGGCTTCCTGATGAGCTTCCCTGCAGAAGATTGGTTATACTCAAGTTAGCTTAGCTTTGGTGGCATTCTCCTGCACCCCCACCCATATCCATCTCCTTTCCGGTAGGTCTACTTTGTTCTTTCACGAGTGGTATCTTCAGAACCACTGTTGCAGTAGTGTTTTCTTCTGGTCCTGATGAAATCCTGTTGAGGATGAAACATGTTGACCATTTGATAGTAAAATGTATTCCACACTATCATCACTCTGCTTTTAATCATGCCGTTATGATGGTCACCCTTAATAAAGTTGTTCTTAGTCATCATAACAGGCATTTTTAACCATCACACTTTCTGAGCACTGCAACCTCTTCTTTCCCTCAGCCCTTTATTTTCCCTGTCGGCTGCCTGTCTCACTGGTGGATCTGTGTACTAGTATCCTTTGAGAAGACTCCAAGAAAGGATCTAGTGGATACCAGTTTCCATCTTTAAAACACCCAGATGATGAGGTCCGCCTGCGGGTGGGCTGATGGGTAAACTCATCTGTGTCCTATCCTTCTCCTTTGGAAATTTCTCTGTACTTTCTGATGCTACACTACTTTTGCGTGTGCAGTCTTTTTCCACAGTTTTTTCAGAGACTCTTTGCACCCCCTTTAGTGTTTGTTGACTATTTAGTTGGGGGACAGGGTGCAAGGTGGTCTATAACACTTAGTTTCCCCTCTGACCCCTACTCTTTGTTTTCCGCATATTTAGTAAACAGTCAGACCTGGGTTAAGACTAGATTAAGAGATGGAGTATAGGACCTCCTCTTACCTTTAGGTTTTTCTCAAGGAGCCTTAGGCTGAGACTGAGGGAGGAGGTCTTGAGCCCCATACAGTAGCTACAGTGGAGGGGGTAGGGTCACGTGTACAGGTCAAAACAGGCAAGCTATCCTTGTCTTCTATGCCCTTATCCTCTCCTCCCTTAGCCTCCATGCCATGTAAAGATGCCCTGGAGGGGAAGGCTTTTATAGGCTGATGGTGAGGTCAAGTGACCCTTAGCCTCTTAGGCTAACCTGCAGGCCTTACCTAGTGGTTTCCCAGCAACTACTAGATGAGATCACCTGGGGAAGGAGTGTGATCCACTTTCTAATCCACAACCTGGGTCTAGGCGCACGTAGGGAGAGGATAACAGAGAAGGGGAGGAAGAGGGGGAAACTGAGAGGCAGATTTACAAGCCCCTTGCCCCACTTTTGCGTCATTCTTAACATGGGAAAAGTGACGCAAAAGTGGCGCAAGGGGCTTGTAAATCTGCCCCTGAATCTTTCCGCAATAAAGTTGTGTTAATGGTGAGCAGAATTTCACAAAATTCACAAACTTTTATAATAATCGCAAGAACAATTTGTCACAAAAAACTGATTTATAGCTGGAAAGGCCCTTTGGTTGTTGTGAAGAGTACACAGCTATTGGGTTGATAAGTAGAATAAGATGGTAACCAGTAGCTGCAGTGAGGTTAAAGAATAATAATAATAATAATAATAATAATAATCCACATTTGTAAAGCGCACAATCACCCGTAAGGGTCTTTAGGCGCTGGGGGCCGTCGGGAAGATTAAGCAAGCTATTGCCCAGAGTCACATGGTGCTGGGCTAATCTGCTGCCGGTGCCGGGGATCGAACCGTGATCCCCAGATTCCGAAGTCAGTCGCCCTGGCCGCGGCGCCACACCTTGAAATTGAATGATGTTTTCTTCTTAAGTATGATTGTAACGTTCCCTATCATATATATAAGGGGTACGTTTTAGTGTTAGTATTTTTAGTTAAGTGAATTGAAATAATGTTTGTGTATTTTAAATCATTATGTCAAAACTTTTTGTAACATTGTCTATGCTGTGATTTTTTTTTTGTACTTTTATGATTTTAACTAATCGAATAAAGTGAATTGACTGACTGACTGACTGACAGAGTAGCAAGGCAAGGTAGCAGGTAGAACAAGGAGAAGACAGAAAAAGTAGAAGCTGCAATGTTTGAAAGCAGAGCACGGAAAGGAGGGAGAGCCATTAAATGGTGTGGGAAAGAAGTTGCACTGTGGGATCACAAAGAAGGTGGGTGGAGAGGAAAGAGGGAGCAAAGCGGAAAATAAGCAAAAATCGAGGCTTCAAAGAGGATTAGGAAGGGGCTTTTACAGAATTCAGCAAGCAAAAACTGTTTTTCATAGTGCAACAAGAGAGACAAAGCTAATAGGAACAGAGTCTGAATGGACTTGCTAGTGTTACCAGAAATCATAAAATGACAGTTATTCACCTATACTTTGCAAACTGTTAGACCTGCATTAAAGCCAGATTAAGAGAAGGATTAAAGGTGCTCCTCTTACCACCTACAGGCGTGTCTGATGGGATCTCAGGATGAGATTGAGGGACGGGGTCATGAGAATAACTAAAATTGATCCAAGAATGAGCTGCAAATCCAAAACACCCTATTCTCATGCACAGTCATTGTTGAGCATTGTGACTCAGATCTGCAGCCATGATGGTGGTTAGAGCAGCACAGGCTGCGGACTAGACATAGCAACGGGCCGCATAAACATGCTTACCAAACAGCAAAAGCTTACCAAGAATGCACAGGGTCTAATAGCCTGCCTATTGCTTCATTTTGATTGGATGAATTGTCACTCTCCTTTGCTTGTTTCTTATTTGATAGTTTTCCTTACTCCAGCATGTCCTGCTTTGGAGTATAGCTTATTTACCACCTCTCTGATTCACTGGCATCTAACCCCCACCCCAGGTGTGCGGGCTACTCACGGGCCCTCCCGACGTTTCTTCTTTCCCATCAATTATGTACAACAAGACCTTCTGTGGTGATAGGATAGCCGCAGTTTATTCACATCATAAGTTAGTATGCTCTTGTTATAATGGCATTGGTCAACAACATGCTCATTTCTGGCTTATCTGTACTACAACGTGAGTCATTTTATATAACAGGTTATACAGCGTACATCCTATACCTAATGTATATTAATATCATAACTTTGCCTAATCCTGCAATGCATAATCCTTCCCAACATGATGTCTCTTCAAGGTTGTCATAAATCACTCTGCATATGCAGTGACAACTCTACTTCTGCCACTTACTTGGTACAGCGGTTTGCAGCTTCGAGGTTTCAAACTGCTACCGAATGTTTGGCATTTGTGGCCCCATGGCCAAGCCTAGGCTGCAACTGCTTTGCCCGCCCAGCGCTGACCATTTCTTACCCTTTTGTCTGCCCTCAGGTATCCCTGCCGTAGCATCTCAAAGACCCTGTCCTGGCACGTGTCTCAAAAGTCCCAAGGACCTTGTTTGGGCAATTGCACTTGTCTCAAGAGTCCCTGCCGTAAGGCATCCCAAGGATCTTGGTCAGGCAAGTGCACTTGTCTCAAGAGTCCCAGCCGTAGGGCATCCCAAGAACTTTGTTCGGGCAATTGACATTTACGTACTTCTTTGAAAATATATATTGCTAAACCTCGTAGCACCCTACCCCGCTCCCTTGTCACCTGCACAACAGAACATAATGGCTAGTCAGGATTGTTTTAAGAAAAATTAGGACCCACACAGCCCGTGTGTGCTGCGTGACCCAAAAGTTTTGTATTACAAAAAGTTTATTTTCATTTATGAACAAGTTTCATTAGTTCATCCAAAATGTCTTCAAAGGAAAAATCCTGTCAAAACAGTCAGGTCAAAAACATACATACAACTGTGTGCACAATATATACAGGTGTACAGACATTCACAGTAAATACTCCAAAACTTTACAACACCAAAATGAAACTTAGTACAAAGTAATTACATTCAAAGTCAATTGCAACATGAAAAACATTTACACAAAGCACAATACTACATAAGGGGAGGAACCAGCCCTTTAACTAGAATACCAGTGGACAGGCGGAACTAAAGGTGGAATAAGACTGCCTGCCTGTCTCACAAAACCTGTGATGGAATATTTTATAAGATTGCCAGCCAGGCCCCACGACAGTGGTATTGGTTAATCCCTAGCTGCACCCTTCTTTCTTGTCACAGGCTGGGGGTCAACGCGTTTCAAACCGTAGAAATTGTAGGTTCTCCTCAGGACAGGGACTGGGTATAAGCTTTTCTGTAAAGAAATTAAGGGATGGTGTCAAACTAGTATTGCCACAATATGAATGCCCTCTCTGACTACACAAGGAAAAGTGAAGGCAATTTACCTGCACAACGAGCACAACTGGACTGTAATACAAAACTTTTGGGTCACGCAGCACACACGGGCTGTGTGGGTCCTAATTTTTCTTAAAACAATCCTGACTAGCCATTATGTTCTGTTGTGCAATTGTTGAGGTCCAGGCTGGTCAGTTGTAGGATCCAATACCTTCTTTTGTGTACACGCTTGTCACCTGCGGCGGTGATACCTGCATTCTCTGGTGTTGGTGGGTGGGATCAATTCTACCTGAGGCAAAGTTGTGGACCGGTTTGTCCCGATCGCCTTTAAGTCCTGCCTGTTACCGTGTCCCAACTTTCTTGATTGGGTCCTTCTAACCCAAAACACCACTAGTCAGTCGCTGGCCTTTTTCCTGGCTCGCTCTTGCGTCCTGCTGCTGCTGTGCCCTTTGTCGGCCGCCTGTGGGTGGGTTAACCACCCTTCTTCTATGGTCGGCTGCCCCATCCTGTCAGCAGTAAATACTTCCAATGCTCACTTTTAGGGAACTTTTTTTTAAGCTCTCCATCAGAGGGCATGTGTTTTTTCCAGCAATCTCTCTTGTGTGCTTCCCCGACCTGTGCATCATGTTGCTATCTCCCAGATGTTGCGGTCTATCGCGCACGTTCGTCTTGCCCACCAAACTCCCATGGCCTTCTTTGCTTAATGTTGCTTCCTTGCTTGTGTGCTTCTCTCCCCCAAATGCCCTTGTAGATCTCCCTCAGGTGCAGCTTTTCCCCACCTTCTCCTCCATTGCCCCCCCACAACTATAGCTTGTAGTGTGGTTACTATATTCCCAACAGGCTCTGCGTATTGGAATAACATATCTTATAGATTTGACTTAGGTCAAACGGTCTCTATCAAATATACTAAACTTAATAGTGAGTGCCTGCTAGCTCAGAGGTCACTAGAAACATTCTCAAATACACAAGAAGGGATTAGTTTCTGACAACCGCATAAACATGACAACTTTGTTTCCTGAAGAATAAGAACATATCTCTCAGAGTCGTTGAAACAATAGATAAATATTTTACTCAGTCAATCGTGCATGCTTTATTTCTACAGAGTTTGCAGACAAATAGTGAGACGGGAAATTCCAATAAAAAGGTTTATTGAACAGCCTTCTTTCTCATGCAAGAGAGGTGAACTGCCACAATCGTTAGACAGAATGCAAAGTATAATGCGTACAGCGTAAACAGTAATATGAAATAATACTGTAAGAGCATTGTATGGTTTCTAAGCCATATAAAAATACATACATAAATAACATAGACTAAAATACTCAACTGGTGCTTCTAAAATATGCCTACCCCAATGTACCTAGTCTAGGTCTAGTACGTGGGAAGAAGTAAATGTGGTCATTTGCATAGGTTTAGTTTTGCCAATAATCTACTAAAGGTTTCTCTAGGTTCTAATCAGCTTTTTAGAATGAAGAAAGTCTGGTATCTCTGTCTCGGGACTCGATTTCACGACAACCTGCAAGGGGAGTCAGAAACACTGGAGCTGGATTCTCGGCAGAGGAGGGCGGCTTCCTGATCAGTGCATCAGCTGGAGATTCGGCTTCCTTCGGCACTTGCTGTAGCGAGCTGCATTGGGCAGGCACGTCTTCGAACTGCTCCGAACCATCGTGCTTTGCCATAGCAAGTCAAGGTATATTTATACCTTGAAGGTGTTTGGAAATGCCATTTTTGACGTAAAGTTGGGCATATGAACGTCATGAATTAACCCCTGGGGAATAGTTGTTCATTGTAAAGTAACTGAGTTCTTGGAGAAATCAATATTCAAACAAGGGGAAGTCCCTAACGGCTTAAGCTGGTTTTCCAATAAATCGTTGTGAAGTTTGGTGAATGGATGGAAGTAGCCATGCCTGTATTTGGGTAGCATGGGCTATGCCTAAATAAGGGCTTGATTTCTTATGCCTATATAAGGGCAACAAGACTTGTACCTATATAAGGGCATGAATCGGGAAAATCCATTCGGAATCTAAAACGCCATACAACACCCACTCCACTTTCTTATGTATGACATTACTAAGTTCTAAACACATTAAACATATCTAAACATGATGTGTTAAAAACCCACCCAAAATACATAAAAATGCATTGGTACTGGTTGTACACGAAAAAGCATTTGTGCTGTACCCATTTAAAGCAATGTTTCATTCTAAGCATATAGGTGACATTTTCAAAATGCTAACTGAATGAATCATGAAAATACATTAATGAAATGGCTCGTAAATACAGAGTAAAAAAGAAAAGGTGCCAAAACCATTTCATGACAGATTATATAAAACTGTTTGTATGAGGACAAGGTCAAATATTGTCTCTGGAAGTTTTCCAAAAATTCTAGTTCTCTATGAACAGTTCTACTTTAAGCAGATTACTTAGTGCCAAAGAAAAGTAAAAATACAAATTTAGAAAACATTAATCATAGGAAAAAGAGTTCCAAAGTTAGAACTGTGTTATGAAAAATGAAGGTCGAATTCAGAGTCTTTCAGAACACTGTGTGCCAATTCAAAAGTCAGTGTTATTGTTAGGAAAAAACATCAAATCTTCTAAGTCTGTAAAAAAGTTGTCTACCATTGTAGGTGAGAGTTGGATTAACTCGTTAAAAAAATTAACCGCACATATATGTGAAGCACCGCCGTCAGCATTAGTTGCATTAGCAATGTTCAAATTGGAGGGTACCTGTGTGCCTGTTTCCTCTCGTACCTCAGAAGTAGCATTTTGTGTCTGTGAGATCTCAAAGAATGCCGTCATCAGAATTGGTAGACGCTGGGGACAACACTGCGCATGGGCCTTTACGGGTTCCAGCAAAGTATCAACATCTGTTGGCATGACTGATGAGAGTGTGAGACAGTTGTCTAACATGCATTCTTCTCCGCATAACAGGCATCGTAGAACAGGTAAGATGCAATCTTTCCAAATTGGTCTGAATGATAGAAACCATGAGGTATTCAATTCTCTTAGACGAGGTAGTCCCAAAATTTGGACGATGCGCTCACAACACTTCATCGCCAGAAGAGTTGTCTCCACGGTGATCTGGGTGTCGCTTGTGGATTGGCTTGCCATATCGAAGCAGTAGGAGCAAAAATAGTATCCCTGCAGCGAGTCTCAAAATGAGAGGCAATCCGCAAAACACAGAGTGCACAAAGTTTGGAAATATTCCTAGGATCGCTTCAAAAGGTGCTAACAGTCCAGAAAATACTGTCTTAAATCTATGTACAATACCACTCATATCAGACATGTTTAAGATATGACTTGAGATTTCTGAGAAATGTACCGGGCAATTTGTAGTTAAGAGGGCATGTGTCTTTGCAGAAGTCCTTGCGACTTGCAGATCATACGTTTCTTTGGCCGAGGTCAGTGGCACAGTTTTCTGTAAAAGAATGGCTTTCATTCTGCTTAAAGTATCAATTCGTATAGAAGAGATGTTCAGTGTAGGCCATAACAGAGACTCCCGGTCTGTCTTGGTTTTTGGAAACAATACTTGCATACAGCAAATGACCCTGGCTGACAAAGTTACTAGAAAGGGTAAACCGGGCTACATTCCACAGCAGCTGTGATCGTTCAACATAATGTAACTTCCATTAGAAAGTTGTCCAAAAATTGAATCAATCACCGCAGCTGGTAAACCTTGCATGTGGCAGGATAAGTTGTTAGAGGAACCATCGCAGGACCCATTTAAATTAATACCCTGACAAAGGAGAGAACCGCTTAGTGCGTTTTCACAATTTCTACCACTAAGAAACACTTCTCTTCCCCCACTCCTACATCTGTGTGGGTACGGTAATTCCCAGGATGTCTTGATGCATTCTTTACCCAACCTTTCATATGTGACTGCTGGGATATGTTTTAGGCAATACTGAAAATGTACAATTGTAACAGGCACAGTGATTGTTCCGTGTATAATCCATTCAATGGCTGGTTTTTCAGTGACTGTAGCAGGCAGAGGGATTGTTCCATGTATAATCCATTCAATGGCTGTTTTTTCAGCAACTGTAAATGGCAATCCTTCCAGTTTTTCAATGCTCTAAACAGTGATGTAGTATTGATTAATTGCCAAGGCACATAGCCTGAACGAAGGTTTTGCAGCGTCCAACCTAATAGCATGATAGAACATGTTAGATCTGGGGGTCTCTAGTTGACAATGGTATTCACCTTTGTTCAAATAGGGACCCTTACTTCTAAGGCAGGATAAGGGGATTACACTCCTTATTAACCCCTGCTCACCCCCTTGGTAGCTTGGCATGAGCAAAAAGGCATGTTAAGCATTTGTGAATATACACAGTAATACAGTGAAAACACTACAGATCGACACAACACAGGTTTTATAAAAATAAGTATTCTTTATATAGACTTAACACAAGACCACAAACGACAAAAATCCACAATACTACACTTAAGATTGCTTAAAGATGATAAAATGTTGCTTAGTTCAAGTTGATAATCAATGCGACACAGTTCTCAAGTACCTAGATGCGTAACGCAAAGTAAACAAGAGGCTCGCAAAAAGGGAGATGCGTTGTTCTGGGATCCGGGGGAGATGATGTGTCGTGCTTCATTGCTTGAGTGAGTCGGGGATGCGTCGTGATCCTTACCCGTGTGGAGTTAATGCGTAGATTCTCGGCCTTCGGGCCCTTTGCGGTACGCAAGATGGCACCTTGATGCGATGCGACAATCCAATTGCGATGTGAGAAGATGGCGCTCTTGAAGCGGCAATGCGATGACGATGCGTAGACGCCCTGGCAGCCATGCGATGACTCTGTATTTTGGAGCCACGACAGGCCCTGCAACACGCTTTTCCGGTGATGCGATTGCGACTATCTCAATGGCGTCACGCTTCTCCGGTGATGCAACAGCAGGCAGTTTCGATGAACACACGCTTCCAGGGAGATGCGGCAAAGGCTCGTTTCTCCGGCGATGTGGCGATCTCGGCTGCTGCAGCGACACGCTTCCTCTCGGTGCGTCGCCCTTCTAGCTCCCAGCGACACGCAAATGTCTGGAGTTGAGAATTCCCAGCAAGGAAATTCAGAGGGGAGCTGGAGATAAAGTCTTTTGTCCCTGAGACTTCAGCAGGAGGCAAGCACAGGTCAAGCCCTTGGAGAATATTCTGAAGCGGAAAGTCCTTTAAAGTTCCTTCTCCTTTCCTTGGCAATGAAGCAACCACTGCAGACCAACCCAGCAAACAGCACACTGGCAGAGGGGCAGTAAAACTCCAGCAGCCTCCTTGGTTCTTCTCCTTGGCAGAACGGTTTCTTGTTCCAGAAGTGCTCTAAAGTTCTTGGCACTGGGTCCCAATATTTATACCCCAAAATCCTTTGTTCTCTGAAGGCAGAAAGGCCTCTGCCCAGTCCAAACCAGTTCCTGAGCACTTTGTTTACATGACTCCTTCCTTCCTTTCACTGTGCAGGGCAGAGGCATCAGATGCTCTACAGGAGGTGGAGCCAGCACAGGGGAGGGAAGGCACAGCACTGGAGCACTTTGTTGACAAGATTTCTTCTCTCCTTTCACAGGGCAGAGACATCAGACAAGCCACAGGAGGTGGAGCCAGCATTGTAGAGTGAAGGCCCAGCCCTATTCAGGTCCTAGGGGCAACTCCTCCCTCCCATCTAGATGCAGATCTCTCTATTCACCACCGGGCTGCCCCAGCTTGTCTTCTGGAATCCCCCAGCCCTGTCACTCACAAACCCAGACAAGGAATACACAACTTAGCAGAGGTAGGCCTGAACAGTTAGGCAAGAAAACACCTACTTTCTAAAAAGTGGTATTTTCAAACACAGAATATTAAAAACAACTTTACTAAAATATGTATTTTATTATTCTAAGTTCAGGCATATTAAATTCAAATTTCTACCATGTTCCCTGAGTCAGTTAGGATTATAAGAATGTAATAATCTAACTGACCATTCTAGCCTATGGAGAACAGATAGCCTTGCAATAGTGAAAAACGAAAATGGCTGTAATTCACTATTAGGACATGCTACACACATCAGAGCATGTCCTACCTTATACTTACAATGCACCCTGCCCTTGGGCCTACCATAGGGGGGACTGATATGAAGAAAAGGGAAGGTTTAGGGACTGGCAAGTGGGTGCACTTGCCAAGTCGACATGGCAGTACTAGACTGCACACGGGCATTGCAATGGCAGGCCAGAGACACACTTTACAAGCTGCTTTTGTGGGTGGCACAACCAGTGCTGCAAGCCCACCAGCAGCATTTGATTTACAAGCCCTGGGCACACACAGTGCACTGTCCTAGGGGCTGACAGGTAAATCAAATAACCCAATCAGGGATTCACCAATTAGTACATCAATTTAACATAGGGAGCACTTGCACTGTGGCACTGAATAACAGTGGCACAGTGCCCAAAGCATATAACAAGCAAAAACATATCAAAATAGAGGAGGCAATCCGTCAAAATGGAAAGGAGGCTCAAGGTAATGATGCCAGGTCTAACAGAACATAATTGCGACTGACCATGTTGCAACATGACCAAGTCCTGTTCCATTATGTTATGTTATGTTATAAAATCTTTTATAACGCGCTCTATTACTAAAAAGTATCCTGGCGCGGAGAAGTGCGGGCAAAGATAGCGAGGGGGTTACAGGTACATATTAAACAGATGGGTTTTCAGCCCGTTCTTAAAGCTGGCGATGGATTGCGCGGCCTTAAGATGAAGTGGAAGGGCGTTCCAGGCCCTGGCAGCCCTAACTGAAATGGACTGGCCTCCAACTCTGGAAAGCTTAAATCTAGGTACTGTCATTTGGCACTGATTAGCCGAACAGAGGCAGCGCTTCGGAACATACAGGGTAAACCGCTTCCTCAAATACCCAGGTCCGAGCTGATGGATCGCTCGGTAGGAGAAAACCAACATTTTAAACATAATCCGGTGAGCCACCGGAAGCCAATGGAGGCTGCCTAGGTGAGAGCAAACGCTGGACCTTCTAGGCAGATTAAACAAAAGTCACGCAGCCGCATTTTGAATAACCTGAAGCCGTTGGATCAGATACGCAGGTAAACCACTAAACCGGGCATTCACATAATCAAGCCTAGAGAGGATTAAAGCATGCGATACAGTCTCCTTGGCCTCTTTCAGGAGCAATGGGAAAAACCTACGTAGGACTTTGAGAGTCGCAAAGCACACGCACGTGAGTTTTTTAATGTGGTCCTCAAACTTGAGATCGCTTCCAAACCAGACCCCCAAGTTCTTGGTAGGGCCACCCATGAACTTGGGGCAGGGCATATCTGGTGGCCAAAGGTGATTTTTAAAATTGTCCGGAAAAGAGCCATAAAAAAGAACCTCAGACTTCTCTTCATTCCACTTAAGTTGAGCAAGTGCTAGCCAATGAAAAACAGATGAAAGACAACGCCGAACAGTCGACGTGTCCGAGTTATCCTTTGGCCAGGTGAACAGAAGTTGGGTGTCGTCGGCGTAAGCCATTATTTTTGCCCCCAACTGTTCGGCCAGGTAAATCAGAGGCGTCAGATAAACATTAAAAAGTAGGGGGCTCAGAGTCGACCCCTGAGGAACACCTGTTAAGAGTTTCTTAGGCACAGAGGCATGGGGTGGCATCCAGACCTGCTGCGTCCTATCATCCAAGAATGACGTCAGCCAATCAAGAGCTAACCCAGAGATGCCAACGGCAGCCAATCTAGTAAGGAGTAGGGTATGGGGCACCGTGTCGAAGGCGGCAGAGAGGTCTAGTAAAATCAGAACCGCTCTGCCACCTCCATCTAAACACTCCCGAATCGCCTCGGATATTTCAAGCAGCACCGTCTCAGTGCTATAGGCAGCACGGAACCCTGATTGAGCCGGGTGTAAAGCTTGAGATGCCTCAATAAAAAGGTCTAATTGCCTGAAAGCAATCTTTTCACAGACTTTAGCCAAGGCTGGCAACAATGAGATAGGTCGATAGCTAGATGGAGCGGCCGGATCCAATCCGGTCTTTTTTAGTAACGGCAGAAGTTTTGCTTGCTTCCAACATGACGGAACAGTGGCAGAGGAGAAAGAGAGATTAACAATCTGAGTAACCTCTTTACATACCAAATCCGCCACCCCCCCCAAGGACCCTCGCTGGACACGGGTCAGAAGGGGACCCTGACTTCAGGGTCTCCAATACTGCTAAGAGTCGGGCTCAGCAGAGGGAGAGAAGATATCAAACTGCTCAGTTGGCTTGGGCCCTGAGGGAGAGGGTAATGCTAAAGGGGACTTGGATCTGTCACAGACAGCGCGCAGGTCCTCTTGCATCTAAGCAATTTTATCAGAAAACAAGAAGGAGAGCTCTTCACACCAGTGGTCAGATGAGGGCAACCTAGGTAGCGCGGCACATGGGGATACAAAGCTCTGAACAATAGAAAATATTTCTTTGCTATTGTTGTTTGCTTTTTCTATTCTCTCTGAATAATAGCTGCTCTTAGCTAATCTAATCGCCGCATAATAGTCCTTTTGGGCAGCGCGCAAGTCCTTCTTAGCCTCAGGCAAATAAGCTTGTCTCCACTTCCGTTCGAGTTTCTTACATCCAAGTTTTAATTCTCGTAGGGGGTGGGAGAACCATGGTTTGGAGGGGGTAGACCGTAGCCTACGAATGCAGTTGTTATTAATAGAAGCCGCTGACCTCTGTTCAATCCATATGTTAAAAGTACTGACTGCCTCATTAATCTCCGAGGACAGAATTGGACGATTTCGGGATAGGGATTCAGACAAGGAAACTAGGTTGATTCTCTGAGGGTGCGCAAGTGTGGGGGAATCCTCAGTCCCAATGGCTCTGTCCAAAGACCAGGAAAAGCTGATCAACTCATGGTCTGACCATGTCACACTCTCTTGATTGGTCATTATAAGATCAAAATTGGAACAGACCAGATCTAAGAGGTGGCCACCCACATGAGTTGGAGCATTGACCCACTGTTTGAGGTTAGCCATGGTTAAGGCTTCTCCTAATCGGGTAGCCTCAGTGGAATGTAGGGCATCAGCATGGATGTTAAAATCCCCCAAAAGGAGAAACCTAGAAAATCGTAGTGCACGTGGCACTATAGCCTCCTCCAATATCCCAAAAAAGTTACCCACACTACCCGGAGGACGATACACCAAGGTGCCTCCCAGGGTAAAATGTGGGGTCAGTACAAGGGAAAAGTGGAGCATCTCCGCATCCCCAGGCTCATCCTGGGGATCGCAGGAGAAGGCCCAAATATCCCTATGAATCACGGCGACTCCACCGCCCCTGCCACAGGGGCGGTCAGCCCTCGTGATTTTAAAGCCCCGTGGGATTGCTAACTCTACCACCGTAGCACAAGTGTCGTTCATCCAGGTCTCAGTACTGAACAACAGATCAAAATGACCATCCGCTAGAATTTCAAAAACGTCGGCGGCATGTTTTACCATCGACCTAGCATTGATTAGCCCCGCCCTAAGCAGCATCGGGTCAGTTTTTACTTGCTCTGGACCATCGACTAAGGGATGAAAATGAAAATTACATACGGAGCATACCCGAGATGTGTTAGTGGCCACCCCCCAAGGATTTCCCTCTCCACATCTGAAAACATTCAATGCCAGAAGGTCGTCACGGGAGTACCTTAATCTTGAGTTCTGATGCTGGGACACGGACGGGCACAGACGGGCCCTCCTTTGGCGCTCCTTCGGCGCGCAGATGGCGCGCCTGCTGCGTGCGTCCGCTGCGCGGCCGAGCTACCATAACTATTTATGTTCGAATCCCCTCCCCACGCTACAGCGCTAACTCTGTTAACGGCGGGATCCGGCCCTCAGTCAATATGGCGCCCTACCCTGCCCTCCACATCAAACGGCACAAGAGCCGCGGTGGAACGGGGCTTGTAGAAGATTACACACAAGCAATAGGCAGCAGGGAAAATACCAGTTTAAAAGTACATAATAATTATAAAAATATATTTAAAATTATTTTCAGCGATTTTAATACACTAGTCCAGCTGGGGTCAATACCGGCAGAGGAGGATCCCCTTGCAATCTGCCGCACTTCGAAGCAACACACAAGGAGCTGCCACCACCTTGGGAAATCGCCCGGGCCCCGAGAACTGCACACTATTTATGCTCGAATCCCCTCCCCACGCTAGAGCGCTAACTCTGTTAGCGGCGGGATCTGGCCCTCAGTCAATATGGCGCCCTACCCTGCCCTCCACATCAAACGGCACAAGAGCCGCGGTGGAACGGGGCTGGTAGAAGATTACACACAAGCAATAGGCAGCAGGTAAAATACCAGTTTAAAAGTACATAACAATTATAAAAATATATTTTAAATTATTTTCAGCGATTTTAATACACTAGTCCAGCTGGGGTCAATACCGGCAGAGGAGGATCCCCTCGCAATCTGCCGCACTTCGAAGCAACACACAAGGAGCTGCCACCACCTTAGGAAATGGCAGAGGATACTATGCTGTCCAAAGAATATATCCTGGACGACAGAGTCGTTAACCCATTGTCAACCACAGAGAGAGTTTTCTCTAAATGAATAGGACCAATTTCTCGAATTCTTTCTGCAGTCTCTGCTTGCGTAATCTTCCATGCTTCATTATAAGCAGCATATATAAAACGGTTATGACGCGGTTTAGTAGGTACTTGCAAGAAGTCCCTTAGATCAGCGCCATTTTTAAGTAAAGATAAGTGTTGTTTTACATCTTTTAGTGTAGATCTATGTAGCCATTCAAGGCACAGTTTCCCTACACTGTATGTTGTTACTATTCCTGGATGGTGTCTTTAAACATATCTTAGGTCTGGCCTAGTGAATGTGAACCCTTGTGTTTTATTCAGGAATCTATCTTGGCAGTTGTTTGTGTCTGTCGGCCAGATTAACCATTTTTTCCAATCAGGATCTGTTCTGTTGTGATGCAAAATAGTATGTGCATGGACCTCCTCCTATGAAGTGTTACTATCAGGTGTCGGTTTAGGTATTGACGGTTTGTTTAGGTCTTTTATCTTGGCTAACCCATGACAAGATGTCTGTTGGACAGTGTCATTCAAAAACATAATTTGCTCTGGGATGATGCAGGCTCTAAATAAGGCTTCTAATCCCTGCACTTGCCAGTCTTTTGTGCCCCAGACAGTTTTTGTCTCAATGTTGTCTTTCCAAATGTCGAAACTGAGTGAAGACAGCTGAGCATAAAAGCCGCAGAATAAATTTGCTTTGTATTTGTCAGCATACTTTTCATTCCTGTATTATTAACATTTTTAAAGTAAAATGATTCTGGATTTGAAGTATTAAAACCTGAAAAGTATGGAAATGTTCCCAAAACTGTTTTTGAGCTACCCTTTGGTGGCGTAGGACAATGTTCCCATTGGTTATACATTAATACATTTCTAGGGTTTGCAGATTTGTGCAAGAAATGATGACCATCGTGATTATAACAATACATTTGTTCATAATCTGATGAACCTTCTAAGTATTCATGATTTGTAAATACAGCAGACATTTCTAAGTCTGACATCATATTACTAACAGTCTTGAAGTCCCAATCATCAGAAAAGGTGCTAGATGAAGCAAAGTAATTCAAGGAAATCTTGAACTGATGGAATCTTCAACAGCTCCGCCGGGCAAAAAATGTCGTAACAGTTCTGTCCCAAGCTATACCCCCTGGTCTCTTTGTTCACGATGAGATGATTTGTGTGGCTTGGGTAGTAAGTTGATGTTCTTACTTGCTGGGTCCTTTTTAACATATTTTCCACTTATCAGCATTACCAAAATTATTACCAGAGTCAACCAGAGTAGAAGAAAAAGCACACCCAACACAATCCAAAGTTCAATCCATGGTGAAACCAGATAAGTCTTTTCCAGGTGATGAAAAAAGTCTGTAGCGTGTTCTTTACAAGTTCTTTTTACTGCCATTGTTTAAGGCTTGCTTGGATCCTCAGAAAACGTATCAAAATCAATGAAATAGCCAGAGGCAGTTCTCTCAATTGTAGGGATTGCATCGGCATTCATTGAAATCGCTGGACCCTCACGAACACTTGTTACATTTGTGTATTCAGATGTCACTTCATTGTAGTTGTAGACAGGCGTTTCTTTACAAACTGTTATTTGGTTTATTTGGGTTACAAGAGGTACAAGTTCCATAGCTTTGTTGCTTAGTTCTTCATTTCCCACTGCAGATTCTTCAAAGGTGATGAGTCTCACAGTTTGAACCTCTTGGATAGTAGCCAGATTAGGACGTCTGCTACATTAGCAGAGTCCACTTGGCCTACTGCTTATGATTGGCCACATGATGTGGTTTTACCAGGTCGATGGTCACAAACATGTTCTCCTTTTTACCAGCAAGGGGCAGCAGTAATACTGTTCTTGCTCCGTGGATTGCTAGGACAGGTACTGGGTGTCTGTAAGAAGGACCAAATTCCTTCTTGTCCACGATCTTCTCTCTGACTAGATCCCCAAGCTTAAGAATCCAGACAGGCCTTGCTGGGACGGTCGGTGTCTCTTCAGTGGTGGTTGGCTTTAGGAACATGTTACTTTGTTTCGTTCTTATTTCATTTAAGTCTTGTAAAACAGCCAAACGGTCTTTGATATCAATGGGTTTTTGGTGTACCACTGAAGTCTGACAATCGAGATCCGCTACTAACATTCTGGTCAAAGGACTTCATATGGAGTGATACCCCCTAGAGAACTTCTTGGCAGATTGTTAAGACTAAGTTGGATACTTATTAGTTGCTTGGCCCACCCGTCACCTGAGCCTAATACCCTAGCTGTTATAGATTGCTTTATGTCCTGTTTTTTTCTCTCCACTACCGAATTTCCCTCAGGATGGAATGGACTAGAGTACCGCAATGCAACACTCAATTTGACCTTGGACTTCTTGTAAGCTCGAGAGCTAAACGCAGGACCCTGGCCAGAATGTAGCGTGCCGACTGCGTATGTGCCAATAAAGACTCGTAAATCTTTTATAACAATTTGAGCAGTTTGAACATCAGCCGAGTGCTGAGGCCACATCCAAATTAATCTCGAACACGAATCCACTGCGACCATGATACATTTATAAGTACCATCCCTCTTTAAGGTACCGCAGTGGTCTAGGTAAACGCCAGCTAATGGTTTATCTGAAATTAACAGGAGCATCTGCGCAGAACATTTCACCGTAGAGACTTTCATCTTTTGGCAGATTTCACATTCAAAAACATAGTTTCTGGTCTGTTTCCTCATGTGCAGCCACAAGTATCTCTGTTTTAATAATGACACTGTGGCGGAAACATCTGTATGTGCAGAAGCAAGCCATTCATGTGCTGCTAAGATTAGTCCTAATCTATGTTCCATGTTTGGTATTACTCTATCCCCCACTCCAGGGATTCGAGCAAACGAAACATTGTTCGCATCAGTTATGTATGAGTATTTGAGTGGAAAGCCTTTTGGTAATGTTTTACCACTGTCTTTGCTTGAAGCATTGAAAGCTTGCATTATTTCGCCACCTATTTTCATTTTTGAACGAGTGATTTGCAGCTACGGAAGCCGTTTGCACAGCTGCCTTCATGACTTCATCAGCCAATGAATTTCCTGCAACGTGAACGCCATCACGTCAATGGCTCAGTGTATGTATCACGTGAGCGTTTTGTAGTTCATGTCGTAACTGAACTACTTGTTCCCAAAGCAACTTATGCCTGATTGTGCCCCCTTTTGCATCTTTGTAACCATTTTGTATCCAGTGTTGCAAATATTTATTGTAGGATTGAACATAATAATACGAATCGCACACTATAAGTGTGGGGAATTCGCAGTTCGTATTCTCAAGCGCCATCTTGAATGCTGTACAATCTCCTACAGATTGCATTTTAGTGACCATTGGTCTCAACTTACCATCGCGCCACTGACCTTTAATGATCGTGCACGCCGCACTATAGGCTTGTTTACCCTTCGTAGCGGGTTGAGCTGATCCGTCAGTATAAATTATACATTCATACTGCTCTAGAGGCAGAATTTCAGTAGGAAGAGGACATTCTTGTTCGTATTGTAGAAATGCTTGTGTTTTCAAATAAGGGTCAAAAAAGTATTCAACGTCTGTCGCAGCAAGAGAATTAACCCATTGTATCCATCTCGGATGTAATGCTTTAGCATTTGGAATACTCGTTTTTGTCACTCCCTCAAAGGCAGGTACAAGAGTAATGATCATAATGCGCTTGCCCTGTGTGAGGGCTCTCTCTTTTGCCACTGCAGTTTGAATCGCTGTCAGAATTTTTTCTGTTGAAGTGAACTTCATTTCTGCTTGTGTGTACAAGTGTGATTTGTAAGCAATTGGTACTTTTTCATCTTCGTTAAAAGTTAAGTACATGAATTTGCATTGTCCTAGAATTCCGATCACTAAGTTGCACACGTTTACGCGTGTTTGCAAATGTTTTGTTGCTAACTTGTCTGTTTTGAGTGAACGCAAAGTTTCAGTGTGTTTTTGTGTCCAAATAACTGTTTTAAAATCAGGTTTGATTAATTCGTAGAGAGGTTTAACCCTTTCTGCGTAGTTTAGAATGTAAGTTCCTCCGGAATTAAGGAAACCTAGAATTGACTGTAAGTTTATCAGCGTTTTGGAGGTTGGAGCTCACATTTCTCTAGAAAGTTGGCTTCCAGGCTTTTGCCTTCACTTGATAATACATATCCTAGAAACAGGACGTTAAAATGGGCAATTCTCGATTTTTTTTAAATTGAATTTGTAACCCTCAGAGGCGAATCCAATATAATGGTATTCACACTGTTCAAGTGCCTATCCAGGTCATCGTCTGTTAGATAGATGTCATCGACATATGATCATGCTTCATCATCATAGGTTTGTAGTAACTCTATTACTGTGTTACCCTTGCTGAAAATAACCCAGGACTATTCTTGAATCCCAGTGGAAGACGACAGAAGTGATGCTGTTTCCCCTTATTGAGAAAGCGGTCAAATACCTACTTTCTGGTGCAGTGTTTTGACAGAATAAACCGTTAGAAATATCTAATGTGGGTTTATACTTTTTCCGCACAATGTTATTCATTAGTGCTGCACTGTGTGCATTTTGTACTACAAATGTTTTGCTACAAGAGTTTAAGGGGCTCTCAGCACCGCCTGCCGCAATGCTAAAAATGCACATTGTGCTTTTCAATGCACAACATGACAGGCCCCGCGCGGTGCCTGTCATGTTGTACATTGAAATGCAGGGGAGTACCATAGGTACCCCCCATGTGCACCCCCCACCCTCCGGAGTCCCTGGGGGCCCGCAACTCCACATGCCTTTCCGTGGCGGCATTGCCGCCATGGAAAGGCATTTTTTACAGCCCATTGTAATATGGCTGGCGGTGTCTGATAGACACCGCCACCATATACAACCCTTTTCTGCCCCGGTCGCAAGGCGACCTGGGCGGAAAAGCAGCGGACGGTCTTTTCTTCTGCCGCGGACCCCCCCAGCCATCTTAATATGGCGGGGGTCTTTGCAGCAAGGATGGCACGCAGATCGCCCCCGCAAGGCCGGCGGTGGCTACTGCCAGCCTGGCTGGGGGCAATCCACCCGCCATCCTAATGGGCCCCTAAGTGTCTGTAATCTAATACTAGACTATATGTATTATCTGGTTTGGAGACAGGAAACAAAGGATTGTTCATTGACAAAGTGCATGTTTCAGTCACCCCTTGCTATTCAAGCTGATCTAAGATCTCCCTGACCAGATTTTTAGCTTCTTGCTTAACTGGGTACTGCCTTTGTGCAGTTGGTTGATATTTTAACTAGATTTTATGGTGAGGAGAATCCTCATCCCATTCTACATGATTTTTGTATAATGCAGGAGCTTGGGCTACTGCCCATTTCCTGGCATAGGTATCTTTTTTAATGAATTGGAATGTGGTTGGAGAAAGCTGGCATAATGATTTCTTCTCCATGTGGTCACTCCCTGACAAATTCTAGTGGGAAGTCTTGTTCAGCTAGAAGAATATCATAACCCTTAGAAAGTCACTCCCAAAAGAGTGCTCTCACTTTTCTTAGTATGTCCCCCTCCATCCAGAGTGTTATTTCATATAACTTATGTGGACAACTAACCCTGGTATCTGCAGTTTCAACTTGAATTAATTCATTCAAGTCCACTGTGTCCAGATGATCCTTCAAGTTCTTGCAAGCTATGGTGACTTCTGCTGCGCTGTCCAACATTGTCTGAGCCCTTTCCCCATTCTTGAGTTGTGTCCTCAAGATCCTCGGCATTTCTGATTTTTAGACCTGCTACCTTCTTTTTGGTGAATTTAATTTTCTTGGTTTTATGAACTGTTGATCGTCTTTGGACCACACGTGTTCTTCCTTGTGTTCTGACCGTCCTCTTCTTTCGGATTTCTGTGACAAAGTCTGGAAGGTATGAGAGGAACTTGTATCAGTATCTTGATATCTATCAGGTTTTCTCAAATTATCCCTATTCCTGAGGTTATACCCCCTTTCAGAGGGCTCCTTTTGAGGAGACCTACCGCTGGATGAGAACGCTTCTCTTTAGAGTTTTTTTTTGCTATTTTCCCACTTCTTTTTAATACGAGTAGGAGTGTTTTTAGTAAAGACATTTTCAGGGCTTTCTGACAGTTGGGGTTTAACTGGTTTCCCACCCAAGCTGTCTCTGCCTAATTCTTCATAGGATTTTTCAATTATTCTGGCCAGTTCTTGTGGTTGCTCAGTTTTATCCAATTCCCTTAACTTTTGGGGGATCACCATGGATGATGCTTCACCTTTAATATTAGCTAATAATATTGTTGAGACCTGTTTGTAATATTTCAGTAATTTCATATCTAGATTTAACAGACAACAACCACAACAGTTTAGAAAAAGGGTCCAAGGGATATATAGTTTAGAGACCCACACCTGATTATATCCCCAGCTCCTACTCAATGTATAACACAAAAAACACAGGGGGTCTACCAGCTAGATATTAGAGCTGCACTGTCAAAACCGAGTCCACAAGATCTCAGAGTGTATGTGTCACATAGACAGTGTGTTTTGAGAAAAGAAAAGGAAAGAAGGGTGAACTAAACATGCATAGAAGAGACCGATACATCATAGGGTATTCATAAATGGCTAACCAGTCCAAAACAATTAATATAGGGTTTCCATCAAACAGACTTAATGATCAGTCATATCATTTGGCCAAACCCTTGTGCATAAAAGGCTGGTCCACTGATTATTGGGACAAAACCCGCACCTTATCGCTGTTTTGGGATTTGGTCCACCAACATAAACAAAATGTCCATGATGACTGATCTTTTGATGGTAGAACAGACAAGTGCAACAGAACAAATGGTGAAATTAAAATAGGATGGAATACCCTCCTTCTAACAACTTTATTCTGCGGACAAGACACGCCTCCTAATTAAAAACCAGAACAGTGCAAAAAGGACAGTAACAGATATCTGCCTATAGATGAGCCAACATGTTTCTGCCTGACGGGTGTTAAATCCCTTGGCATTCATCAGGGCCTCTGCTCTTATAATAGTTGCACTCCTAGTAGTGAGATGAAAGAATCACCACCATCACCAAAGAAATAAAGTAAAATAAAAACTGGTTAGATACGGTACAACCTGTAGTAACCATGGACTTTCACCCTCCGACTCACTTTGGCTACAGTGAATTCTGCAAAGGAAAGCATTACATAGTTAACATTATGTTAGATGTGTCAGTCTCCTATGCAGCATGTGTCACCCAAATGCCATCAATATGTATAACAATTAAATATTCAATGCTCACCCTTAATGGTAGGGGAATGGACCTCACCTCACCTGGACTCTGCTCAGGTATAGGGGCCCCGCACTACAAAGATACAGGGAAGAAAAGAGGAATGTGGCACAATGAAGCCAAAGATTATAGACCTATCAACATGCAAAAAAACTCACTTCTATAGATAGTACCCTATATCTCAATGCTAACATGTGGAATAGGTCATTCCACAGACTCAGTGTACCAAGCCTTCAGGCAGCCCAAACAGTGGACTCTAACACCAGGCTGTTTCACAGAAAACTTAGACTTCATTATTTCTTTAAAGATAAGAACAACGACGAAGGCCATACGAAGGATACTAACACTGGACTAAAAATTAAATCCAAATTTCAACCACCCATTCACACTGTTCCGCCACAGGTTCTGGCGTTTGAACAAGCTGTAGCTGATGACACTGCTTCACTATGGAACACAAGAATCAGGTAATTCAACAATCTGACCAGATTAGAACAAACAACTCTGAAAACACTGTCGGAAGATCAGTCAATAACTATAAAGCCTGCAGACAAGGGCAGCTCTATAGTTATTTTAAATACTACTGATTATCAGAATGAGTGTTATAGACAACTCAACAATAGACAGGTGTACCTTCCTTTGTCTACAGATCCTACTGAGGACGTCATTAAGCAGATACGGGATTTGGTTGAAGAACACTGTCTGAGGGTTGTATCACTCAGAGTGAGGCAACATTTTTGGTTTCCAAACATCCAATAACACCCTACTTTTACCTTCTGCCGAAGGTACACAAGCCACATAGGCCACCGCCCGGTAGGCCTATTATATCAGGCATAGGGTCTGCATTAGAGCCGCTGTCAACTTTTGTGGATCACTTCCTGTGGCCTATTGTACAACAAATGCCTACATATCTGCAGGATACTAAAGATGTGCTACGAGTCTTACCAGAAATAGACTTTGACAGCGAAAGAGACCTGTTGGTCTCTTACGATGTAGAATCTTTGTACACCTCTATCCCTCAGGATGAGACTCTGGAAGTTGTAACATCCATCCTGAGGGATAGTACAGGGGAGACCATCACTCCAGTACCGTTTATAATGGCTTTAGCCACCCTGGCCATGAAAACGAACTTTTTCAAGTATGAAGACAAGCTATTTCTCCAGATCTCTGGAACTAGTATGGGCAGCATTTTCGCGCCGAGTCTGGCGAATTTATATGTACATCAGTTCGAACAACAACACGTACTGACACCCACCAACCCCTTCCACACCTCTATTAGGTGGTGGAAGCGTTATATTGACGACGTGTTGGTGGTGTGGAGTGGCACACTAGATTCAGCTAACGAATTCCACCAGTGGCTAAACAGCAAAAAACAGTTTCTCAGATTCACTATGGAAGTACACAGAGAAAGAATTGTTTTCCTGGATCTATCGATCTATGTCACTCCTGCAGGCCTGCAGAGTGAACTTTACAGGAAACCCATGGCGCGGAACTCACTCCTTTTGTACGAGAGCTATCAGCCAAAGTCCCTACGCCAAAACATACCTTATGGCCAGTTTCTACGTGTTCGTAGAAACTGTTCCAACAGAGAGGACTTTGAGGTACATGTTAATAATCTTTGTGCACAATTAAAGGATAGACATTATCCTAAGTCGCTCATCAAAAGATCACGGAAATTAGCATTTAATAACAACAGAGAGGCTCTCCTGGAAGCTCCTATTGCAAAACCTCCATTGGAAAGACTCACCTTTGTGAGCACCTTTAACACGAGAAGCAATATCATCCAGAAGATCGTGAAAAGACATTGGCGCCTCCTAAATCATGGAAAAGAAAAAGTTGCGCAACCTTTATTTGCATTTAAAAGGGCGAGTAGTATCCGAGATCGATTGGTTCACACACGCCCAAGAGAGACTCCTAAAAAACTGGGTGAAACCCTATGGGATCTCCCTCCAGTAGTTGGGCATCATCCGTGCGGCACTTGCTCGGTTTGTCCACAGACCAAACACACAAGGGAGATAGATATAGGCATTAACAGGCCTTGGTTGCAGAACAATTTCAGCAATTGTAAGAGCACTAACTTGATCTACATGCTGACATGGCCTTGTTCCATACGATATGTAGGAATGACTACTCGGAAAGTTCGCACTAGAATGCTGGAACATAAGAGCTCTTTCCGATGCAAGAAAAGCCAGACTAAACTCACTAGACATTTCTTGGACCAGGCACACTTTGAAACGGATTTCCAATGGACTGTTTTGGAATAGCTGCATATACCCAGTTATATAAGTGATGTGTCTGGATACCTTTTCAGGAAGGAACAAAAATGGATCTATAGGCTTCCGTCTGACAAAGGGGGATTAAATGATGATATTCCTTGGACCTTATTATAATGATCTATTCTTGTACAGTAGTGGTTCATTACCATCCAGCCCTATTCCATAAGGTTTAAATAAGTTGATAGACACTGAGCTACCTGTTCTTTTAGTTCTTTTAGTTTTTGATCGAACACTGTCATGTAATGTATAGTAGTAATAAGTACTATAAAGCCTAAACTATTTATACAACCGATTGTAGGTGTTGCTATTAAGGGTGGGTGTAAAATCCATTTTGCGGGCGAATTTGCGGATTTTCCGCGATTTCGCGATCCACGAATCTCGCGAAATCGCGGTAAAATCCGCGAATCAGCGGGGACGAATTTTCAGCCAAGCAAGGGTTACAGCAGCAGGTGCAAAAGTTGAACCTCATTTCTTTGTAACCTTTTACAAAAGGGTTACAAACAAATTAACTTCAACTTGGACACCTGCTGCTAATTGCTTCCTGGCGCCTCGTTGCCTACTTGCAACTATTCTCTGAGCCTGCTCTGACCCTTGAAGCAGGGTCAGAGAATAGTTACAAGTAGGCAACGAGGCACCTGTCCAAGGAATTAGACCTCATCAGGAAGCACTTACAGATATAAAAAACAGGAAGAAGGGAGAGGATGGCAAATACACCCATTTTGAGTTGTCAGGGGGGTTAAACTAAAAGAGACCTTTACAGCACAATTTTCATATGCATTTTGCTAAAAATAAAAAGCTGTATGTTCTGTAGGGGCAACTCAGGAATCTGGCCCTTCAGAGATCCGGCCTCTCTTTCTTTCTCTCGTTCTCTCTATCCCTCTCTTTCCCTCTCTTTCTCTCTCTTTCTATCTATCTATCTATCTCTCTCTCCCTCTCCCATAAACGACTGCATGGGTAACTTTGCTATGCAAGCGGCTCGCGAAGACGCAAAAAGCCCCGCGAACACGCAAAAAACCCCACGAACACGCAAAAAAAAAAAATCCGCAAATTTTCACAAATTCGTGAATTTTGCGGATCGCAAATTCGCAAATCCGCAAATTCGCGGATCGCGAATTCGCAAAATTCGCCAATGCTTAGTTGCTATTTACATCACTTATGGAGTATTGTTCTGCAATATATATGACCCATACTACTATATAATTACTGCTGATTATACCACTTATGGAGCATGCCAGGTTTCCATAAGCATACAGAGTCACCAAATATCTTGAAGACTGTTCGCTACTTTCACACTCTCAATTGCGATTCCGGCTATAAGTTCTTTGTAATACTCGATTATTTTGCAATAATGAGAACTACAAACATGGCCGTAATATTCCCGATTTGTAGTGTTCAAACGCGTGGTCTCGACCTATTTCATAAGTGAAGCATTGAATCGAGGGTTTATTATCCTAAGCCTTTGCTTTCCAGGTCATGATTAATTTAGATAATCTGGTTTGCATTAGCTTAAGATATAACCATAAAAAGACCCCGGTATATTGTTTTAACAGCGCCGAGGGTTTTAACTACAAACATGGCCGCGATGATGCCATCCTGTAGTTGAGGCGTGATCTCGCATTCTTTCGATCATAAACTAGTGCGCTGAAAGTGAAGCATTGAGTCGAGGTTCATTATCCTAGGCCTTTGCTTTCCAGGACATGACTAATCTAGATAATCTAGTCAGCGGGTATGCATTGGCTTAAGATATAACCAGAAAGAGACCCCGGTACATTGTTTTATCAGCGCCGAGGGTTTGAACTACAAACATGGCCGCGATGACGCCATCCTGTAGTTGTGGATTCGTGTTCTCGCGTTTTTTCGATCGTAAAGTAGTGCGCTGAATACTCTGAGCTGTTACACACGAAGCAGCCCTTCTAACAATTCAATTTGGGGAAATCTATTGTCCTGCATACATAACAAATGCTAAGGCAGGTCTGGGACATTGTATAATATAACTGCTATTAGGCAGCAGAGATCATGTAGGCGGAGGGTTACCATACTAACATCACCCTCATTAGCCTACTTAAACAAAGATCATACACATGTCGATGCCTCCCCCAAGCCTCAGATGCAAGCTTGTGGCACCGACGGATAGGTGAGTGTACATGAGATTACATAATGCCATTGATTAAGGTGAGAGTAGTTGTAAATACTTTGTTTTTGCTATACCTGAGCAGAGTCCAGGTGATGTGAGGTCCATTCCCCTACCATTAAGGGTGAGCATTGAATATTTAATTGTTATACATATTGATGGCATTTGGGTGACACATGCTGCATAGGAGACTGACACATCTAACATAATGTTAACTATGTAATGCTTTCCTTCGCAGAATTCACTGTAGCCAAAGTGAGTCGGAGGGTGAAAGTCCATGGTAACTACAGGTTGTACCGTATCTAACCAGTTTTTATTTTACTTTATTTCTTTGTTGATGGTGGTGATTCTTTCATCTCACTACTAGGAGTGCAACTATTATAAGATCAGAGGCCCTGATGAATGCCAAGGGATTTAACACCCGTCAGGCAGAAACATGTTGGACCATCTATAGGCAGATATCTGTTACTGTCCTTTTTGCACTGTTCTGGTTTTTAATTAGGACGCGTGTCTTGTCCGCAGAATAAAGTTGTTAGAAGGAGGGTATTCCATCCTATTTTAATTTCACCATTTGTTCTGTTGCACTTGTCTATTCTACCATCAAAAGATCATTCATCATGGACGTTTTGTTTATGTTGGTGGACCAAATCCCAAAACAGCGATAAGGTGCGGGTTTTGTCCCAATGATCAGGGGACCAGCCTTTTATGCACAAGGGTTTGGCCAAATGATATGACTGATCATTAAGTCTGTTTGATGGAAACCCTATATTAATTGTTTTGGACTGGTTAGCCATTTATGAATACCCTATGATGTATCGCTCTCTTCTATGCATGTTTAGTTCACCCTTCTTTCCTTTTCTTTTCTCAAAACACACTGTCTATGTGACACATACACTCTGAGATCTTGTGGACTCGGTTTTGACAGTGCAGCTCTAATATCTAGCTGGTAGACCCCCTGTGTTTTTTGTGTTATACATACCTAGATTTAAAGCAGGCTCTGCCCCGTATTCATTTTGAATTTGTTTCAGGACGTCTGGTATTACCGCCATAGATGGAACACCATGTTTTTTAGTGTAAATTGCAGCAAAGACCATACCCCAAGTGTCGCAGTCCTCCAGGTGTGGTGTGATCCCCATTGGTAAACAGATTGTTACAATTCTGTGTTTCTCATGAGGGGTAGTATTAGGAAATACTGCCTCGATTTGAGTAATTTTTTGAGATATCCAGAATGGAATTTGTGCACGTCTTGCGGGTCATTTACCAAAGACCGAAAGTAGAGTCTGTGGTGTAATTTTATTAGTGTTCCCCTAGTGGAGGGGATGCTGAGGAATCATTATTGCTGGTTGGACTGTGAAAGTCTGCATGACATATTGAACCAAGTGTCTATAGATTTTGATTAGCTCTTTGAGTAGAGCTCGTAGTTTCACATCTATCATTCCATTGATTTCAGGATGGGGAGTATAGCTGGCTAAAACTGGCCATGTTGCCCCTGGTCTACCTAGTGAACCGAGCCTTGTAATGTGATTTATATGTTTTAGGGCACCTTTAAACCAGAGCACATGCTCCTGGTAAGTTAGTGGAATTTCTACATCCTCGAAAGGAATGTATTCCGCTTGTGGTTCATCTTCTTTGAGGTAGTGAAACACATTTGTTACTGGATTTGCTTCAGGGAAGACTATCCACGAATAGAATACCTCTGTCTGGTGATATTCATGTGCCTCTATCACAAAAACAATCCTACCACCTCTCGATGTTATGCCATTTTTAATAAGTTTTATGGTGATGGTTCTCCTTAAATTTGGAGGAATGATTATAGCATCATCGTCGGTTTCTTGGAAACCTGAATAGTTTAAAACTATTTGATCTGCTGCAGCTCCACCGTTCTCGGTGTCCTTATCCGTCATTTTTGTTCATTGAAAGTTTGCAGAGCAAGTTTCAAGGAAACAAAGATAAGGTGCACAATATTTTGGAACACTGTATCCTTCAACATTGAACAAAACAAAAACTAATACATAGGATTTTTCGTCTTACTCAGCTATGGCGGATGTTATTGTTTTACCCACTACAGATGTCTATTGGAGTATTACGGAAAACAGGGTCGCTGAGAAAAGCCCTACTGAGTAACTTTAGTATCTAGCGTTAAATTTGTGCCTTACCAAACGTTGGGCGCCGTGTAGTGTAGTTCCTATATCCCCAATAAGCTCTGCGCATTGGAATAATATATCCTATAGATTTGACATAGGACTTAGGTCAATAGGTCTCTATCGAATATACTAAACTTAATAGTGAGTGCCAGCTAGCTCAGAGGTCATTAGAAACTTTCTTGAATACACAAAAAGGGATTAGTTTCTGACAACCACATAAACATGACAACTTTGTTTCCTCAAGAATAAGAACATTTCTCTCAGAGTCGTGGAAACAATATATAACTATTTTACTCAGTCAATCGTGCATACTTCGTTTCTACAGAGTTTGCAGACAAATAGTGTGAGGGGTGTTTTCAATAAAAAGGTTTATTTAACAGTCTTCTTTCTCATGCAAGAGAGGTGAACTGTTATAATCGTTAGACAGAATGCAAAGAAAGTATAATGCGTACAGTGTAAATAGTAATATGAAATAATACTTTAAGAGCATTGTATGGTTTCTAAGCCACATAAAAATACAAACATAAATAACATAGACTAAAATACTCAACTGGTGCTTCTAAAATATGCCTACCCCAATGTACCTAACCTAGGTCTAGTACGTGGAGAAGAAGTAAGTATGGTCTTTTGCATAGGTTTAGTTTTGCCTGAATCTAACACAGGTTTCTCTAGGTTCTAATCAGCTCCATACCTTTATAAAATGAAGGAGTATGGTATCTCTGTCTCGGGACTCGATTTCCCAACACCCGGCAAGAGGAGTCAGAAACACCGGAGCTGGATTCTCGGCAAAGGAGGGCAGCTTTCTGATCAGTGCGTCAGCTGGAGAGTCGGCTTCCTTCGGCACTTGCAGTAGCGAGCTACGTCGGGCAAGTAGGTCTTCGAACTGCTCTGAACCTCAGTGCTTTCCCATAGCAAGTGAGGGTATATTGATACCTTGAAGGTGTTTAGGAATGCCATGTTTGACGTAAAGTCGGGCATATGAACGTCATGAATTAACCCCTGGGGAATAGTTGTTCATTGTAAATAGGCTGTCGGGAATCCGGTTAAAACCGACTGTACACAACAATACACTACTGAGTTGAAAATCAGCTGACCCGGTTTAAACCGAGTGTCACTGATTTTCAAGATTGTTGCACCACTTGGCCACTTGATGGAGCAAAAGTATTATAAACCATTGGCCTGTGGTGGCCTGGCGCAGAGTTGTCAGGAGAAAACACTGCTTATGCATATGGGGAGCCGAGGTGTTAATGGTCCAAGGGCCAGAGTAACACCAGGCCCCCTGCCTGGCTCAAGTGGTGGGAGAGGAGCTGTTGTGGTCTGCCGTCAGTCTTACTGCGGCCCCACCTGAGTACTTCACAGGTCTTTCAAACGACCATTTACTTAACGAGGCTTTGTTGTTAATAAAGGAGTGGGCGGCAGGGAAAGAGGCTGCATGCTCAAGTTTCATCAGGCAGGAATTGAACCCACTAAAAGGACCGTCTCAGACACCTTCCTAAGCCTTTCAGACTCTGGTATAGATGCATCAAAGGAAAAACCGGTGGCAAAGGGGCAGACTCTCAGAATCTGCCCCTTTGCGACCAGTATTTTAAGAAAACGCAAAATGCGATAACTTAAATTGCGATTGCATTTAAGGAATCTCAAATTGAGATTCCTTAAATGCAATGCATCAAAGTAAAATAAATTACGATTTTGCTAATAGGGGTAGCAATTTACCATGAATTTGAACTCCATGGTAATTTGAAAAAACTTTGAAAAATGAACTAAAGTGCATTTTTCAAAGTTCCATTTTACACACACACACATGTCCTTGGGGCATGTGGGTGTGCAAGATGTTCTCAGATGCAGATTTCAGGGGTGCAACAGGTTGTCCATTTGACACCCTGGCAACCTTGAAATTGCATTCTCAATTTGCGATTCTATAATTGAGAATCGCAAATTGAGAATGTCTTCCCATTCATTCCTATGGGCCTCTAGGACCATAGGAATGAATGGGAAGGTATTCCGTGATTGCGACTCGCAATTTGCGAATCGCAATTAAGGAATTTTTAGAAATCGCAATTTGTTTTACGATTTCTACATGAATAGCCTTTTGCTATTCCTTATTAGCGAATCCTTATTTTTTGCTAATAAGGAATCGCAAATGGCATTGTTGATGCATCTATACCTCAGTCCGCCTTTTAAGATGCAAGGTTGGTGTTTTAAATGCATTTTTATTTTATTGAACAACATGCAGTTATTTGTCGATTTCACTTTGTAGAGTTGTGTTTCTGAGATATCAATAGATCCCAGATGTATAGCGGGAGAGAAAACAGGCACCTGAAAGACTCAGTCATCGGGGTCTCTGCCACTTCTGTTCCCGGGGGATGGATTCCTGATGCTTAAGCAGCCAGGACATGTGACACGTTAGTGTTTAACTCGCTGTGTTATCCAATTTCACCCTGTCAGAGTGAGTTCAATAGAGGCGGACTCAGGAAACATTCAGCATGCACCAAACACAGAGCAAAAACGGCCCGGACTTCCACCGTCAGTCTTTCATCTTGATAGACCTTGAGTTTGAAAAGCAGAGCGGGAGAGAAGGGCTCTCTGGTGAGTGTGTTCCTTGTACTCACTGCATCCCCTCACAAACCGTGTGCAGAGAAGCCCCAAAGGCGCTCTAACCTGCTCCTGTGAAAGGCCTTCCCTGTAAAGCCAGAAAGGAATTTCGGGTTCGGGACATTTTCATTTATAATAATCAACATCATTCTGTCGAAATTAATCACATAAAAAATAACTTGTATTTTGATGGAGGATTAGACTGCTTTGTCTCTGACTGCGGTCTAAGCATTTCACCCGAACTACTTTAAGACCCCTACTGATTTTTCCAGTTCCTTCTGCCCCCTCCTTACTCGCCTGTAATGTTCAGCATTACTGCGATACATCGGTCTGGCTGATACATGTTGTCCCGCTGTCTCTGCGAGGGGGGTTATTACTGTTGCGGTTCTTTATGGCACAGAGGTGTGAACCAACTCACATCTTTTTAAAAAAACACTTAATTCCTGTTAGATTAGTGAGAGTTCTGGACTCTGCCTTGCCCACGGTATAAAACTGTCTCTAGACTCAATCAGCTTGTTCAGAGATGGGATTTCTTTACTGAAGGATCCTCTTAGCCATAAATGTCAAATATATTCATAAAATAGCAACGATATTCATTAAGAAAATGAGCACTCTTTGCCCTGCTTGGTGTGGGCCTGCGTTTATCATTTGCACTATTCGCCCTTAATGGAGAAATGGGGGAGTTATGTTGTGTTCTTAATACTGAGACTGGTACAGTTTTAATGACTAACATTAGCAGAGTCCTAATCATGTATAACTTTAGGAATCTGGAAAACGTTAGTTATGTCAAACGTATATTTAGCTCTAAAGGGAACATCTCTGCAAGATGTAAGAATGCAACATACTCTTCTGATATTTGGACATTGGCTAAAAATAATATCTATTTTATTTATAATCATAATAAAGCTTGAAGAAGTAAGAAAATGGGTAGTTCAGATTATATACAATCAACGGCGTTTAAATAGTTACATATTAAAGGAACCTATTTTGTTTATAATATTTGCGTTTTAGACCTAAGGAGTGAAATGTACTAATATTTTAAAAAAACTGATTTTTAGGTTCAGAATCCATTGCATTTACTCATAAGCTTAGTGCTTTGTAAAGTGCTATCATGTTGCCTCACATGCACTGTAAGGTTCCGCCCTGTTAAATAACAATCCTCGATTACAGCACCATTTCAATCAATTAAACCCTGTGCCAACTAGAGACTTTACAGGATTGAATACACCGTTAGGGCTAGGTGCTGTTCCTCAGAGCGATAGAGAGCCATGAAAATTTCTAATATAGTTATTATGCTCTAAAGGTGACCTCACCAGCCTTCAATTACCAGGTCTATGTGGGCAGAGGTAATATCTTGAAAGTGAATGGGAAAATGCTTTCTGTAGGAAATGGGAACGTAAGTGTCTGACCGAGAGGCAGAAAAAATATTAATGTGACCCAAGCAATAATAATTACTTATTGACATGTATACTGCATGACCACGTACGGATGGTGGATTTAGAAAAGCGAGATTTAATATTAACACATCGTCCGGTTTTATGCCAGGGGTCACACGTGGCAGCACATGGTGAAAACATGTGCAAGAGGGGCGTCACCAGTGTTCAAGGAAGGTTCTGCTTCCATGCAGGTCTGGCTTTCATGTTTACTTCCTCTGATTTCAAAGTATAGAAAGTCTGACCTTATACGCACAACACAGTCAAGTCTCATACACACAGCACATCCATTCCCGGAGTGGGATCACTCTGGGGGACTAGCGCTTACTCACACTGGGCTCATGAGCGGAACTGTCTCTTCTTTAGAGAGTGTAAGTAAAGTGAACCACTCTTCCAAGTATCAATTCACTTTAATAACAATACAAATTGTAGCTTGTTTAATGTGGCACGTCATACTGCACTTCCGCCGTTTCTAAGCACTGTACAGAAAAGGGCTTTAATTGAAGTACACTTGTATTTCAGACACCTCACAGTTGCAATAGACCTCATGCTCCATTCACTTCAGCGGCCACAGCAGTATTATATAGGGAGAACTCGACCCAAAGGTGTTGGAGCTATATGTGAGCTAGGGGAGGGGCACCATATTTAGATATTGGCTCCTATGGCATAGGTGGCCAATGGTACCCAGGCGTAAACAACGCAGGAAATGAAATATATGCTCAGTCAGCCATTCCTTTGAAAGACACCAAATGAAGTGCCAATGCTTGAGGGCGCTATATCGATGATACAATCCAATGCAACACTCTCTGAGCAGGAGAGGGGTAGCAACACTGGAACACAGACTATAATTTCCAACTTGCTGAATGACCAATTCACGCTTTCATTTAAAACAAGCATTTGCAGTGCATTAGGTCATGCATTTACGCGATTTTGAGCTATTGACATTGCAAATAACAATGCCTTTTGTTTTCATTTTTAAAACATAAATAAAAGGTTTTGTCATTTACAATGTCAATAGCTTAAACTCGCAAACATGCGAGACCTATTGCATTGCAAATGCTTGTTAAATCTGAGCTGCAGAATAAAAGAACAATGGAAAGAATTTCATAACTGTATTAAGCTTCTGAAATGTAGAGCAGTATACAAATTCTGAAGAAAAATGGAAAAAGCAATAATAAAATCAAAGAGTTCCATAAACACTGGTAAAACACTGTTTCAGTTGTTTTTATGGCGCACAAATGAGTAACCACTGAAAAGCAGTTTTTTTGAAGTAATAAAATCACTGGAAAACACAGAAAAAACACCATCGGAATTTCCCAAAAATAGAAACTGAAAACAGGAAAGCCTAATTGTAATTCGGAATCTAAAACGCCATACAACAAGCTTTGTTGCCTCCCCACGCTCATCATTGTTTTTTGGCAATTATTTCTGGGGGAGGAAAAAGCAGCAAATTGCTATCATTCCCTCCTCCTTAAAGGAAAGTGCTCTCTTGAAACTTCTCTTTTATTTCTTATGCGGCTCTATCTCAGATCAATGAACAAAAAACTGTGCTTGCGTAGTTTTGTAAGAGCACGTAGTGATTTATCTGCAGTTAGGCACGCCTACAATATGACAATATGCTGTGTTAATTCCAACTTTTATGTATTGCTTTTCTTGCTGATGGTGCACAGCAATGTCAAATGGCATTGGCTAAACCAATAGGCAGCAAAGGCAAGTCCTATTGACTTGATTTAGCTTGTTTTAGGTGCAGTTATGCTATTGTGTGCTCTCTCCATTGATAGAAGTTGGTTCTGGTGGCTCAGTGGACTAATGTATCGACTTCAGGAGTGTATATTTAACTTCAAGGCAATGGGTCGACTCAGCCTGTCATCCTTTTGAGGTCAATAAAATGAGTACCATTTAGATGGTTAATAATAAACATCTGTTTTCAGACCGAGTGTCAAGATTCACTTCTGGGTGAATGTGCGTTTTACAAATATCCTGTGATCTGATTTTCTGAGTTAATGGCAGCATGTGCACTAACCCGGTAAGCTACCTTTCTAGACGTCCTGAAGTTTATGAAATTACATTTTCTGTACAAAGAGAGAAAATAACTGTAAAGAGTACAATAATAGCTCAGACAGGCTGAAAAGACCGGATCTGAAAAGTAATGTTACAGAAATGTCTTCTATCTGACTTGCGGCTATCAATCAGTTTTGATCCACATATTGTGAGCCCAGAATTACCTTGGGGAGAGAGTCTTTCACTTCATTTCAGGGGCACTATGGCAATGAGAATGTGGCCCAATGACTAGGGTGGTTTACCTCAGAGGGGTCAAACTAGGTTTGAATCTCGGCAGGAACGCTCAACGGGGCATTTTAGCAACGGCTTTATCTCCGCTTTGGCAGCACTTTTCGCCGCTAAAGGGGTGATTTTTCTATCGCCTTATCAGCAAGCTGTCACTAACAGGCGTTAGGAACAGCTTTCTGGCGATAGCGGCTGTTTTTCCTATCGCCTTGCATGCCAGCGATGATTATCTCTAATGACATGCAAGGTAGGCGTTCCCAACTAGAAGCGACTGAAAACAGTCGCTAACACTACTTCCCCCTATTACCCACCCAGGTGAAGCGATAAAAAAAGTCATGCTAAGCACGATTATCGCTAGTATTCAACACCTGCTGAAAACCTGATTTACCTGTATTCCTCAATGGGAGGTGGATTTTCAGGCTAAGTCCACCATGGCGTTAATGCTTAATATCGCTGGCTTTCCAGCGATATTCAGGCTTTTCGCCGCTATTCCTGGATATTTTTTCAAAGTGGAGATAAACGTTGCTAATAGCATGTTTTCCCCGCTAAAATATCCTTGGTGTCATATTTCTATTGTCCCTGTCGTGGCCATGCTGCTCTGTGTGTGGGATTATTTGGGCCCTGTTCTCTGTTTCCTGCTATATGTCTCTAAGGATGGGTCCATCTCTTTCTACGTGCCTATGTTCTTGTACTGTGCTTTTTCCATTATCTTTATGCGCACCCATTTATTTTTGCTTCCATACTGTGCGTGGATCTGCCAGGTACTGTGCCCGACGCTGATGAAAAATCATGCCTCCGGGCAGAGTACGTCACATACCGTCTCCATTCAGTCTAGTGCTATAGCTGCATATATTTAAAAGATGTCCTTCTTTTGAAGAAAACGTTTAGTCTCTCAGTGGTTATTTACAGTACCTAATGTTTGGCTTTCCCTTTCGTACTGGATTGGAAGCCCTGATGATAAAGGATGAAAATTGACTGTTAGGGGTGAAATGGGCGGCTTACATTTCCTGAAGGTACACAAGATAGGGGAAATAAGGGAAAGGAGTGTGGGTGAAACTTGAGGATTTGTGAGGGTAGTGGACACGGACAAAGTGGTGTGACATATATTCATCACACCACTTTGTCCGTGTCCACTACTCTCACACCACACTGAGCACCACAATGTGTAAATACATGTATATATACTGAGTACTATCTCGAAAAGATTTATGCAACAGACTGCTATTCACAATAATAGCACAATAAATTGGGGATTGATTCCGCAAAAGAAACTTGGTATTTTGGATGTGAATAACTATGTGTATCTAATATTGTTTTACACTACCTGACCATTCCTTACTGTACTGAACGACTAACCAGGGTCTGGTAGGCTTGCGGCCCTCCCCCCCATTGATACGCAACATACATTTCCTGAACACACAACCCTCTTGCAGCAAATCGCTGGACCCTTGCCAATTTCCAAATACTGGATAACCTCCAGTTTGTTACAGGTGCGTGCAGGATGGAGTCATCGACATTGTTTTGTCAAGATATTGAGCAACAGCAGGGGGGCCAGGGGAAGGTCAGCAGACTGGGTCAGGTAGAGCAAGTTAAAAGCCTGGCATGCCTCGCTCACTTCTCAGAACGTAAAAGAACGTGAAATAAGAGGGAAAGCAGCAAAAAAGAAGGCCGAAGAGAGGGCGGCATCGCCCTGCAGCAGACAACAGGTAAGTACAGGATTCGTAATGCAAATGTGAGCATATGTGGAGCACCACTACCAGCGCACTTTACGGAAATTACACACACATGTTCAATCTAAAAGAATGTCCGAGAGGAAGATGTTGTGGGCTGGCTCAGTGGTCATCTGTGAAGCTCGGAGATCGGAATCAGACTGTGAAACTCCTGACGATCAAGTTGTGTGAAACTGCTCAAATCACTTTGTCTCCCTTGGTCATGCTTAGAAACAGTTGTAAAGAAAACTGCACTAAAGCGGTAAGAAGTCATAAGCACAATGGGCCTTATTTATGAAGGACTTGCGCCGCCGGTGCGTCACTTTTTCCCATGTTAAAAGTGACGCACCGGCGGCGCAAGTCCTTCATAAATAAGGCCCAATGAGTCCAAGCGGTGTGACAGTGGTGTGTGGGTTTGAGGAGGACCCCAACAGCTGAGTTAAGTTTACTTATCTTATGTATAGCCTAAGTTTAATATTGCCCTTACTGTTAATGGCATGTGAAGGTACCTGTGTCGTTTACAATCTCTTGCCATGCAGCTCTGGGAAGGAGCTCAAGGGTTTTCTAAACGAGGTGAGGGGCGGGTGAGATCTTGAGGGTTCGGCTGAGTAATTTTCTGTTTCATTTGTCGGCTTATGTCAGGTTCTGAATGATCAACTAGAAAAGATGAATGGGGTAGTCAGTAGAAAGATTCCATGCATGTCTCAAATCGAACAGGAATTAGCGTAATTGCAACTGTCCCTGGCACAGTTCGGATGGGGTTTATAAACAACCATGGGGTTTCCCAACCAAGCCCATGTGTGCATTGCTTTATGGGCAGCACTTGACCTCGTAAATATATATTTCATTTAGTGGAAACTGAAACAAAATATGTATTGATCGATCCTATTAACCATATTAATATCTTTGTACTCTAACACTGGGTTGAACTCCCAAAAGGTTTTAAACACTAAATAAATAAACAGATTAAAAGCCTATTAAACCTTCGCTCTCGGTGCAGAAATTCCACCCGAAAACACATTAATGTCCTATGAGTTCCATCTGAGGTATCTGGGAATAACCCATCTGCTAAAGGTGGACTTTTCGAGTGGGGTCTCCAACCTTTTCCGTAGTGAGAGCTACTTCTAAACAGTGAAAATAATTGTGAGCTACTAAAGGCAGAGCAACTCGCGAATTGTTGCCAAAGTTCCCCCACGCCCAGCCTAATTGACTAAAGGGCCTCTACAGAGATAGAACTATCCATTTAGTGTACTGTATGCAATGCACAACATGAAACCAGAAAACATAACAATAATCCAGGCTTTTCCTTCAACAAACTGTGTGATTCTGGCCTCTGCAGTCACCAGCTAAGTAGACTACAGTCATAAGAAAGTATAGGGTGCTGCGGAGCTGTGTAAAGCTACCAGAATACTGAAAAACAATAAATTGCACATCTGTCTCTCAGGCCTTGTCATCCAACAAACGGTTCCATCCCATAACACGGTAAATGCACACCGGTGGTCATCACCCCTGACAGGAAACACGTCCCACAAAAGAATTACAACACCATTCCAACCACACACCCTACATGACGTAGCTTTCTGACTATGTAGGTAAGTACTTCAGTGCCCTACAATTATTACATCATGTCTTCTTTTTCTTTATAATTACACATGACGGCACCTTGAAATGCTTGAGTTCAGGGTGTGCACTGCACAAAAGTCTCCCCTGACAGACTATAAAGGTGCTCTATGCATTAATAAGCTCTGGCACATATATGGTACACATGACTTTCCTCTTAGTTCATTAATATAGCATTCTCATAAGTGTCGGTGGGAGTCCATGACTGTTTCATATTTAAAAAGTATCACTCCTAAAAATGCCTCTCAATGCTGTGATATGATTTGATGGTCTGATGACATGTTTCTCCCTTTTGGGGAAATACAAGTAGGTATTTTTTAAAAGATTCAATTTCTGTATGACTTTGTGTAATTATTTACAAACTTTTCAAATCTGTGCAAGGAAGGGGTCATACGCCTAAGCATGGCTCATGCCTCAACTTTCCCTGGTCATTGGCTGCAGAAAATATAGCCACTACAGGGGGTAGGTACTGTTTGCAAATGGGATGAATTTAAAAGTGATGTGTTAAGACTTAAGAGCCTTATGTTCATTATGCCATCAAATTAACATTTCATTTGAAATTCCTCCCATTATTTCATTAAATTAAAGCAGCGTTTTACAGCGATTTTTTTGTTTAATAAGGTACGCCTTGCAGTTATTTTGCATTTCTCTCATCATTTCACTAAAATGTAATGAAAAAAATGTAAAATGATGTTTGTGGCCACAGCTGCCAAGTTTTCGGGTTGCTTATGTGTGACATTTCTATGTTTTTAGTATGTGTATGTGTGACATTTAATTTCCAATGAGTGACTCTGTGAATTACACTATTATGGTTAAAACTAAGGAGTAATATCCAGGCAAACAAATATTTATCACAAATTACCCACTTCTGAGACATGAAACGTTCAGGCAAAAACCTTAAACTGATGTAAAAATCCTGAAATGGAAGGTCCCGAGCCAGTCTCTGACCTTAGAACAGAGCAGCCTCGAAAAATCTTGCAAACATGACCTAACCTGCATGTCAAATAACTTCAATTATTTGCTCGGCCTTGAAAGAGGAAAGTATATTTTTTATTTATTGTCACAGTAAAGTAGTTTGGTCATAGTCAGACAAACTAACCGCACAAAATGCATTGTCCTGTAAACATTAGTAGAAGGGAGCATGTTCTATTTTCTTTTTAAAAATATAGGACAAATGAAGGTGGAGAAACTTTCTTTAGTCCTCTTATTAAACACAACTATTTTGCCCAATACGTTTCAAGAGAAGGCTTGCCACATTTGACAGATGATTTGTTTTATCTGTGTGCTAGCTGATCCTAATTATACGGTGTGTTATAGATAAATATGCCCAGAGCTTTAAGTGGGCCGGGTCTCAAGGGGTCTGAGCACCGGCAGTTTTTTAAAGGGGGCCTCGAAACGGGTCTCTATCGGGCTCTGTTTTGAGCCCTGGCACAGGCGGTCCGTTTTTTCCAGACTGCAGAGACAGCAGTTTACTGTCACTGCAGTCCGGAAAAAAGTGCAAGGGCACAAAACAGCCCGATAGAGACCCGTTTCAAGACAAGCACATGGATGTGCGCTGCCCACATGGCTCACTTCTCACTAATGGAGAAGTTACGGCATGACGTCATGCCAGGTGAGCGTTGTGGGAGAAGGGAAATCCTTTAGAGTGAGTCATTTTCTCTCTGGATTTTCCTTCTCTTTCTGAAACGCAGGAGCAGCAACATTATGGTAGGGTCACCAGGGCTTTAATTGGAAGCTTTTTCAATATTATATGTAACAAGATATAGTTGCAGCTTATTTATCTTATGCAACTAATAACCGTTGACAAAGCCAATAGTCCTTACTTGTAGGTATGATATTACTTATTGCATCACATATCTGGATGCAACGTCAGAAACAGCAAAATACAAGTTGGGTGGCACACTATGCTAAACAAAGATTTTTAGCGCAAGTGTTTAAAAGCCACGCCCCTAATTAGCGGCCCCGCCCCTTTGAGAGACCCCCCAGTTTTTTCATCCCACTTAAAGCCCTGAATATGCCTCTCTGTGCAATAGTAGACAATTCTATATTTGTCCGCAGGCCAAGCCTAACTCAGAAAGGATTACACATGTGGGCTGCACTTAAGGTCAAGGTATTTCAAACTACCTGTCCCAAGACTTGTCATTACATGAACTAAACATCTCACATCCCCATTTAATTCCCCACAAAGTGCACCCAGATGATTGTTTGTAGGCTTACCGTAACTTTGTCTTACTCCCGGTGCTTGCTGTGCTGCTCTGCTTGCTGGCGCTTACGGAAGGGGCTGAGGCTCTCTCTCAGAAGGGGGCATGTGCAAGTCGAGTGAAATCCTTCCAGGGCACTGCTAACTGCAGGTATCAGTCATCCCTCTGTGGCAGTAGTCAATGCTGGTAGTCTGCCGATGGTTTCACGCTAGGCAGAAACTGCAGAGACGTTTCTCTTGACATGGCCTGGGGCTCAGGAGAGTGCGCAGATTGTATGCTGCCAGCAGTGCTGGTTTACGGTGGCTGTAGTGGAGTCTTTTAATGAGGGTTAAGGTCTTTTTTCCCTCCTATTTTCACCAGGCCGAAACCACTGTCTGCCAGGGTGGCAGAGGGAGGAATAAATCCTCTTCCGACGCCTAATCTATGCAGCACCAAAGAGCACAGCTTACTCTGTCCCACATGGCTGAAAGGTGACATTTAACCCTAGCAGCTGCTGGCACCCGGAACAACGAACTTAAGCTGCTGCCACCAGTGTCTACGTACACACCCTGTGTGCTCATGAAAGGTAGGCATGCCTTGTCAGAAATAAACGGAAAGGCCGCCCCTCTGAATCTCATGTGGGCCCTGCCGGGTGATGGTCACTCAGGATTGGAGCTTGTTTTGTTATTGCAATGATGCACGCTGTGTCAGGCCACGTGGTACCTTTGAGGCGGCAGCAGGGTAGAGAATCTCAGCTTGATTTAATCATGCACTGCTCACGCCGGGCTGACGGGCTGACGTCACCCACTTTACTAGCACGAAAAAGAGGCAAAAAAAAGCCTAAAAATAAACATAATAACAATGATAGGGTACAAAAGCGGGCATCAGGATGCGAGCTACTGGTTGGTTGTTGACGAGCTGCCGGTAGCTCGCGATCGACCGGTTGGAGACCCCCCACTTGACTTGATCAGAGCTTGTTTTACTTTTCATCAACATCACACTTGAGACATTCATTGCTGCACTTGGTTGAGCTCTACATCTGGTGAAATAAGAACGGTAACCAGGCAAAGAAACAATACCAAGCTGACAACACCTCCTCCATCCAAAGCTTTCCACCAACTTGAACTTTCAATAAGCTTTGAGTACCTTCATCTAGGGAGCCCTCTGGCAAGAAGGTCCAAGGTTGGTCAAAATCCACTGGATTCACAAGCAGAGATTATGCCCTTGAAAAGAAAGACTAGTACTGATGTTAAGTGTACCAAGTTATCGGGACCCACAGTTTTAGGCAGACGCCTTTCAATAATTTTGTAGCTTTTCCCAAGATCCTATGTTTTTTGCAGACAATTCGACAATGGGACTCACTAATGTGACCGTCTACAAATACTTTAATAGTCCCCCCAATTTATCTATATTATCGGCAGCTCCCAGTGAATTTACAGTAAAATGCTAAAGTTTTACTTTGGACATAAAGTCACTTTCTACTTTCAAATGTTTTAGTATCTTCTAGCGAAAACTTGCACACCAATCCTTGCATAGACCTTAAGTCTCTTAAGTGAGATTCAATTTTGCTTACTGATTTATGAGTTCTTCTTTCTGGCCTTTTTTCCCTTCTCAATAATGAACATTGGGGCATTGTGAGGGTTCACTAAAGCATGTTAAACCTATAGACAATCACCCATGCTTGGCAGCTAGCAATGCACTGACGAGTTTTGTTCTCACACCAGATGGCTGAACACAATAACCGAGTGATACCTGTGCATTCTTAGTGCAATGATAGTTGTGGGTTGTAACGATTGCTCCTGGGTGCCTGCGTGCCTGACCTCCTACGTAAGCCAATGATTCAAGAACCTCTGCCAGGGGACTGGACCTGATGATCCATATATATATATATATATATATATATATATATATATATATATATATATATATATATATATATATATATATATATATATATATATATATATATATATATATATATATATATATATATATATATATATGTATATATATTTATATATATATATATATATATATGTAAATATGTAAATATATATATATATATATATATACATATATATATATATATATATATATCAGCACTTTGTTTTTTGATATATATATATATATATATATATATATATATATATATATATATATATATATATATATATATATATATATATATATATATATATATATATATATATATACATATATATATATACATATACTAGCAGCCCGCCCCAGCGTTGCCTGGTGCAGAAGGGGGCTGGGGCAGCATTTCAGGCTTGCCTGCACTCCCGCCCCCGCCCCCGCCCGCCACAACATTGTCTGTGTCCCGGACTATATCGTGGCGGGCGTGGGCTGGGGCGGGAGTGCACGCAATACTGAAATGCTGCCCCCAGACCCTGAGCCTTACCGCAGTTGTTCCAGGCCAACCTCCCGCACCAGCTCCCTCCCGTCCCGTGTCCCAGAGCCTTACCTGAGCCTCCGCTCCTCGCCGAGCTCCTCACTTCACCGCCGCGCCTCCTCGTCATCACGTATGTTGCGTCCAGCGCTACGTCGTGGCCGTCAGCGTCGCGGCCGGCGCTACTTTCAGGGCACTACTTTTTTTTTAAAGGTATATTTTTACATTTATGTTTTTTTTTATTTTCTATAGCCCATGTCCATCTGCACACCCTGAGGATTACAACAATGTATTGGGTGTGTGGATTGGCGCTGTGGTTCCCGAGTTTACCTTGCCAAACTGTTTGTGTTCTCTCTTTATAATAGTAGCACTCATGATTTTCTGCTCGCTGGGAGTGGCGACATAAGGGGACTTGGAAGACTGGCTGGTTAACTCCACAACACTGGTCATCGTGTCCTGCTTGGGTGACCGCAGGGAAGACTACTATCATACCCTCCCCACCTCACCAACCCGGACTGCCACAATCACTTGGCTTTCTGGGAGTTGAAGTTCTCCAACTAAACCAGACTTCAGCAGGTGAGCCTTATTGCTAGGGGGAGGAGCGGATCGCGCCAGTACTTCATCGGAGGCAGCAGGATTAACACACAACGGATGGAGGCTCCCAGTGTTGGGTACTGAGGAAGCCACAACGGCGAAATGCATCTACCGCCACTGGGACTACCTAACTGTTAATAAAGCCCGTTTTCCTTGTCCCCCCTGGGCTCCTGCTTCATTCTTTTTTGGAGGAAGTTTCGTTTACATTAATTGTGCCTTCCAGTGACACAATACAGGAGCACCGCCACGCTTTGGGACCCGGACAGCTGCTGGTACTTGCCTGATGGCGTCCACTGTTTCCTGGGAAGGATAGTCCGGCACCCACCCCGCCTGCAGAGAATACGGAGCAGTGAGGCATTGCCTCGTTCTGGACTTGGTGCACCTGCACTTCTGATCCCTGCACTCATGATTTTCTGCTCGCTGGGAGTGGCGACATAAGGGGACTTGGAAGACTGGCTGGTTAACTCCACAACAGTGGTCATCGTGTCCTGCTTGGGTGACCGCGGGGAAGACTACTATCACACCCTCCCCACCTCACCAACCCGGACTGCCACAATCACTAGGCTTTCTGGGAGTTGAAGTCCTCCAACTAAACCGGACTTCAGCAGGTGAGCCTTATTGCTAGGGGGAGGTGCGGATCGCGCCAGTACTTCATCGGAGGCAGCAGGATTAACACACAACGGATGGAGGCTCCCAGTGTTGGGTACTGAGGAAGCCACAACGGCGAAATGCATCTACCGCCACTGGGACTACATAACTGTTAATAAAGCCCGTTTTCCTTGTCCCCTCTGGGCTCCTGCTTCATTCATTTTTGGAGGAAGTTTCGTTTATATATATATATATATATCAGGGCACTTTGTTTTTTGATATATATATATATATATATATATATATATATATATATATATATATATATATATATATATATATATATATATATATATATATATATATATATATATATATATATGAAGAAAGGCTCCTCCCCAGCCTGCTCTGTGCTCGCAGACACTGCCTCCACGCCAGCAAGGAAGAGGGACGGACCAGCAATTCAGCAAGATGGTAATTTTTATTGCAGATTTAAAACAGAACCAGCGACGCGTTTCGGGCGGAAAGCCCTTGGTCACGCTGCAACATGTTTACAATCAATTATGCTCTTTTTATAGGTGTATGCAGTGATTTGGGCGCCACCCCCTGGTGACGCCCACCATGATCTTGTGGTGAATAATAAACAGTGAAAATGCACTACCGCTGATATATGGTTGCCATTGCTGAATAGACATACAAGAAATTATCACTGGTTAAATCCAGTAAATCATCAACACATAATCAATTATATGCAAATCTACCAAGGTACAATCCTTTCCTGTTGAATTTCATTTAAGAAAAGAAATGTCTTTCATATGTGCAAAATAAGCAATCTAATTCCTTTAGCAGCAAAAATAGTAAAGTGCATGTGCCTAAAAGTGCATAAGTGATGATAAAATTCTTATAAAGTGCAAGATTTTAGCGGGAAACATATGGAACTACCACTGAAACAGTTATTAATAATTATGCATCAGTTATCAATGTTTAAATACAAAAATTCATCATCCTAGTTACTAATATTTCTATTTGAAAGGTCAAAATAGAACAAGAAGGACCATTCTAGCAGAAAGCTAAAAATTACAGTATGTATAAAAAGATTTCTAATTCATGTATATACATATCTATACACATCCCCACCTATATACCCACCACCCCACAAACCTAGCCCATTTTATAACAAGTGAATATTTCAATGGATTACTAGAATCCTATGTGTTTGTATAAAGCAAAATAAAGCAACATAAATGGCAATAACTGTATATATACACACCCAACTGAAAAACTAACTATACACACCCAACTAAAGAGCCCTCTCATAATTATTTACAAAGTACTAATCTGTGTCATTCAATATATACATACGCTCTTTCCTGTGCAACACTAAGCCCAAGATCAAAATAATATCAATATCAAAATTCTATACATGGTACTCACGAAATGGTAAAAATCACTGTACATTTAAAAGATAATACATTTTTATCGAAATATAGTACGTGATATGTGAATAAGAATGTATGAAAATTGTGTATATATAACGATGCCTAGTGCCTAAAAGTTGCCAAGTAAAGTGCATGGATGTCCCTATGGGTGAAGGTCGATGTGAGTTTCACCAGTTGTAATAGCAGAGTAAGGGACATATATATGGGACTTCTAATAGGGAACCTAACTAGAAGATCCCTGAATCAGAACACAGATGAAGGTGGAATCAGAGGCTGGCAAGGTCCAATGATTTTATAGAAAGTGATGCATCTCCTCAATATTGTTGAGCCCGTTAGGCCAACGGCTATCGAGCTCCAATATATATTTAGACTCCAATTTTCTAAGTTGGACCTCACGATCTCCTCCTCTTCTAGATAAAGGAACTGCCCCTATCATGAAATAGCTTAAACAACTAAGGTCTTTGTTGTGCATTCGTTTAAAGTGACGGGCGACAGGGTACGCGGGGTCACTATGCAAAATGGCCCTGAGATGCTGTAAAATTCGGGCGTGCACCTGGAGCTTAGTGCTTCCAACATATCTAAGCCCACAGGTGCACGTCAGAACGTAAACAGCATGATCAGTCTTGCAGTTGTAGTTGCCATGGATGTTTTTGGCAACTTTACTGAATGGGGTGTAGTACTGGGTGGTAGTGACCCCAAACTTACACGCCCTACAACTGGAGCATTTAAAGAAACCGTTGGTTGGGCGAAGCCATGGAATTTTGGATTTCAATTCCGGTGTTGCTTTATCTAAATGGCTGCCCATGGTTCTAGCTCGCCTGAAGGTCACTGTGGGAGAAGAGGGCAACCTAGTGTTGAGAATATGGTCGCTCATAACAATCGGCCAATGTTTGTTCAAAATTGAGCTAATTTTTCTGTCTTCTCTACTGAAAGTCGTGATCAGACGTGGGCACTCCAGTTGGGGTGTAGTTGTAGGAGGAGGTTCGATTTCCAAAGATGAGTCAGGGAAGAGACTCTCCCTAGATCTAGTCAAGGATTTTTTTAATGCAGTATTTAATATCTGCTCAGAGTAACCCCTGGCCCTCAATCTGGCCATGAGTTCTGCCAAGCAGGCATCAAAATCCGAGGGAGAGCTGCATATTCTTTTTAATCTGAGGATTTCACCGTAGGGGATCCCCGAGATTGTGTGTCTGGGATGCATGCTGGAAGCATGCAATGTGGCGTTGCCAGCCGTCTGTTTTCTGTGGAGGGTGGTGTTGACTATTCCATTGGAGACATATACCTCCACATCCAAAAATTGGATGCGATTTTCACTGATGTTGGCCGTGAAATGAAGGTTAAGCGAATTATCGTTGATGTCATCAATAAAACGCAAAGCTTCCTGTTTGCTACCCTTCCAGATAATAAAGATATCATCTATGTATCTTAAGAAGTATCTAACATGATTCTCCATCTATGTCTTGTGGCGCACTTTGAGGACCCGCTCCTCCCACCAGCCAACGTGCAAGCACGCATAGCTGGGGGAGAAGCAGGCCCCCATCGCCACGCCCCTTTGTTGCTTGTAAATTTCTTTCCCAAAAGAAAAGAAATTGTTGTTGAGGCACCATTTAATCAAGCCCATGATTATCTTATTGTGCTCATAATAATGGATGGGTCTACTGGAAAGGTAGTGTTGTACTGCTGCTAACCCTTTGTCATGATCTATGCTGGTATACAGCGATTCCACATCAAGCGAAATTAAAAGCATTTCATTTTCCCATTCTAGTGTGGATATTTTAGATAAAAAGTCACTAGTATCTCGGATGAAACTGGGAATATATATATATATATATACATATACTAGCAGCCCGCCCCAGCGTTGCCTGGTGCAGTAGGGGGCTGGGGCAGCATTTCAGGCTTGCCTGCACTCCTGCCCCAGCCCGCCACAATATTGTCTGTGTCCCGGACTATGTCGTGGCGGGCGGGGGCTGGGGCGGGAGTGCACGCAATCCTGAAATGCTACCCCCAGACCCTGAGCCTTACCGCAGTTGTTCCAGGCCACCCTCCCGCACCAGCTCCCTCCCGTCCCGTGTCCCAGAGCCTTACCTGAGCCGCCGCTCCTCGCCGAGCTCCTCACTTCACCGCCGCGCCTCCTCGTCATCACGTATGTTGCGGCCAGCGCTACGTCGTTTTTACATTTATGTTTTTTTTTATTTTCTATAGCCCATGTCCATCTGCACACCCTGAGGATTACAACAATGTATTGGGTGTGTGGATTGTCGCTGTGGTTCCCGAGTTTACCTTGCCAAACTGTTTGTGTTCTCTCTTTACAATAGTAGTATAAATATATATATATATATATATATATATATATATATATAAATAGCCCAGAATCAGCGCCCATTGATATGCACATGTTATAACACCTTTGTAGTCTATTTTCCATGTCTATGCATAGATCACGTGGTGTCACTGTGAATTGAAAAAAATGAGTGTGTGCACTATATAAATGAAAAAATACTGCATGTCCGTCATGTGATCAAGGGCAGACCCTGCCCGAAACGCGTCATGCCAAATTTCAGCTGCAAAATGGTAAAATAAAACGCCTGCTGTGACACTCTGCAACTCGTGTGGTGGTCCGTATTTTCTGTGGGTTCATCCTGGTAACAGAATTTTATCCATATATATATATATATATACATATACATATATATATATATATATATATATATATATATATATATATATATATGTATATATATATATATAGATATATATATATACAGACGCGAAGCCCTTTGGCGAAGCGCGTCTGTTGTGGGGGTAGGGGCTTAAATTAAAAACTCTGAAACTTATGGTATGGTGTGCTGGTCGTTTGTCTAGCCGAATTGGAGTGGACGGTTTTCTAGTACGTAAGCGGCTCACCACCGCGGACCAAGCACCCGGGACTGAGAGGAGCGACGGCGGTGAGGACTCTGTTGTGCAAATTTTTATGGCCGTTTGCCCCGGAGCAAGAAGTATTCAATTGAGGTTTTGAGCAGAATGGAGTGCTCAATCCCGAAAGAAAACGGAAAGTAAAATCGAGTGCCGTGGAACCCCGGTGAAAGGCGAGAGGCTTGGACGCATCTGCTGAGACTACGGCAGACGAACCGAGACATCCGCTCCGATCTGGTGAGTGAAGCTGCAACAAGAGTACGTACATTTTTGAATGCGCTTCTGTCCCGCTTTTAGATACCAATGTCAACATCCTTCAGCCCCATAAGTGTGTATCAATTTACAAACACCGCCTCCCAGTAAAAAACTTTGTGCGCTGCATGCTGAGATTGCGATTGAGGAAAGAAAGAAACAAACAGCACCATGTCAAACACAGGAGACTTAATGCAGGAGAGAGAATCAGCGGCCGAAATAATGTTCAAATCAACTAAAGACAAACCGACAAAAGCTGCGAGGGAAACTACAACTCCGGTCCCTCCTAGCAATTTAAAAATATTATTTCAGAGACTGGAAAAACTAATGGAAAGAGAAGTCAGAAAGTGGTGGGAAGCCACGTCCCTACAACGTTATGTGGACTGTGATCGAATTCCGAGGGGTCTCCGCATTTTTTACAGTGCCCTCATATGAAAGACCTTTTCCAGCCCTGTTAAAGGAATGGGCTGAATATACAGCAGAGAGCACAAAAGGAATGGTAAAAATGCTAATTAAATATGCCTGGATAGACAGAGATGATTGTCTAAAGGAAATAGCGGACCTGGAGAAAACGATCGCAAATGAGAAAGACACCAAAACCAGTGATGATCTAAGAGCCACAATGTTGAAAAGAGTTAAGGAATACGAACTAGGAATCAGAAAAAGGAAACAGAATAAATTCCATAGAGATGAACAAGATTACATGTCAGGAAGAATTCTGACATTTGCTCGTAAGTTTGATGCCACCAGAAAACGCTTGGCACAAGGGGCCCCTGGACCAAATAATGCAGAAACTTCGGAATCTGAAGCCGAAATTTCAGATGAAGAACGAACGGGGGCACATGGGAGCAGAGACAAAACCAGCGATGAACAAAACGAAAATGTTTTTTTCGACGAGTTTCAGGTGATAAAAGAAACAAGACAGAGGCCGCAACAACGCAATCATCCCCCAATGCAAAATCAAAGAGGAAAACAAGGAGGGGCAAGAGGGGGAAATGCCGCTACCGCCTCGCCAAGGGTAACGAGGAGTGCTTCCAAACGCACGAAGTGGTAAAAGATCAAACCATTATTAACCTCTCTACAAGAACATTAACGAGAGATGAGGAACGTGTACTCAAGAAAGGCTTGAGCTTCTGTCCCACCAACGATTTCAATCTGGTTGATACCAAGATTGACCTCTTCAAATACATCAGGAAGCTGAAATTCCAAAAGATCTTTGCTATGCATCCCAACAACCCAAGCAATGTTGACAATCAAACGGTAAATGAAGTTGAAGATAGCGAAACGCTTACCCAACTTTTGGAGACGATAACTGACACAACCTTGACCACAACGAACATCCAGAATACTGATGCACAAACTCCATCCTGTGCGAGCAAACAAATAAGAGACCCCAGCAGTATAAAAAAGAAATTGAAGAAACTTCCCAAAACACAGTATGATGCGATTGACGTCTTCAGTAATGCAGTCCTTATGGACCTTGAAAAATTGGCAAAAGAAAAACTAGATGTGAAAAAATCAAATATAACTAGGAAAGAATGGGAAGCGATAAAATCTCTACGCAGTGATGAAACCATTGAGATCAAACCCTCCGATAAGGGTGGAAACATTGTTATATTTACCAAAGAGAATTATCAGGAGGAGGCCCTGAGACAACTAAGGGATACAGACTGTTACATAACAATCAACAAGGCGGAATACAAGAGCATCATGGACTTCAACAAATTATTGGGAGTCTGGAAAGATCATGGAATGCTCAGTATGGACGAACTGTCATATCTACAATGTGATTCACCCATTCTTCCCACATTCTATCACTTGCCAAAAGTCCATAAGAATCCAAAGAGACCTCCAGGACGACCAATTGTCTCGGCAATTGGCAGCTTACTAGAGAACGCATCCAGGTTCATTGATGGTTATATTGCACCAATTGTAAAGGAACTTCCCTCTTATGTGAGGGATACACAGGACTTTCTTCGACTGATTGACAATATTGCTTGGGAACCAGGTTTCCTATTAATAACTCTGGACGTTGTCAACCTCTATACCTGTATCGCCCATGAAAACGGTATTGCTGCAGCTAAGTGGTTCCTGGACCAGAAACATGGCCAATACCGGGACCACAACGAAATGTTGATACAACTGATAACATTCTGCCTTAACAACAATATATTTTTGTTTGCAGGACAGCTGTATAGACAGGTTAGAGGAACATCTATGGGCTCGTGCTTCTCTCCCAGCTACGCAAATTTATTCGTCGGCTGGTGGGAGAAGCACGAGGGCTGGAGGGAGGCCAAAGACCAGTGGACAGACAATATTCTTCTATGGACAAGATACATAGACGACCTGTTTGTGGTTTGGCGCGGTAGTAAAACCTCGGCTGAGGACTATATTGCCGCACTTAACAACAATAACTGGAACCTCAAACTTACAAGTGAAATCAGTGACACCAGTGTCTATTACCTTGATCTGGAGGTCTATGTAAACAAGGGGAAAATACAGACCCGGCTTTATAGAAAGCCCACGGCAGGGAACGCTGTTTTACATGCAGCTAGTCAGCACCCTAAATGCCTAATAGGAAGCATTCCGTACGGCGAATTCCTTCACCTGAAAAGAAACTGCTCGGATAAGGAGGAGTACGTTCGGGCGAAGGAAGAAGCCAAAACGAGATTCCAGATCAGAGGATATTCTCACAACGTACTGAAAAGTGCGGATGAGAAATCCAAGGAAATCCCAAGGGACCAACTATTGGTAGTGAAACAGGTGTCAAAACAAGAGGGAAGTCCAAGAATGATAACCACATTCAACTCAAAGTCAGCAAGGATAATGCATATATTCCAAAAGAACTGGCATATCCTCAACACTGACCATGTAATGAGAAGAGTCCTTCCAGAAAGACCGATTATAACATACAAACGTAGTCAGTCTCTGGCGGACCATCTTGTCCATAGTCACTATGTCCCCAATAAAAAGAAATCTGTACAAATCTCTAAATCCAAAGGATTTTTTCCATGTCGAGCCTGCAAGGCCTGTAAGAACAATAAAATAACAAAAACATACCCAGGTAAAACTGATGAAAATGAACCAGAGAGAAACATCAAAAAACTACTCAATTGCAACTCAGAGTATACCATCTACTGCCTCCTATGCCCGTGTGGGAAACGCTATATAGGCAGTACAATCAAGCCTACTAAAATGCGAATTCTCGAACATCTGCGGGCAATTGCGAATAGAGACAAGTCGTACCCTGTGGCATGACATTTCGCAGAATTCCACAAAAGCGACAGGGACCTGCTTAGCTTTTATTGTATCGACCAGGTGGAACGTAACGAAAGGGGTGGTGACAGAGAAAAGATACTACGTACTCTTGAGTCTAAATATATCATTGGGTTAAAAACTATGGTTCCCTGGGGACTCAACAATAATGAGGAAATGTGGGTACATCTGTAAAAACAACTGGGCACTGAATAACACCTAACAGTACCCTATCCCACATGCAGGCTCTTGCTAGAGCCGCACTCTCTGTTTCATATTGATTACTCTACTTGACCTTGCCCATTCAGGGCTGAATAAATTGAACATATTCAAAAGTTCTATATATGCCCATTCAGGGCGCAGGTCTGAGAGGTCAAAAAGTCCTGTTTACGATGTGAACACAAGGGCAATGGTCCGAAATGAACTCAAACATTTACATCATAACAGGCAGAGAATCACTGTGTTTTGACAAAATGTCAGCATGCATACACTTTAGATAAAAAAGATTCATTGCTTACCTGAATGTTTTTAAATGGCACCGAGCACTTTATAACATTACAATGCCATGATATGTAAATGTTAGTCTTTGTGAGATTTGCACATTGAAAGATGGCCGCTAGGAATTTTCTGTTGAAAATGTAAACCGTTGTTTATGTTTATGATGAGTTGGCTTTAAATGGCGCTGTAAACTACTACACGGGTGAACACTGACGAAGCCCTTTGGCGAAACGCGTCTGTTGTGGGGGTAGGGGCTTAAATTAAAAACTCTGAAACTTATGGTATGGTGTGCTGGTCGTTTGTCTAGCCGAATTGGAGTGGACGGTTTTCTAATATATATATATATATATATATATATATATATATATATATATATATATATATATATATATATATATATATATATATATATATATATATATATATATATATATATATATTACCTACTGGCGGTCGCCAGTAGGTAGTTATAGTTAGGACCTAGTTTCCATAGGAAATCCTCAACATTCTATTTGGAATAACTTTGGCCCTGGTGGATGAGTCTTTGCGAATTTCTCAAAGAAGAATGCTCGGTCCGCTGCGCTCCTTCCCTGAAAGTTTGGGGGGGATTGGTCAAGTGGGGGCTGAGATATAAGGGGGGTCCCAAAACGTGTTTTCTCCATGTTATTTTCCATAGGACCTTTAGACTCGGCTACAGGTCGAACGGCTGAATAAATTTATAAGAAATTTGCCAAAACTGTAGAGTCCTCTTCGCAGATTACGCTTTTTTTGGAATGGTGTAAATCCGTTCAGTAGTTGTTGAGAAAATTAAAGTTAAAGTCAATTATATATCTATAGGCGCGCACACGTGCGCGCACCCAAGCGGCTGCGCGTGAGCGGAATTTTTTTTTGCTGCGTGACGTCTGTTAACGTTCGATTCGAAGGAAATCAGGAAGTTTTGTCCGCCATTTTGTCACTGCGAGTAAATATATTGTTCATTTCAAAGCGTTGAAAGGTAGAGATTGTCTTGCTGCCTAGGTTTTCTCGGGGTGTGTAGTAAGGCCCTTAAACGCAAAAAGATATATTTTTTTCGGGAAAAAAATAACGGGGTGTGCGCACCCGGTCGCGCACACCTATTCACAAGAGTGTGAAAATGGAGATTAATCAGAAGTTTGAGTGCTTAGATATAAGGTGGCTCTGAAAAGAGCCCTTGTGTTAATTGAGTGTTTTCTGCATTTATAAGTAAGTACCGATGCAGAGCCTGATGTTGCAGAGGAAGATTCTGTTTCCCTCATTCGTGAAATGAACACCGTCTCTCCTATAGACGTCTTGCATGTGGTATCGCAAGTTGTTGTGGTAAATAGAACTCATGCTATAATCTCTGAGGAACGCAGAAACAGATTTATTTACATGTCTCCTTGCTTTCTCAAATTGTGCACAATGTTGATTGGACCAATTCCATTTCTGTCTTTGGCATATATTGGAATATACCAAGGCAGATCGAGGAAAAAGTGTCATCAATTGTCGAAAGGTGTCTTTTAGAAGCATTTCCAGACTTACCCCAGTGATTGTGCCTAGATCGTTCCCACCACAGTGCACAATTATAAGGTCTGGTTCTGGGAGATACATAAAAGTTTTCACCAATGGAATCAATTGGTGACATTTCAATCCTCTTTTGGCAATCCATGTTATGTGTACATTTGGTAAGCCGAGGTTGCAAATTCGTCTGCTTACTGCATATTTTTCACTCCAGTGAATATAACTGTGTCCTATTAGCCAGACCTTCATTTTCAAGGGATTTGTAGTCGTCCTCCGATCGGTTCTGGAAGTGGAATGGTAGTTAGAAGTTGAAATTCTAAATAAAGAAAAAGGAAGAGGCTGGGTGTGGTTTAAAAAATAAAAATGATTGGTTGATTGTAACAAGTGGAGATTGAACAGTACGTTCCATGTTAATGTTTATGTTAAACGAAAAGTACTATTGGGTGTGAAAAAACAAGACATGTAACAGAGCTGTGTATTGGCAGGTGTTTCTGGAGGGAAAATAGTGTTCTTAGTTTGTTGTAGAACGTTAAGACATGAACTTTTGACCTGTGCCTTCAGCAAGGTGCAGAATGAGGTGTAACCATGGAAACAGCCGGAGATGGCAGTTGGTGATGGGTTCACTCTTTGGTGCCTCTGCATCTGAGTCTGTTCTCTGGTGGCAGGCGGAGAACTGTTTGTTATTGTGGAGATGAAAGGGTGATAAGAAGAGAAATACAACATAGCGTCTGGCCTGTAGAAGCGTGGGAGCAGTGATTAACTCTGAGTAAAGCGGAACTGTGTCGGTGCTTAGTAACAGTAAAAAAAAAATGTTAACAGTGGTATAACTGTCTTTACGGTGCGCGACCTACTAAGAAAGAGTTCACGGGCCGTAATTGGCTTGCAGGTTCTAGTATCAGTAAGTGAGGTCGAGAAAAGAAAACATTCAGAACTTTATTTATGAAGGCCTTGCGCCACCGGTGCGTCACTTTTTCCCATTTTAAAAAATGAGGCACTAGCGGCGGAAGGTCTTTATAAATAAGGTCCTCAGTGTCTACAGTTAAGGTTATGTGGAACCCATGAATAGTTTTTCAATATGAAATCATTTCAGTTGAGATTATGGATTAAAAGAGAAACCGTGAATATTTGAAATGTTTATTTAGAAATGTACTGTTTTAAAGGCAAATCATTATGTAATATGAGTACAGAAATTGCAAAAAACACAGTAATTGGTATTGTCAGTAGTACATGGAATACAAACGCTATAGTTGAAGAAAAATGAATATAGTTGGTAAAAAACATTGTACACTCTTATAAGGAAGTATATTATATTTTAATAAATGGAAAGTCTCTGGCCTTTCAGTTTAGGAACGATATATGAAAATGCAAGTGGTTATACATCATTACTTTATGAATCAGCTGTCAAACAACACGAAATCATAATGTCCACTGTTAGTAAAGCCAATAGGTCTGTTCTTCAAAAGAAAATATGGAAAAGAACGTTAAGAATATAGAAAACCAAAAGGAAATGAGGACGTCAATGGCTTGTATGAGAGTTATTGAAGCATTGTTTAGGCAAAATAGGTAGCTTCTGCTTGTAACAGGAAATCAGTTTTATCATTTGAAAGTATGTCAGCTATCCAATGGAAAAGAGTAAAGCAGTACTGATGATCTGTTATAATCGGAGCCTCTTTTACCATCAGAGGGCAGGTCGGTGGGTTTTCGATGTAGCTCGCTGTTAGGAAAGAGTTAACCGTCCATTGAGTAGGCAAAGTATGCAGCAAGTGCCTCTAACATGAAATCATTGTTATCATCTGAAAACATGTCAGCAATCCAATTGAGAAGATGAAAGGAGCATTTATGATCTGTCATTATTGGAGCGTCTTTTACCATCATAGGGCAGCTCGGTGGGTTTTCGATGTAGCTCTCTGTTAGGAAATCTTGCGCCGCTGCGAATATATTCCAATGACCCAGAACTCCTTGTATCGCTGCAAAGGCCATAAACCCTCCGTTGTAACAAAGCTGTTCATGATCAAGTAACGGATTCATGAGGTGATTGTAATTCGGTTCAGGAGGTACCAAATTGCAGAGACATAAATCCAGGGCCCACGTGAAATCACAGCTCAGGCAATGAAATACAGGCTGCACACAGGTGAAATACGAATATCGAAATGATAATCAATATGAAGTATTCAAAGTTGAGAGTGGTAAGGTGCCGTAGTACAGAAGCATTCTCTGTCGAAATAGTTCTAAGTGGCCCGGCTCGTTTGCGAAGGCAGGAGGGACATCCATTTTGAATTTCCCAAGATGGTAAAGGAAACGGCGCAGCACCGCTGGTTGTATAGCAACTCCACAGAATTAGGTCGCCGGCTATGCAGTGGAGAGGAGCAGAATGACTTGATAAATTTTCTAGGAGTCTAGTCACTTATATATTGCTTAGTAGTTATCAAAAAAGTAGCTTTTTTTGAACTGGAGGATGCGTTAAAAAATAAGGGAGTGATTTGAGGGAGTTGTAAAGCAAGGTCAATTTTTTTTACATCAATGCTGTTTTCTGTGAATGTTAGCTTAGTGAAAGATATGTGTGTGAGCAGATGCAACGTTAAGTTTTAAATGTGACAATGGCGGTCTTGTTCATGTCTTCCGATTCATGGTCGGTATTCGCTGCCAAATACAAAGATCAAGAAACGCATGCGTGGGGTACATAGTCTGCATTCTTACAGGAAAGCAAATGAAGGGTTATTTTTACCACGTTAGCATTGTCGTTTAAAAAGTTACAGTGATTTCCATTATATGTTAAGAAAGTGTCACTGATGAAGACTGAAAATAAATCCTTATAAATAATAGGGACTGGTGTATTTTAGAAAAGGTGTGTAACATTACATGAATTGTGAAAAAAAAAATGTAATTGAAAGTGTATGGTTTGAAAATGAAAAGTAGAGGTTTATAGTTCACGTTTTGAAAGCAGTTCTAGAGGGTCAGATGAAAGTGTATGGTTTGAAAATGAAAAGTAGAGGTTTATAGTTCACGTTTTGAAAGCAGTTCTAGAGGGTCAGATGCATGATAGATTTATAAAAAATAGAACATGTTTTTAAATAGTATTATGGAAAAAATATGTGCCTTTATGTACTATTTACATTATCTGCCTGTTGCGTATTCTTTGAGTTTTAGTAATCCTGTGTCTTATAAGTTTTCTAGGGGCAGTTTGAGGTTCATGGTGGGTTTGGGCAGGGAGGGTAGGTTGGGGGTTTGTAATAGGGGGTCCGGGTGGGGTGGAGTGCGGAGTTTAGTGAAAAGTGAGGGGGGCGGGGAGTTAGGGTGTTTGGTAATGGAGCAGAGTCAGAGGACGCCACATTTGTGTTATGGGGTGCCACGGAAATATGTATTTATTCTCAGAGGTTTATTATATTAAGGATATATATCAACATGGTGGCTCTTGTCGTTTTGTGGTTCTGTGCATGTTTATAATGCTGGCCCTGTAGTTTTTGTTTATGGACCTTATTACGACACACAGGGGAGCCACGTTGCACAGTTGGAGATCAGAGACTTAGGAAATAAAACTTTATAATTGTAAGGGCTCTAAGCGATACAAATCGCCCATTCTCGGTGTAAAAAATGTCACCGCTATTGGTGGTATTTTCTACGGTGTTAGTGGTCGAAGGAGAATAGTAACATATATGTGAAAGCAAATTGTGTAACAGGCTCAGCATTTCACATTATCGCGTGAAAACAAAAGTTGCTTTTACATAGCAATAAGTCTCTTATAATTAAGGGACGGAGTGTATATAGTGCTATTTAGTACTCTGCTATGTGATTGATGTCGAATATTTCATAAGAGGAGGCTTTAAAACTTTTTCGATAAACTGGTTTTCTAGGGAAGTGGGTGGAGTGTTCCGTGTAAATTGCAGAATAGAAACTAGTAAGAACCAATTGGAAGTGTTGTTTTAAAGTCACATGACTGCACATGCGTGTCTCGATGCCTGTACGCGATAGGTGGGTGCGCGCACCCGGCCGCGCACTATAAGAAAGCGGCGAAAAAACATCTCATAATATGCTCTTGGAGCTCGTTTTGGTAGAAAGAGTTAGTTCTGAAAAGAACTTTTTTTTTTTTTTTTTTTTTTTGGAAACAAGTGTTATGATGCTTTTGATTTCTTAAAGTTGCTAAGACATTTTTCAGTATGTCATACTATCCAAATAAAGTGAAGAAATTTAACTTTTCTTGGAGCATTTATGACTCTCAATTTTGTGTTTAATTAGAGTAAAGCTTTGCTCTCCGTATACAAGAAGTTCTCCACAGTTGTTGCATTTTATGTGCACGTTCGCCAGACATGGTTTCAAGTCCATTTCAGCACTCGATGGAGATACAGGTCGTCCACCGGAAGATGTGCTGATTACTTCTGATGGTAATAGCGTGGCCTCCGTTTTTCTTGTCAAAGGTGGTCGCTCATTTCCTTCAGATTCGGAAGATGAATGCGGAACGGTAGCCATTGCAGTGAAGTCTTCGGGAAGATGTTCGACGTTGTTTTCTCTTGAGAGTAGAAAAGAAAGTGATGGAAGTGGGTGGAGTGCTGCGTGTAAATTCCAGAATAGAAACTACCAAGAACCAATTAGAAGTGTTGTTTTGAAGTCACATGACTTCACATGCAAGTGTCAGGTCCTGTACGCGATAGGAGGGTGCGCGCACACGTTCTCGCACTAAAATAAAGCGGCGAAAAAACATCTCATTATATGCTCTTGGAGCATGTTTTGGTGGAAAGAGTTAGTTCTGAAAAGAACTTTTTTTTTTTTTTGGAAACAAGTGTTATGATGCTTTTGATTTCTTAAAGTTGCTACGACATTTTTCAGTATGTCATACTATCCAAATAAAGTGAAGAAATTTAACTTTTCTTGGAGCATTTATGACTCTCAATTGTGTGTTTAATTAGAGTATAGCTTTTCTCTCCGTATACAAGTAGTTCTCCACAGTTCGTGCATTTCATGTGCACGTTCGCAAGATATGGTCTCAAGTCCATTTCAGCACTCGATGGAGATACAGGTCGTCCACCGGAAGATGTGCTGATTACTTCTGATGGTAATAGCGTGGCCTCCGTTTTTCTTGTCAAAGGTGGTCGCTCATTTCCTTCAGATTCGGAAGATGAATGCGGAACGGTAGCCATTGCAGCGAAGTCTTCGGGAAGATGTTCGACGTTGTTCTCTCTTGAGAGTACAAAAGAAAGTGATGGAAGTGGGTGGAGTGCTGCGTGTAAATTCCAGAATAGAAACTACCAAGAACCAATTAGAAGTGTTGTTTAGAAGTCACATGACTTCACATGCAAGTGTCAGGTCCTGTACGCGATAGGAGGGTGCGCGCACCCGGTCTCGCACTAAAATAAAGCGGCGAAAAAAACATCTCATAATATGCTCTTGGAGCACGTTTTGGTAGAAAGAGTTAGTTCTGAAAAGAACTTTTTTTTTTTTTTTTTTGGAAAGAAGTGTTATGATGCTTTCGATTTCTTAAAGTTGCTACTACATTTTTCAGTATGTAATGCTATGAAAATGAAGTGAAGAAATGTATCTTTTCTTGGGGCATTTGTGACTTTCAATTTTGAGTTTAATAAGAACGAGGCTCTGCTCTCCATACAAAAGAATTTCTCCACACTCGTTGCATTTCATATGCACCTTCGCAAGATATGGTCTCAAGTCCATCTCAGCACTCGATGGAGATACAGGTTGTCCACCAGAAGATGTGCTGGCCACCTCTGATGGTAATAGTGTGGCCAGGGCTCTTGTCGATGCTTTTGCATAATGCTCAGGATGCCTTTGTTTAACATGCCGCTGCATGGTGTGTATAGAAAAGGAATATTTTTTATTTGGATTTCCCTTCGAGAGCTCCGAATTGCATATCGTGCAGGTTACTTTTGGCGCATTCACTTTCTTTTGATCTTCAGGATAAGTAAAAAATTGCCAAATGAAAGATTCCTTTTTTCTTCTTAACGGTGGTCGCTCATTTCCTTCAGATTCAGAAGATGAATGCGGAAGGGCAGCCATTTCAGCAAAGTTTTCCGGAAGATGCTCGACGTTGTTGTCTCTTCAGAGTAGAAAATATTGTGAGGAAAGTGGGTGGAGTGCTTCGTGTAAATTCCAGAACAGAAACTACTAAGAACCAATTGCAAGTGTTGTTTTCAAGTCACATGACTTTACATGCGCTTCTTAGGACGTGTAGGCGGTGACACTATCTAGTTACGAACGTGATTTCATACTTAGGAACTAGCATTCAAAAAACCTAAGAAATTCACTGAAAAAACCATAGGTTTTACACAGGTTATAGTTAGGAAGTAGCATTTAAAAAACCTATGAAATTCACTGAAAAAACCATAGGTTTGACACCAGTTATAGTTAGCTGGAAATTTTACTGACATAAAACCAATGAAATTCCACGTTATAGTTAGTTGGACTCACTATAACTTGCGCGTGTAATGCACTGCTGATGACATTACATATTACATCACTTATGACATGGTCAGTGACATCACTTATGACATCACTGATGACAGACCTCCTTTAAGTGTAATGTAACCCTTAAAACACATATTGGAAAATAGAAATTAACATTTTCCAAAAAATGGAGATACCCATACCAGTTACAGCAACCAATTAAGTAATTCCACCATCTATATACACATTCTGTCATTCACCAACAGTTCTATATAGTCACTCATACATATACTCACTCATCATATGTAGTGATACACCTATACATTCTGTTACACACCGACAGTCATCCAAAAGTTACTCACACACATACTCACACATGCAAATAAACTATTGAACATCCATTTATTTGCATATACAACAATACACACACTACCACGTTACTTCTAAGGAAACTTATACATACTTACTCTCTTAAACAATCACTTATAGAAACGCATACTTATTTAAACAGAAACTCTTTCAATCTCTCACTCTCACATATACTCACTTATATACATCAATAATCACATATACTAGATTAAAACATATGTAGTTACTGATCAACACAATAATAAGACAGTCATTTACTTACTAACACAAACATATACACACTCATCCACCCATACAGTCCTGCACATATGTTGTCTTCAAAAAACATAGAAACAGTGAGTCAGTCATTGATGGATCTATATCATAAGTAACACCCCCACCAAACCATAGAGACACTCATACTGATACTAAAAAAACATCTAATAACCCATATACACACACATGTAGGTACTCATCAACCCATGCAGCCACTTATTCACAAAGTGAAACACTGATACATATATTGAAATATTTAAACATTACTCGCTAATATATGTATTCAGTAAGATACACTTACTAAGCCAGCTATCCAATCATTTCTTTTAAAAAAAACATTCATTAAGACAATAATTTAAACATTTATTCTTCCCTCCACCTTTACATATACATATATAAAACATATTTATTTTTTAGAAAGACACACATTCACTGGATGGTGTCATAAGTGATGTCACTGACCATGTCTTGAGTGATGTAATATGTAATGCCATCAGCAGTGCATTACACGCGCAAGTTATTGTGAGTCCAACTAACTATAACGTGGAATTTCATTGGTTTTATGTCAGTAAAATTTCCAGCTAACTATAACTGGTGTCAAACCTATGGTTTTTTCAGTGAATATATATATATATATATATATATATATATATATATATATATATATATATATATATATATATATATATATTTCTTTTTTTATTATTTTATTTTTTAACCCCAGCAGGACTTTGTGTATCTCAACAGGGGCATGGACTAGATCTTCTTATGGCATCTGTTACTTTCGTATAGTGATGGTTCCTGAACAGCTGCAGTATTCGTTTAAAGGTAGTTCTTGCAACATAACAAGAGGACGGGCATGATAACACAGTGGGCCATCCTGCACGGCAGTTGTGGGGCTTTGAATCACATTAGAAGGCAAAGGCAGCTTTTCCTGTTATAAGTGGCCATAGGACTTACAACCTGCCCTGTCTGCGGTTCAGACTGATATAACTGACATATTTTATTATCTTCCTAGGATGAAAGCTTCACTTTGCACCGGCATCGTATTCCTCCTACTTGTATGTAAGACAGTGACCATTACAAGAGGTATGTTTAACTCTGTAGAATTTTGTTTGTACAATTTGTGTCCACAAAAAAAATATGAAGTAGTAAACAGATATTATCCACAAATATTGGGCTTCTCGGTTTGCGCTTTTAACGAAGTGTCACAGAGGACATGTAATGTAATTAGCATTTGGAGACTAAATATATGGGACAAAGTTTACAATGGAGCATGGGGAGGGGATTTAGCTATTAAATGTTAGAGGAACACTATATGATGCTTATGTTATGGATAAGAAGATATGTTGGGCTCTATGCACGCTTGTATTTTTCTTGATTGTTAAATATTGTCATATTTTGATTTATAAGCATCATGCCTGCATGTGAAAGATAGTGTTTGATAAACAGCTATAGGGTATTCGACTTTACTCGTGGCCAGCGGTTCCTCTGGTTGTTTGAAGTTTGGTGGGATAGTGGTTACTCATTAACACCACCCAGGGCTTTTTTTTCCTACTACTTGGTGTGGTTTGTATAGATCAACAGGTCAGGGAATCCAGCACTCCGCCTGTAGGGAGATTATCTGTTCCAACAATTTGTGAAGCAATATGCGGTTTAGAAGTGTTCCATTTTATTCTTGTGCTCTTGTGTTAATTAAAGAAATAGCCTACATGTTTTGCTGTGCTGCATCAGTCATAGAGCTTTTTCAAGGCTTCAAGAAGGTTACTCTGGGACTTGTAATCAGCTGCAATATTGTCACAACAATACATAAGGGTTGTCACGTAATGTCATATAAGTTGAGGAAGGTGGTGGCTGAAGGAAAGGATTACGCAAAAATTCAGTTGTGAATCCTCACCTCCCAGTTAAAATATTTTGCAAAGCTTAACCACAGAAGAGTTTAAAGTTGATATACTGGCATGCATGGCTCTGATAGAGAGCCACTATCATTTAAGACAGTTTCTGAATCTAATAACTCACTGCTATGACTTAGCAACAGTTGATAACAAAACTTTTTACCCGTGGTTGCTACATCATAAAGGCCTTCAAAGCCAGGCTGATAGGGCCCTCAAAGAGACTGTCAGAGCAGCTCTTCTACCTGCTCTCTGTTTTGAGCTGCAGGAAGGGATTGTCAAGGATGTCAGGTAGGGTATTTTTTTTTACCCCCTTCGGGACGGGGATACATGACAGAGGTCATGTTATGTATGGCTCATTCATTATTATTATGCCACTGTGTAGCAGTGGACAGCTGGGGCAGATGATTTTACTCTTGTCTATTTGATATCACTCAGAACCCCTCTGTGAATTACATCTGTGTAATTTGCTGTAACGCATTTATAATTCTATGGGGCAGATTTACAAGCCCCTTGCAACACTTTTGCGCTGCTGTTGCGTCACTTTTATGATGCAGCAGCAGTGTATAAAATGTGGCCAATTTACAATGTGACGCAACTAGGGAGATGCATCACGTTGTAAAGTCCTGCGACACATTATCCGTGCATCAGGTAAAATGTATGCAGGGTGGGCGTTCCCACACAGGAAAGCCTTCTAAAAGTGACGCAGTGAAATGCACAAGATTTCACTGCGTCGCTTCTATATTGTCACTGCGTCAAAACAGTGTAGTGGGACTAGGCCTCAAAATGCATTGCTGAAGATGCGTCGTGCGTGCGACACGACTCCAGCAATGTGTGACTTTTGCCTCAACAGATGCGTCAGAATTTCTGACCATCTGTCAATCCTTACGCCATGGTGCGCCGTAATCTAAATACGGTGCATCCATGGTAGTGCAAGGGTTTCTCAAGGTGGCGCTGGGAAAGTGACTCATCTCTACAGATGCGTCACTTTCTTGTAAATCTGCCCCTAAATGTTTTAGACTAAGGCCTCCATCCATGCTCAAATGGGATTTGCACACAGCTACGGATTCCGAATAGTGCGGGAAATACTGCAAAAATATCTCAGAAAGTGGAAAATATGGGAAAAGCAAATACCCGCCCTTCATGTTAGCCTTAGTCAAGAAACTTGAATTCATGGGCAAAGATGTACTAAAGTTTAGTGCAAATGCATGTGCGACACACTCAGAGCAAACTATAGCACCAAGGATCTTTCTCGTAGAAAAGGAACTTTTGCAAGTCAAGTACCTAATATGTTGAGTGGCACCAAGCTCCTCATAATTAAGGTTCTTGGTTTTCCATTTAAACAGATTTTTACATATAAATATAGATGGAAAACTATTTTTAGTTTGTCTGTATTTATAAATAGAAACGGGACAATACTGACAGATTGTGCAGCGCAACTCTGCTCCAGCCCATTTTTACCTCGCCACACCGCTCCTCCAAATCTTTACCATTAAGAGCCATTTAAGACGAGCTACTCGTAATGCACGTCAGCAGGTGTTACACGTTAAGGAGGTAGGGGACGCTGTAAGAAGTGTGAGTGCTTGACGTTTAAAGCAGCACTGTGTCCATCCTAGAATGCCTATTAGCCGAGCACGAGGTGTTAATATGTCCATTAACAGTCCGGCTCACTGTTTACAAGCTGCAGGCCCCATCTGTTGGGACCTGCTGGGGTCAGAATTAATAAGGTAGACTGCAAATGCCAATAAGTGGCAGCAAGGCTGAGACCTGTTAGCAGGTAGCGATGTGCTCAGCGGCAGATTCCAGGCATTCAGAAATTTAAAAACAAGCATTAGTAAATGCATTAGGTTTTGCCTATGAGATTAATAACAAGCTGTTTTTTTGTTGTAAATTGCAGCTTGCTGAATAGTTGTACAATATAAGTTACAGAATCTATGATAAAGTTTTATGACTTGTCTATGTACAAAAAGGCAATATATTGTGCTTTTATATGGCTGAGATACCCGCCACCCCCTCTCAACACAATCCCCAAAAGGAGGGAAACCGGAAACAGTTCTTGAAGTTTTTGGAAGTGGGAGGGAGTGACCCTCCCGCGGCCGTATTTATTAAAACAAAGTTAAAACATTAAACGTTTCATGTTATGTACAATTTCATTACCACATTGCGATGTTTGGCTAACCTTAACATATTCTCTAATACAGAGGTTCTCCTAGCCGAACTAGCATCCTACAAGACATTCTCTAGAAATACTGAAATTGTACATCCTAACGTTTAAGGGCCAACGGCAAGGTCATAACCGGTGTCAAGATCCCTAACCAGACTTACCCCTCCCACTTGGGAGGGGCGACAGCACAGAGGCTTACCTCAAGTGCAACTACTAACAATTTCCCTTGACTTGACGGGGGCACTTAAGACTCGACGCCGTTTAAAGGTCGTTCGAAGACTCGTGTGAGGTATCTAGAAGGTATCGTGGACCTCCCCCCACCCCACACAACTTACAGCATCTGCCGTCGCAGATGACACTGGCCCCGGGAAATTCACCAGGAGGGGGCTGTGACCCCTCCTACAAAGGAAGGGGCCTTGACCGCCTTTCCTTTACTTCCGGCGACCCATCCTTAGACGGGACCGCCTCCCCATTGAGGGGCCAATGGCCACCTCTCCCGAGCGCTCCCATCCGTGTTGGGTGACGCCCACTCATAGGGATCTTCCAATTAGTGCTCACCGATCATGACCTTACCGCCTACCAAAATAAATACGACAATTCTACTCAAACCTATGAAAAACATTGGTCGCTACGACCGAAAGAGCATGTTTTTAAAAAATGCAACACTGTATCAAATCACTTTAATCGAAAAACCTAGACAACAGACATCATTCTTTATTGTGATCAACATCAAACTGATACCATCTCAACCTGTAAACGAACGGAAAACATACTTATAAATCCACTTTATTATAACACAACTGGCTATCCTCAGGGGCTGGTGGGTGGGTCAAAATTGGCTCTTCGTTCTGTCCCGAGCTCACGTGTAGCGAGGAGGTGCAGCTTCGGAGCACAAGAACAAGAGGACGTCTTCTGGTCTTGCGTCCCTTTTTATCCGTCTTCCGGGCGGGCGTAAACCCGCCCCTGCCTGCCCCGAGGGCGTGGCTGGCTACGTCGGTGTCTAGGCCAGCCCACTCTAGGGCGGGAAAAAGCGCGCCCCGGCTACGCCGCTTCGGGCATACCAGCCGAGACGCGCCTCCCGCCCAAAAATGGCTTCCCGGGGGGATCGAGGCACTCCGCCATACGTGCGGGGGGACCGAGTGGTCGCCCCTTTCCATATGGCTGAGATACCCGCCACCCCCTCTCAACACAATCCCCAAAAGGAGGGAAACCGGAAACAGTTCTTGAAGTTTTTGGAAGTGGGAGGGAGTGACCCTCCCGCGGCCGTATTTATTAAAACAAAGTTAAAACATTAAACGTTTCATGTTATGTACAATTTCATTACCACATTGCGATGTTTGGCTAACCTTAACATATTCTCTAATACAGAGGTTCTCCTAGCCGAACTAGCATCCTACAAGACATTCTCTAGAAATACTGAAATTGTACATCCTAACGTTTAAGGGCCAACGGCAAGGTCATAACCGGTGTCAAGATCCCTAACCAGACTTACCCCTCCCACTTGGGAGGGGCGACAGCACAGAGGCTTACCTCAAGTGCAACTACTAACAATTTCCCTTGACTTGACGGGGGCACTTAAGACTCGACGCCGTTTAAAGGTCGTTCGAAGACTCGTGTGAGGTATCTAGAAGGTATCGTGGACCTCCCCCCACCCCACACAACTTACAGCATCTGCCGTCGCAGATGACACTGGCCCCGGGAAATTCACCAGGAGGGGGCTGTAACCCCTCCTACAAAGGAAGGGGCCTTGACCGCCTTTCCTTTACTTCCGGCGACCCATCCTTAGACGGGACCGCCTCCCCATTGAGGGGCCAATGGCCACCTCTCCCGAGCGCTCCCATCCGTGTTGGGTGACGCCCACTCATAGGGATCTTCCAATTAGTGCTCACCGATCATGACCTTACCGCCACAGGTCCGGATAGTTGACCGGCTATCCGGACCCCCCACAAAACTCCTACCTAAAGGTCATGCTTTAACGTTTTTAACCAAGCCAAGAAGTCTCCTATGAGTAACTCATTCCCCACCTTCGACAAATGCACACCATCCCCCAAATACATACTGTCATCGTTAATACAACTGTGCGAGATAGAATGCAATGTTTTGGAACGGAACAACCTACTCACTTTGTTATTCAGTTTTCTAACAGAATGATTCAAAGCAGGGATCGAGTTAGCCCCCCGCCATACTTTTCGTGGGATCATATGAGACCACGCAATTATGCACCCCGGAACTTTCCTCGCTAACCAACTTACCGTGGAAAGCATTGCCTCTAGGAGAAGTCGTCTACCGGTGGTGACCAAATCATTGCCCCCTAAATGTACTATGACTATAGACGGCGGTGACCTCGTCCGCCCTAACAAACCCTCAAATAATTTCTGAAACTGGTCAATACAGAGACCGCCTCTTCCGTAGAAGGACACTCTGTACCCGTATTCCCCAGGTACGTGAATCATGTCACCTGCTTTGAATACGTCTGCGGCACGTCTCACGTATGAGTGGCCCACGACCCACACCTCCTGTCTCACAGCCGGTGATGTCTGACCGCTGGCCTGGTGTTGGGTCGACTGCATAGTCCGCCCTGCCTCGTAGGCTTGCGCAACTGAAAACAAACAAAAGACAAGAAGCGTGAGTACATCATTACAACCTCACAACATGTGCAATCGCACATATCTCTTATAACAGTTGGAGGACCAACGCCCCACTCGTTTCACCTGTTCTGCATTAAGACCCCTGGCTGTAGCTTCAGTGGCAGCCCCTATTCGAAAGGAATGGGTCCCGAATTCGCCCGGGTCCAAGCCCGCTGCGGCAATGGCCATTGCAAGCACCCGCTGAAACTGAAACCTCGTCAGTGGGGTAGCGTCTGCATGCCTCAACAATGTCCCTCCCCATGATGCCACCCTTCGTGCTAGGTAATCTTCTAAACACTGTACCGGACACATGGAGGACCCGGGGGCCCTGCGAATGATCGTGCAGTCCCCCCTCCCATCTTGGTCGGTCTTGGACCTGAGAAAGGAGACAATCATCGCATCACCCCTGATCTGAACGTGTTCCCGGCACAACCCCCCCACCACATCCTGTTTGTTCCTTGCAACCAGCTCACTTATCCTCATCGCCCCGTGAAATGCCAGCGTAAATGCAGTCCGGAACAAACACGTCTCGAAAGGAGACGAGCATGTGGTAGGGAGTGTGGCCAGCAACTGGGACAACCTATCCAGACCTATCGGTCGCCTCACATCTACTCTGCGACCCTCTAGGCGTTGCCACCCACGCAGCGCCTTCTGTACTGCAAAAGACGCTGTCGGGTCCTGGATGTTATGGGCCCTGGCCACAAAGGAAATGGCGGCACGATGCCTTTGGGCCGTAGCCACCGACTTCCCGGCCCTACGTAAGGACATTAGAAAATGTACTACCCATTCTTCCTGACCCCAAAGTCCCCCTCTCTCAGTCCCCAAAAAGGCTAAATAGGCCTGAAACGCCCCTTCATATGCCTTCCTTGTCCTGGGTGCTAGACTCTCTCCCACGAGGTGACGAAGTTCGGGGCACCGAGAGACCAGAGAGCTTCGGGGAAGGGTGCCGGCTCTGGGTCCGCTGAGGGATGGAAACCCGAGAAAGCCTGCATGTGAAAACGAGACCGAGCATCAGCTGCCTGATTCATCACCCCCGGGACATGTTTTGCCCTGAATATCACGTTCAGTTGCATACACAGTAAGACAATTTCTTTGAGCAGCCTCAAAATCAGTTTACAACGGGCTGCCTGACTATTGATGCATTCTACAACGGTCATATTGTCAGACCAGAACACGACAGAATGATTTCTGAACCCCTCGGGCCAGGTTCTCAGGGCCACCAGAATGGGAAACAGTTCAAGGAAAGCAATATTGCTCGTCAGCCCCTCCTCATGCCACCATGGGGGCCATTTTTGTGCCGACCATTTCGTGCCGAAGATGGCGCCAAAGCCTATACTTCCTGCTGAATCTGTCCATAGCCCAAGCTCTTCCGAGGACACGTCTGGCTTGTTCCAGACGACTCGACCATTGAAGTCCGCCAAGAATGCTAACCAAATACGCATGTCCTGGCGAACCTCGGCCGATAACCTCGTGCGATGATGACCCTCCTTCAGGCCGACCATCGCTTGAGCGATTGAGCGGGAAAAGGGGCGGGCCATTGGGATCACCCTCAAGGCAAAGTTCAACTTCCCTACCAATTGTTGCAACTGATGCAGTGTGACCTTAGATGCAGTTAAACACACTTGTAGGGCTGCCCTGAATTTCGATACTTTGCTAGCCGGTAGACGGAAACAACCCTCACTAGAGTCCAACTCGATCCCCAAAAACTCGAGGCAAGTCGTGGGACCCATAGTTTTACCTGGTGCCAATGGCACGCCAAAATGACCCATCAACTTACAGAATTCAGCTAGGGCCTTGGTACATTCGGAGTTTCCGGCGGGTCCAAGAAACAGAAAGTCATCAAGGTAGTGCATTACATTTCGGAAACCCGTTTTCTTCGTGAACACCCATTGCAGGAAAGTACTGAATTTCTCAAAATAAGCACATGATATAGAGCATCCCATTGGCATACACCTATCCATGTAATATGATCCCTGAAACATGAAACCCAGAAGACGCTGGTCGTCTGGGTGTACCGGGAGCAACCGAAACGCTGACTCGATATCTGATTTCGCCATCAACGTCCCGGGCCCCAGGCGATTCAAGATGGCTACTGCCTCATCAAATGATGCATACCGCACCGAACAAACCTCCGGATTAATTGCATCGTTCACCGAAAGACCATGTGGAGCTGACAGATTATGGATCAATCGAAACTCACCTGGGTCCTTCTTGGGGACCACCCCTAACGGAGAACAGACAAAATACGGTACCGGGGGGACACTAAACGGGCCGGCGACCCGTCCCCGGCTAACCTCTTTCTGGATCTTATCTTGCACAACAGATGTATGCTGTAAGACGGAAAGTTGATTTTTGCACGTCCCTACACCCTGAAAGTCCCCTACCGGGATGCGGAAACCATGTGAAAAACCGTTTCGCAGCACCCCAGCAGAAGTACGATCCGGGTATTCGCTGAGCCAGGGAATCATCGCCAAGGTATCAATTGGGGTTGGTAAAGGCGCCCCTCGGCTTATCTCAGACCTGTTTGGCGCCCCCCTTACCCCCATTCTCACCCGTTCTGGCTCTGCACGAGGACTCAGGATGGGACGACCCACAAGTACTACATTCGTGTTTGAATTTACACGATCCCGGAGGCCTAGTACATTTACCTTTGTTGAAATTGTAGCAGAAACCCCTTTTTCCTGTATTGCCGGCAGGTTTCGAATAATCGTCGGTGCTCGTACCTGGCCGAAAGGGCGTCCCCGCATTTTGGCGGGAGTAATCGACAACATTGCTCCCTACTAATGGCATTTTTAACATTCCTGACTCTTTCATTTTATCCCATGTCACAGAATCGTAACAGTCCCACGTCAAACTCTTGTTATGTTCCTTTTCCTTCCTGAACAGATTGTCATAACAAAACCAATGGTTACCTTGATACGCTGTCGAGTAACCCATAATTCGTGACTGATAAATGGGAAACTCATGAAGCAACTCGGGCCTACGTTCCCCCAAAATCGATGTAAAAATACCCCACGCATTGCCCCAGTTGCCAATATTCTCATTTACCTTAAAGGCGGCCATTTTTGCGCGCCAAACACTTGGATGCATTAAGTCTTTCTGACTCTTGACATGTTCTACCTCATAATGATCGATAAGCAAGGAGAAAATATTCACGTATTCCCCCGCCCAAATCTTTTCCTTTATTGCTAAAGGAACATGCTGCCCCAATCTCTCTCGACGAGAGGGTGCTGACTCATCCCTTGCGATCGGCAATGGTCGCTTACCTGAACCGGATGCTGCTTCCACCACTGGTGGCTTTTCTGTCACCGCCACCGGCGTGGTCACCTTGGCTGCGTCTTTTTCCTTACGCAGCTTTCTTATCAGCGCCTGTGCCTCGGCAGCCGTGGCGCCCTCGGTACTATCGCCCAACCACGCTGCTAGCTGTGCTGCCAGCTCGGGGGGCATATCCTCATTGGATGTGGGGGTGATGACCACGGGGATTGGATTCCCCTCCATCGGTAGCGGGGTCGGCGCCTCGAGCGGGGCAGGGGGAACCGGGACATCTCCCCCGGCTGGAACCCTTCTCGGCCTCTTAGGTCTCCCTCCAGCCGGTGGTTGGCCCGATCCCTCCTCCCCGTCTCGCTCCGCCAGCCGCTTCTTTATGTCGGCCATATCCTTAAAAAGGGCCCGAACCATCTGATCGGTCGACATTCTCTTTGCGCCTTTCTTGGGCATCTCTTCGACGAAGTATCTAGAAGACAAAGAAAAAGATCAAAACACTCAAAATTGGCTCTTCGTTCTGTCCCGAGCTCACGTGTAGCGAGGAGGTGCAGCTTCGGAGCACAAGAACAAGAGGACGTCTTCTGGTCTTGCGTCCCTTTTTATCCGTCTTCCGGGCGGGCGTAAACCCGCCCCTGCCTGCCCCGAGGGCGTGGCTGGCTACGTCGGTGTCTAGGCCAGCCCACTCTAGGGCGGGAAAAAGCGCGCCCCGGCTACGCCGCTTCGGGCATACCAGCCGAGACGCGCCTCCCGCCCAAAAATGGCTTCCCGGGGGGATCGAGGCACTCCGCCATACGTGCGGGGGGACCGAGTGGTCGCCCCTTTCCATTAGTTCTATAGTGCGGAATAATAATACCAACTTTTTGGAAAATGAAATGAAAGTGGAAAGTAATAGATTTATTTGATGTAGTAGCAATATTGTGTGTTTAAAGGAGTTCTGGCAAATAATGCCCCTAGTGTCTGCAAGATAACCACATTTTTGACTGGCTGTTTAGTAGTAAAATGTAGCAATATTTGGTGTTTAGAGGAGTTATGACAACTTTTGGGCCGAGTTCCACTGTATCTGCTGCACCATTCAAATCATGACCATGTTGTCTGCAAGGTAACTGCACATGTTGCCGCCTGTTTAGTAGTAAAAGAAAGCAATTTTAGGTGTTTAATGAGGTGCCTAGAGCTTTTGCCCCAGTGCCACTGCACCTGCTGTACCATTCAAATCAAGTCCCTTTTAACAGCAAGGCAACTGCAATTTCTGATGGCCTGTTTAGTAGTCAAATATAGAAATATGTTATGTTTAGAGGAGTTCTGACAACTTTTGGGGTTGGTGCTACTGCACCTGTTGCACCACTCAAATCATGACCAGTTTGTCTGCAAGCCTTTTGCACTTGTGAGTGCCTGTTTAGTAGTAATATATCAAATAGATCTTATATATTAACTTTATATTTAGTGTGCAATATTTATTACAACATTTAGAATTTGATCAAATTCACCTAATACATTAAGTTGGTAAAATCCATCTGATAAAGCCTACAAAGTGCAAAGAAAGGTACTGAATAGGAAATGTTACAAACCTTCTAAGGTTAAAGCATCTACTTTATACAACTCAGTAATAAAAAGCAAGCATTCCAGCAGTCTGTCTGCCTTTTCCATGGGAAAAGATCTTATCTTGAGAGTGAATGGGGCTTAGACACTGTGAACAGGTTTATTAGAAGCATCTTTAATGCATGCAGCCAGGGGAAGTTAACAAAGAAAAGTTCTACACAAAAGCACATGAACACAGTAATTCGGCTATGGGAAGAACCCCCTTTTAAGATATATTAAATACAAGAAATGTCACAAGCACAGTGCAAGCATTGTGCAGGCGAAACCTAATGAACATACCGGCAGTTTTGAAACATGATAGTGTTTAAAGAAATCATAACATTCTCTTTTTTCAAACTGTTTGATTGTGAAATGCCAGCTGCTTTTGTGTAATCAGCTTTCTCCAGCACAATATGTGGATCGCAATCTCTTCCCTTTTTTCTGTTGACACTGTAAAAGTAATTTGCCATTTGCTTTCATGGCTTCATCAGTCCTCTTGTGATTTTCCTCAATAATGTTGCGCTTGCTCTTTGCATCACGATGGGTTAGAACAGGTTGGAGGTAACTGACAAGATCGGTTTTGTTATGCAGTGCATGGTTAATGCCATCACAATAAAAAATATTTCAAACATTGTCAAAATAGAGGCTGCATCCATCATGATCTCCTCTTAGAACGCACCGCCTAATTTTACCTGCTTAACGTGCCCTGGATACCTGTACAATGAATGCACAATTTTTCTTTAGAATAGAATGTTCTGTCTTTCAGTGTTTTCAATTTTGCGCAGTGAATTTTTAAGTCCGTGCAGACTTTAAAATCTCCCCCTAGCCCCTCTCTCACATGTATTTCTTTTTTTTCATAGCGCCTCTCTTAACATCGTAGAGTTAGAGCACTTCACATCACACATGCATACAGAGACAATGAACTATACATGTGTAAATCAGTGTATAGAAATGTTGTATATATACAACGAAGAGTGTAGGTGCAGGATTCACATGCTATCCATGCTGGTAGGCATTTTTTAAGAGTCCTTGGTCTGGTAAACATAAATTCAGGATTCAGAATGTAACACAGTAGATAGTGTTGACTTTACTAATAACATTTTATTTCTACCCAAACAAACCCTTTGGAGCAAAATTGAGATAGTCAAAGAAGGACAAAAATCACAGATGGGTGCATTGTGTTCACTTAATTTGATGTCTATATAGGTATATCTAAACCTATGAAAAACGAGTGCAGGTGTGCATTCACTATTTAAATAAAAGGTAAAAAATAATAACTGCAGCATCTTCTATTGCTTGCAACAAAAATTAATGCGGATCAATACAGATAAAATGCCCCCCCAAAAAATATGGATATATAAAGAAATGGTAAAAAAAATGCCATAAAACCGGGAGTCCTACTCATAATCTATGCAAGGAGTGGTGTAATAGTGCAGGAGCAGCCGCGTAAACAACTCCAGAATTTTCTGTAAAGAAAGATCTGCTAAAGTAACCCAAAATTACATGGTCATACTTTCAGGGCCGGACTGGGAACTGAAGCAGCCCTGTCAAATTTTGACAGACCAGCCCCCGTCCGGCGCGCAGTAAACCAATCCCCATCCAGCGCGTAGCGAGCAAGCGCAGCGAGTGAGCCCGACAGGCACTAGGGGGATTGGGGGGGTTTTCCCCCCAAGAAAAATTTGAAAAAACGACAGACCAAAATGGTGAATTTTACAGCACATTTTTAATTACATATTCAAATTGTATCAACTTTCAAAGCACAGTAAACAGTAGATGATGACCTTAAAGAACATCAGGTTACCCACCCAGTCATATGTATTCATAGGTATTCTTTCAGAGAGCACCAAAAATAGATACAAGTAGTGAATCAGAGAGAACAAAGTAAAAGTGAGACCAACCCCCACATGGTGTGTAGCGAGCAAGCGCTGTGAGCAATGACTAGGGGGAGTTTGGGGGGTTGAACTTCTACCCCCCAAGAAAATTTGGGAGACAGAAAGGCCAAAACAAAGCATTGTTCAACACATTTTTCATTACACATTAGATTGTATTAACTTTTAAAGCACAGTAAATGATTACCTTATAGAGCACCAGGATACCCAATCATAAATCACAGACATTGCTACAGTGAACACTAAAAAATGAAATGTCAAGCATGAAACATGAATTTAAATATAACCAATTTATTCTTCATATAAAATAGCATAAAGACATTTAAAAACACACTGAACTTCAAACAAGTGTGCAAAGGTTCAGAGTAAAAAGTGTACAAGACAATGTGCAAACATTAAATGATTTTTATATCCTGAGTTTTGTAAACAGTGCTTAAATAAAGGATCTCATGTAAAGTGCAACAGTGCACAACATTATGACTAGGTATATTGACATTGTAAACAGCTAACATGACCTGCCTGTAGTAGCAAATCCTTAATATGATATTATATACTATAAAACATAACAACATACTTCTTCTCAAACAAGTGTTATATTCAATTGCACTTTGCATTCATTTGTGTCAAGAGGGTATTTCGCAGATGAGATGTCGGAGCAAGTCCCCAGCAACCACCCATGGGTTTTGATGTAAAGTCCTACCTACTAACAAAGGTAGACCTGAATTTAAAACAAAAGCTGACGCCTTCTTGAGATTTTCCAAGAATGCATGTATGCTGTAAAGTACAGCATAAATACAGTTCAGTAAACATTTTAAAGTGTTCCTAAGCATAGGATTTTGTATTGGATGGATATTACTTGTTGTTTCAGTGCAAAGCCTATGCTAGACAGTAGACATAATGCTCACAGGCTTTCACTATGGTACAAAGGTGTGTGCGTGGTGTAAAGCAGGCTCAAAGAGAGCCAACGCAAAAGGGCAAACTCTGGTTATTGCACTGCATTGTTTGATATTTATAAATGACCCTCAAAATGTTGACGGTAACGTGCAAAAGTCAAATGCTTTTCATGTCAAGAGTGCAAGCATCAAAGAAAATATTTTATTAGAAGTGCTCAGCTTAGAAATGTGGTAACTTGAGCCCACATTTTAAAGTGTTAACATCCCTTGCATCAATTTGCTTTTGGAGGCAAAAAGATCAATGATTTTCTCATTGCTTATTCGCATTAAAGCATCTTTTTCCACAGACATAAGCATAAAGGATTCCAAACGTGACTGAGAGAGAGAATTACGCAGCCTATTCAAGATGTACTTGAGCTTAGAAAAAGATCTTTCACAAGCCACCTGAGAGGAGGAAAGAGTCAATGCCAACTTATAGGCATTAAAGAGAGAAGGGTAGGCTTTACTGTACTGGTTATAACGCAATAATAAACTATAGCAGCAAGCAATACAGTCCCTGCAAGTCTTACACTTATACTTTTTTTGCCCAACATTTGCGGACTGTACTATCTCATCATCAAAGTTGAGATAATGTGTGTCTAAGTCTAGCTCATCCTCAACTTCTTGGATGATACTGTACTCTTCTTCAAGACTGAGTTTTAGTCTGCTCCACTTAGATGCAAAATCAAGCAACTCATGCTGCAGTTTTTCAACAGATGCTTCCGGATCAAATCTAGTTAACAAGCCACTTAGTAGTTGAAGAGCATTTTGTGGAAAGTTCTGGAGAATGTCTCTAAAGTTTCTGGGGTCCGGACATGCCAAATCTGCAAACAACTGGCCATGAGTTGTGAATCGACTTTGCAGGCTGGTAACTACTTTGTCCATTGCAGCATTATAAACTTCTATCCTGTATTTATCAGTAGCTGACCTGATGGGTTCATCAGTCGCAGTTTCGCCAGGCATCATCTTCTTTCTGCGTACTCGAACCTCTGGGAAGTCAACTTGTATCAAAATTTCGCTATCACACTGAACCATTTTTTCTTTTGCCCAATTGATGAATGTATTCTTAGCATCCATTATGCTGCTGAAATCCCGATCATGTTGTTGTAGGGAGTCAATGGTTTTAGTCACCATTCGATATGCCTGCAGTACGTCCAGACCTTGTGTTTGCAAGTACAGCGATAAAGGAGTGGTGTTATGAAAAATAAATAGATACATCTGTGCAGTCAAAATGGTATCAAATGTAACTAGTGACTTTAGAAATGAAATGGCTTTGTATCTGATCTCATCATTGAAGTTATCTGATGTGGATATCTCTTCCATAGTTTGAAGAACCTCAATGTACACAGATTTGCTTGGGTCATTGTATAGACCAAAGATGTTTTTGAGTGCTACATCTTTTGCCCACCATCTTGTTTCTCCAATTATAGAGATGGAGCGAAACCGTGCTTCAATACTTTTGTCTCGCCACAGATTCATTCAAAGGTATGAATCTCTGAGAAATACGGCACAAGAATTTAACAGCCCAAACAGTGAAATTGCAGAAAAAAAGGTTTTAGTGACATCAGTTATAACAAGGTTAAGTACATGCGCGTAGCACCACACATGAATCTGACCAGGTGCTTCTTTACTCAGCCATGCTGTGAACCCATTATACTGTCCTTGCATATTGGAGGCTCCATCTGTTGAGTTACCAACACAATTTGCAACGCTAATGTTCATGGATTCAAGTACAGTGCAAACTAGCTGACACAATGCCTTTCCAGTTGTCATTGTGCAATTAACAACCGCCACAAGACGTTCGTGGACAACATCGGTGACATATCTGACTATAATAGAGCACTGGTCTACAACATTTATGTCCTGTGTTGTATCCAGCTGTATTGAGAACATTTCTGCTTCCCTTATTTCTTCAGCAATACCCTCTTTTATTAATGAGGAAATATTATTTATGAGAGAGTTCACAGTTGTTTTTGAAATCAGGGTAACAAAACTGCCACGTCCTTTACCACTCTTTGCAACCTCATGATGTTTTTTACTCTTTTTAATGACATCCTCAAGATGGCTTTTCAATAATGGATCACATTTTTTGAGATACTGAAGAAGTTCCAAAAAATTCCCATGATCCAATGTTTCATCTTCTAAGGTGTAGCTAGCTTCTGTAGTTGCTCGATAGCTCAGGCCTCTTTTGCCAATCAGTTTTATTGTTTCCACTACTCTTTCCAAAATGGCACGTTTTCGCTTGACTTCCTCTTGTTTTGCAGTTGTGTGTTTTTTAAAAAGATGACTACATATATTTATGTTTTTGGTTCGCATCATGAAGGATTCCGAAGTATTGTGATGAAGGATGCTGTCTTCGTGCTCATCGATTCTTTGATATATATGCCTTTCATCAGAACAGCCATCAATGAAAGCACTTCTATCTGTCTGTTTGCTAAAAGATAGACATACCACACAGAAAAAGGTTTTGGCTTTGCGTTGTAGCAGGGTTTCCGTTCTCCCACAGAACTGTGCACAGAGATCTAGAACCTGGGTGAGTTAGGGTGACCCAAAACTCACCTTTGTTTCAGAAATCCCCTTACCAAGCTAGCTACAGTGTCTCATCGGTAGTAATAACTTACCAATGACTTAGCCAATCCAGAACATGAACTTAGAATACCTCAGGTATCGTGGAACACATGAACACTCTTTCGTTATATAATCATTACAAACCGAAACTGGGAGGCAGAGAACACACGTGCAAGTTTGAAATGTTTATTTTTCAATGCAACATTCTCAAACGCAGTATCTTGTATAATATCAACATACATATTATAAAAATCAGAGTTAGCAGCATAGTCACTAATCCATAATAAGCAAAAGGTGATAGCATGTTATGATGCAAAAATCTATAGAATTATGTATCACCTATATTTCGCGCACCCTAATTAGCATATTATATTATATCTAAGAAGGTCTCATCTGGGTTCTTAGCAGGGCGGACTCATACCTCTAATTCTCAGTAGGAGGAGATCACATCAACCGCTACCAGCTCTCAGCATGCGAAGCATCAAGTGTGTTGTTTCATTCCCTGTAACTCTATCTTAAACCCACGTAGAGCCCAATGTTGGCAGCAACATTATTTGTGTTATGACTAACGTGGTGCGAGGATCAGGCCTTCAGCAACCTTGTGTTAGGTTATTCTTAGAGTGTGCAGTTCTCAGTGTGCAGACAGTTGTACCAAGTGTACCAAGCACGACTGATACCAGGGCAATAACATATTATTCTCGAATAAATCACATCTTTCGTCTAGGTTGAAAGCTACAATAACAATTAGGTGTCGTGTGCAAACCGAAGCAGAAAGAAAATATGGCGTTTAAACATTTAATAAGCACATGCTAACTTAACACAATATATAGAAACGTAGTAACCATATGACACCCCCCCAATGATCCGAGGACGGTTAAAGAAGAAAAAATATAAGCCAATACTCTATGAGAGGCAAGACATGAAAGCAGAGTTCAATGATATTGAGCTAAGCTAAATGTATGCAAATGTATGTAAAATTCAAAAACAAAATTTATGTATGAATGCCTATAGTGGCCACACAAAATATAAAAAGTCGAACTTAAGGCCTACTCTCAGTTAATAGGCCTAGAACATATGAAAAAATCGAATGACGTATTGAAAAAGGCACCATTCAGAATTAATAAAAAGTCACGTGCCATAATGATGGAAGTCTTCAAAGTCACTCATGGTTGAATGAATATGCAAAATAGGTAGCTACAGCTTCCAACATGAAATCACTATCATCATCCGAAAACAGTTCAGCCATCCAATTAAGCAATGGGAAAGAACATACGTGCTCCTCCAACACCTTGCGCAGTATGGGCATCCATGTTTTATAAAGTAAAATATCACCAGAACGCCTGCAGCCAAAGCCAGCAACACAGGAAATCTGCCAAACAGGCTAGCGAATATAGAATGAAAGAACGCAGGGATAATACCAAATACTTTTTCAAATGTAGTCACGAGACCACTGCTAACCATTTTAAAAAAATGAGCCAGGCTCGTTGTGGAGGAGGCATTGAAGATTTGATGAACCAGCTCGCAGAAATGAAACGGCAAATCAGTACTTAAAAGTGCCTGTACTTCTGTGAGTGTGTTTGCTATGTGAAGGACATAAGTTTCGCGGGCAGAGCTCAGGGCCACCTGCTTTTGAGACAATAGGGCTCTTATACGGCCTAAACCATTGAACTCAGCTCTCAAGGTTGGTATTCTTGGCCAAATTAAAACATCTGAATTCCCATGCGTGGGTGGATATAACACATTCTTGCAGCAAACCACCCTTTCTGACACGGTAACCACATAAGCAATACCAGCCTCTAACCCACAACAAAATTCGTTATTCAAAAGTAAATAACTACCGTTGGACAACAAAGTGAACGTGGGAACTATTGCAGGAACTGGTGTCCCTTTCAAAACACAGGCCAAATTAGGTTTGTCCTGATTACAAGAACCATGCAACTGGATGTGTCTGCATATTAGCGACCGGTCAGGTGACTGTGTACATTCTTCACCATTCAGATTCACTTCATTTCCCTCTTTTAGGCATCTGTAAGTGTATGGTAAAGACCATGTCTCATGGAGGAAAGCACTGCCTAATGGTTCATATCGCCCAATGGCTATATATTTCATACAATTTGTAAATTTATACAAAGCAAAAGGTAAGGTAATAACACCATGGATAAGCCATGTAGCAGCGGTCACCTCAGCCACAGAAAAGGGCAAGGATTCTAATTTTTCAATGTGTAACATAGAAAATGTCGCATCTCTCATTGATAGCATGCGCTGTTTTTCAGTCAGATTAAATGGGGCAAATAGTGATGAGACGTTCATAAAATTCCAAGGCACTCGACCAGACGTAAGAGTCTGTAGTGTCCAAGCAAACTGCATCACAGAACGTAATTGATTCTGACCATGATATAACACGGACACTTCATCATGTACAATGTCAACAACAGAAGACACAATATTGTTTAACGTGTAAATTCGGGAAGAAAGCGTGTTAATACTGTTATCAACAACTGCAAGCACCTTTTCTAAATTTGCTTGATCAATAGCTCTCAGGCGTTTAGCAGCCTCAACCTGGGTAACTTTCCAAATTTCATTGTAAATCGCATACAGCCATCGTTTAGATCTACCTTTAGCCGGGCCTTTTATAAAATCGTTCAAATCCACATTATCATTTAATAGAGACAGATGTAGTTTAACTGCAGCTAATGTGGAATGTTGTAACCAATTCTGACACAGCTTCCCCACAGAATAAGTCGTGACAGTATAGTCTTCTTCAAAACGGGTATCGAGTCTGACTTCTGTGAACCCCTCAGCCAAACCCAGAAAACGGCGTTGGCAAGAATCAGCACTCCTATGCCACATCAGCCAACCTTTGGAATCCAAACTGGAAATGTTAAAGGACGAATTGTGTAAAAGAGTTTGCAACTCATGAATGGACAAATCAGTAAAATTACCCCAACCTGTATATTCCCCTAAATCTGGGATGGTCGGTGTATTTAATTTTTTAGAAGTAGCCAATCCAAAAAATGTTGTTTGGAAAATGGTTGAATTTAAAAACAACATGTGATTCGGGATGAGACATGCACGGTGCAAAGCCTCAGTGCCTTGTACCTGCCAATCTTTGGTACCCCAAACCGATTTAAGGTCAATTGTTCCTTTCCAAAACTCGTAGCCATCTACAGCCAAGTTGTCTAGAAAGGACTTCGAATACAGCAATTTTGTATCGGTAAGTTTAACTTTGGACATTGACTTTTGTGTCATTTTAAAATAAAATGACTCGGGATTAGATTGATTAAAGTCTGTAAAATAGGTGTATTTTTTCAGAAACGTATTGGAACTGCCACTGAATGGAGCAGGGCAATGTTCCCATTGTGTATAATTTACAGCAACCCTCCTGGGGAATTTGTCTTATGTAAAAAATGATTACCATAATGTTGAAAACAAAACAAATCACCATAATTAATAGAATCTGTGTACAGATCCTCAGCATCGAAGGCAGCATAATACTTCAAAACAGAGAATAATGCTTCTACGGCCTGAATATCCCAATCATCAGAACGTATATTCTGTTTAATTACATCTCCCATGTTTACTCTAAGCACATTTGGAACATTAATTACTTCAGTGGGCCCATGTATCTGAAACCTAACCGCATCCCACACAATCCCATCAAGGACAGGCCAAGCAGTAATGTTAACTGTATTTAAGTTTCGTTTCAGTCTGTGCGCTGAATGTGAAGAGGAAAGAGGGGCCAATGTTCCATTTAGGTACCGAATTCCTGTTCTTTCTTTAACGTAGTGACCATCAATCAGACGGAAAAAATAAAACACAAAACCAATTGACATAAAAAGATAAAATGAAAATAGGATCAACCAAATGTATGTCCAAGGGGTAATTACAAAATGTTTTTTAAACAACGTGGCATATCTTGCAATGTTTGAGGGTTTCTTTGAAGGTTCCGAAACAGAGTCAAAAGAGAATCTGGACTGGTCTGCCAAATGGGTCTGCAAATCAGGCATCGATAAATCAGCAGGATAAGTGTAGTTCAACTCATCAATGTCAGTAACAGGAATAGTATTTAATAAAGGACTGGATATGGCAGGCATCTCGAGGGACACCTCCTGTTCTGCGCCAGATGTTATTGCTAGTACAGAGTGCCTCACCATGGAAGGACAGGATACAGCCGGTGTCATGCTATGAAGAATCGGCCACCCTGTGTGTCTTGACATTGTCAATAGAAATAAATCTGTTTTCCTTACGACCTGGAAGTGGTGGTAAAATGACTGTTCTTGTGCCCTTCACTCCAAGAACTCGAACCGGTGCTCGATATGAGGGACCAAACTCTTTCTTGTTATCGATCTTCTCTCGAACCAGTTCTCCAACCTGGGGTAGCCAGCCAACTACCGGGATCTGCAGCGCATCATCCGATGTGGAGGGCAAATGTTCCTTTGCAAGACTGTCTCTGGTCTTTTGTAGATTCTGTAAAACATTGCAATGTTCATCTACATCAAAGGCCGTGGCCTGGGCCTTGCTGTCTAGCCCATCGAGGTCAGGTACATACATCTTGATACCAAAGAGCATTTCGTATGGGGTCCGCCCACCCAGAGACCTTCTAGGGAGATTATTAAGCGCACGCTGCACGTCCATGAGGTGGGCTAACCAGTTTCTGCCAGTGCCTATAACTCGAGCTGTCAAAGATTGCTTTAAGTCGTGGTTCATTCGTTCAACTACACTATTACCCTCAGGTCTGTAGGGGCTCGAAAACTTGACTTGGACCCCCATCGAAACCATAGCATCCTTATACGCCTTAGAGGCGAAAGCCGGACCCTGATCCGAATGGAAAGTACCACAGGCAAAAATTCTCACAAAGACTCGCAAATCCTTAATGACAGTACGTGAATCAGCGCTCCGATGTGGCCAGACCCACACAAAGCGTGTGCATGAATCAACTGCTACTAAGATGTACTTATACGCAGTATCAGAAGAAAATGGACCGCAGTGATCCAAATAAACGCATCCAAGTGGTTTATTCGAGATGTACAACTGTGTCTGAAGCGGACGCGCAGCAGTTGAAGGCTTAATCTGCTGGCAAATGTCACATTGAAGGACATAATCGCGCGTCTGTTTATACAGTCCCCGCCACCAGAACCTCTGTTGTAGCTGAGTTACAGTGGCTGAGACGCCCGCATGTGCAGACGCCACACCTTCATGAGCCGCTGTAATCAAAGTAGCCCTGCGATTCGAGTTGGGAACGAGACGTTCGCCAACATCAGGGATTTTCACATAAGGAACCTTATCGGGACTTAAGTGGTATGGGTATTTAGAAGGGAACCCCGCAGGATATTTACTTCCCTTCTCTGTTGCAGCAACTGCTGCCAAGATGTCATCATCTATTTTGCTTTTGGACCTTGTGACTGCTGCAACTAGGTATTTCGATACTGCTGACTTCGCTGCTTCATCAGCAAGCGAGTTGCCAACAGCGTGGACCCCCACGCGCTGATGACCGAGAGTATGAATCACAAACACGAGTGGCAACTTCTCTTTAAGTTCCGCCACTCCGACCCAGATCATTTTATGTTTTATTGTGCTACCTTTGGAATCACGAAATTCATTTTGAATCCAAAAGAACAAGTTTTCATTGTAAGACTGGACACAGTAGTAAGAGTCACTTACGATCAAAGTCGTCACACCAGGATCTGCGTACTCCAATGCAAGCATCAGAGCACGAAGCTCTGCTAATTGTGCGGTGCAGTCCCCAAGCGTCTGCGTGTGCACGACACTGGACTTGAACTCATCGTTCACCATGGCACCGACCACAATGGCACAAGCGGAAACGTAGGCATGTTTAGAGCCATGCGCAACCTGCACCGAACCATCAGTGTAAATGATGCAATGGAAATCCTCCAACGGCCGCATTGCTAATGGAGCAGGATGAACAAATTCATACTGTAAATACTCCTGCGACCGTAATGTGGCGTCAAAAATAAACGTGACATCCTGGGACGTCAAGGATGCAGCCCATTGAATCCACCGAGGGTGCAAAGCTTTGGAATTAGGTACACTGGCTTTCGTAACCGCCTCTAATGCAGGACACGGGGTAACAACCAACATGCGTTTTCCTTGTGACAGGGCACGTTCCTTAAGAATCGCCATCTGCACAGCCGTTAAAACTTTTTCTACAGTGGAAAATCGCAGTTCAGCCGAAGTGTACAAGTGTGACTTGTAAGCAATAGGTACTGTATCTCCTTCATTAAAAGTCAGGTACGTGAAACCCACCGCCCCAGGGATAATCCTTATCACCAGGTTGGTCTGGTTATCACGAGTCTGTAAGTATTCAGAAGCGAGCAAATCAGCCTGCAAAGACTGCAGAATGGCCGAATGCTCAGGCAGCCAGCATGATTTGGAAAAAGATGGTTGTATCAAAGCATACAAAGGCTTGATACGCTGGGCATATTCCGGAATGTATGTCCTTCCGAAATTCAGAAAGCCCAGTAGAGATTGTAATTTTTTCAGTGTTGTCGGAGAGCGCAACTGTGCGCACTTCTCCAGGAAGTGAGGTGCTAAACCCTTCCCTTCGTTGTTAAGCTCGTAACCTAGAAACAACACTGTGTACTCTGCAATGTGTGACTTTGCAAAGTTAAACTTGTAACCTATGTCAGCAAAGTTACAAATTATGGTATTTACTCGACACAGATGCTCCCAAAGATCGTCGTCTGTTAGATAAATGTCATCCACATACGAACAAGCAACTGGGTCGAAGCTCTCCAGAAGAGAGACAATGCGGGCGGAGAATACTCCAGGACTGTTCTTGTAGCCCATTGGGAGACGCCTAAACATTTTTTGCACACCGCCGCATGTAAAACTGGTCCATTGGGAACTTAGACCGTCTAATCTATGGGCATAAAAACCATTGGAAATGTCAAGCGTGGTTTTGAACCGTTTACGCTCAAGACTATTCACTAACGCAGAGCCATGAGTATTCTGTACTGCGCAGTTACGGCAATGCGAGTTCAAATGCCTATAATCCAAAACCAAACGATATGAGCCGTCTGGCTTGTTTACAGTAAAAAGGGGATTATTCATCGGTGACACACACGTTTCAATTACACCTTCATATTCCAATTGTTCAAGGATAGCCGCGACTGAAGCTTTGGCTTCACGCCGTATGGGATATTGAGGTTGAGGCTGTGGCTGAGACCGTAAAGGAATCTCGTGGCTAGGTGACAATTTATCCCAGCCACACTGATTGCGGTACACAGCCGGCGCAAGCGCCAGAGCCAACTCTTCTGCAAAATGCAGCGCTTCCACTCTCGGCACTGTGTGCGCGAAGCTGGGCAGGATTACCTCCTCCCCTCGCGGAGCTGCGAGAACAAAAGGTGGGGGCCGGTCAGCCTCCAAAAGCAAAATGTCATACGTAGACGAGAGATTTTCCCAAAATACCCCTTTTACAGTTCGCTGCATGTCACCTTCAATTAACAGGACAATTTCAAAAAGATGTTCAGGGGGAGCAACATGCGTATCAGCAGTTTCAATCACAACATAAGAATCAGTCGCTGTCACCTTCAACAGTGGACGGAGGGCCTCTCTCACTATGGTAATCTCTGCTGCGCTGTCCAGCAAGGTCATATCCCACGTCAGATTCCGAAGCCGCGTTCTCACTATCTGGGGCATAACGATGCGCTGTCAGGGCGGCGACTTTCTTCGTGGCAAACTGTGGTCTCTTGGGCGTAGAGCCTTCTTGCTGCTCTCCACTGTTTCGCGGGCGGGGCTGACCACGTCCTTGCTGGCCACCCCGGCCCCTGCCGCCCCCTCCACCACCGGTTGACGGAGCCGATGAGTCCTGAAAGGAACGAGGAGAGCGTTGGTCAGAAGCCTGAAACCTCTCAGGCGATTTAATCATCGCGCGGTCGCGCAAATCATAAACACGATCCGACTGCGCAGGCAACGGAGACGCAGGAGCAGAAACCTGTGTTTGTTGTTGTTGTTGCTTTTCCTGATTCTGCTTTTTAGGCCAATTTTGTTTCTTGGACTTTTGTTGACCACTACTTTCCGATGTCTGGCCCTGCGGCTGTTTCTTCTCCTTATCAGGAAAAGCTTTAACCCCCATTGCATTGCGGCCTACCATTTTGTAAGCAGCTACAATTATCCTTGCTAACCGTCGGGGTCGTTCGGCCTCTGGAACCAACGCCAATGCGTTAGCAACCTGAAAGTTCACTGCATCCCCCTTGACATTCGCAAGGATCAGATCGCAAACCACATCAAAGGAGCCACACAGGCGCATACCCAATTCAACAGCCGACTCCGGTCCGTGTTCGTCTTGAACACGTTTAAGGACCCCACCTAGATTGGTCACAGACGGGGAGCCATAGCACCTCGAATAGACCGCTGCAAAAGTCTTGCCCCAGGTTTCACAGTCAACAAGTTCAGGAGCCAAATCTTTCGGCAAACTTAGTGTAAGAATCCGGTGTTTATCACCCGGACTCGTGTTGGGAAGCACAGCTTCCAGCTGTCCGAATTTCTCAGCAAGCCAGAACGGAAAATCATCCTTGTCCTGGGGCTTTTTACCCATCACGGAGTTTACCATGACCGGATTGATTTTCAGACCAGCATGTTCTGCACGAAGCTGTGCGCCCCTAGGGGCCGCGTCCTGAACATTACGGCTAGTGTAATGAACAAGCGCTCTAATCACTCCCACCGTGACTTCATGAAGCCGCCGCAGATCAGCCACGTTACAAGTGGCACGTTGAGGGTGAGGAGTGAATCCAGCCAAAGCGGGCCAAGGTGTGCCCGGAATGGACAAAGGACCCAACCTCGGAGCGGTTAAAGCGTGCGGTAGGGCGCCACCAAACCAAACGCCATGCTGCCAAGCACCAATAGGAACCTCTAGTGCTCTGTACGGAGCGTACGCAACTGGTACATCCGAAGCAGTGTATGAGTGGAACACACCAGTATTAGTGTTCACTGCCGGAAATGTCACCCACGAATAAAACAGTTCGTACGGGTAAGCATGTTCCGCACTCACCACCAGAACCACAGCCAAGCCTTCCACAGGAACATCATACATCCGCAAATGGTCACGCACCGCAATGCAACTATGCTGCGGGATGTCCACGGCTTGTGCCATGTCAGCACAGGAAAGTGAAAACACAAAGATTACTTTGTAGCACAACTGGATAGTAATTCAAAGAAACCGTTTACAGATAGATTCAAGCTTGAAAAAGACCTATTTCAAAAATAGGTAGGTTTTTCCTACACTGCCGTTTTCCGGAAACGGGAATGAAGGCGTTAAGGTTTGAATGTTATACTTCTCGAGTGTCATGATATAAGGCCAACCAACGTATGGGCGCCATGTAGCAGGGTTTCCGTTCTCCCACAGAACTGTGCACAGAGATCTAGAACCTGGGTGAGTAAGGGTGACCCAAAACTCACCTTTGTTTAAGAAATCCCCCTACCAAGCTAGCTACAGTGTCTCATCGGTAGTAATAACTTACCAATGACTTAGACAATCCAGAACATGAACTTAGAATACCTCAGGTATCGTAGAACACATGAACACTCTTTCGTTATATAATCATTACAAACCGAAACTGGGAGGCAGAGAACACATGTGCAAGTTTGAAATGTTTATTTTTCAATGCAACATTCTCAAACGCAGTATCTTGTATAATATCAACATACATATTATAAAAATCAGAGTTAGCAGCATAGTCACTAATCCATAATAAGCAAAAGGTGATAGCATGTTATGATGCAAAAATCTATAGAATTATGTATCACCTATATTTCGCGCACCCTAATTAGCATATTATATTATATCTAAGAAGGTCTCATCTGGGTTCTTAGCAGGGCGGACCCATACCTCTAATTCTCAGTAGGAGGAGATCACATCGACCGCTACCAGCTCTCAGCATGCGAAGCATCAAGTGTGTTGTTTCATTCCCTGTAACTCTATCTTAAACCCACGTAGAGCCCAATGTTGGCAGCAACATTATTTGTGTTATGACTAACGTGGTGCGAGGATCAGGCCTTCAGCAACCTTGTGTTAGGTTATTCTTAGAGTGTGCAGTTCTCAGTGTGCAGACAGTTGTACCAAGTGTACCAAGCACGACTGATACCAGGGCAATAACATATTATTCTCGAATAAATCACATCTTTCGTCTAGGTCGAAAGCTACAATAACAATTAGGTGTCGTGTGCAAACCGAAGCAGAAAGAAAATATGGCGTTTAAACATTTAATAAGCACATGCTAACTTAACACAATATATAGAAACGTAGTAACCATATGACAGCGTGAATAAGTCAACCACTGCCTTGGTTTCCCATTTTTTTGCTGACATAATCTTTTAGCAAACTTAAAAAACGCATTCAAATTTTCAGATGTTGGTCTCAAAAACCATTGGTCCTCCGCTGGATCAATCAAAGTCACATCAGCATATGCTGATTTCTCAACGATGGGGTCTTCTTGACACTATTCTTTGGAATCTTCCCCACTTTCTATTTCAATGTCACCTTCTAAACACTTGGGAGCTGCCTCCTTTACTGTGGAATCACTACTCATTTCAGTCCTTTGGCCTTCAGCAGCTTGTTCAACAGCTTCACTTCTGAAGCTGGTAGACGTGATGTCACCTTCTAAAGAAATCAAATCTTTTTTGGTAGTAAAAATATCAGTCATTTTTTTGTAGCGGCTTGCTTCTTCCTCTTGCATTTTTTTCTTCTTTTCACGTTCTTTCTCAGCTCCTCCTTTCTGGTGCACTTTCCTCTTTCCAAGAGCTGCATGAGTTGAAGTCACATCAGCACATGCTGATTTCTCAACTACAGGGTCCTCTTCACACTTCTCTTCGGAATCTACATCAATTTCTAAGTCAATGTAATCTTCTATATGCTTGGAAGCGGCCTGTGTTACAGAGCCTTCACTGCTTATTTCAATTCTTTGGCCTTCAGCAGTTTGTTCAGCACCTTCAGTACTGAGGCTGGTAGACGTGCTGCTGCCTTCGAAAGAAATGAAATCTTGTGCGGGAGTAAACATATCAATCACTTTTTTGTAGTGGCTTGCTTCTTTCTCTTGCACACTTCTCTTCGGAATCTACATCACTTTTTACTTCAATGTAACCTTCTATATGCGTGGAAGTGGCCTGAGTTATAGTTATTCAGGCAGCTATAATGTGGTAAAGGATGGGAGTGGTGGTGTCCAAGACAGAGTAAGAGGCTTCTCTCCAGTGCACTTTAAGAGATAGCATACTATAGTGCGGGAACATGTTTTAAGAGTATGCTGCACAATGTTGAGTGAACATATCTCTTGAAGAGAATGTTTCCCAGGACATACTCCGAGAAACTCTATAGAAGCTAAAATCGCAACAGAAGGAGAAACTGTGTCATTGAACAGAGTCAGACTGAGGCATGGTGTGAAACAGAATAAGATGACAAGCAAAGAAGAGAGTCAAGAGACCACTCCATAGGACATGCTCAGAGATCGCACAGTACAGGCAGGGTGAAATCACAACCAACAGACTCCCTGGGTAGGTGTAAAAGAGAGTGACATTGCATACAATGCTGCCCAGGACTCTTTAAGGGGCACTACAGTGATGATCACAACACCCTTCGGGCCACTCTTGTCTTTTCAACAAAGTGCTATGCGTTTTAGGCATTTTTTTAACACTGTTTCAACGTCATAACTTTACAGCATAAAAACTACATTCTGATAATCTTTATTGTACTTTCAATTAATTGCCACTCACGTTGTCACACATTAAGCACTGAGATGTCATGTCACACAGGCCACCGAGGTCAGAAACTGGGGAAATGTCACTCATAAACACCTAGGCACTGAGGGTAGAGACTCTGGAAATGTCACACATAAGCATCTGATAACTAGCAGTAGCACCTAGGGCACAGAGGCCAGAAACTATTGAAACATCACACCCATGCAGTGTAACTCTTAATAATGATTACAATTATTCCTCTGAATTTAAGCAGTTTGTGCAAGATCAGTTGTTCAGGGTACACATTTTCTGAATAGTGATGAGGCTCCCTGCCCCCTCTACCCCAACCCCCAGGCGGATCCGCCAAGAGGTCTGAACACTCATGAAAAACAAATGAAGACATCTGCATAATACATTCATTGACAAAACATATTGTATAGAAACGCTGGGAGCACGA